>NC_071396.1:42208595-42521802 GCF_022682495.2 Desmodus rotundus
TCTTGGTGAAGCTCGGGTCGTGGGGTATGCTCTCTCCACCGCGGGAGCTTCTTAGTGTCGCTGGGGAAGTGAGGCCTGGTGGTGGGGGCGCCTGCCGCAGGGGCGCTGTGCCAGCGGGGCCCACACACTGGAGGGGCTCCAGCCGAGCGATCCATCAGCGAGAGTCAGCTGTTGAGCTGAACTCCGTCAGTGAACGCGCCGTGTTGCCGTGCAGCCGGGTGACTGCGGTGCTTTCTGGTTGTGATTAACGCTGACGGCTCCTGTCAGGGATTGGAGGCCTCCAAACGCGCCAGGACGGGCCCCTGGGTGAGGGGGCTTACCAGGATTATCAGTCCGGGCCCAGTAATTACGGCCCAGATGTTGACAATTCATCAAATTACAAGGCCATTGGGGCCTGGGGTCCCAGCTGGGGACATGCACGTTCCTTCGTGAAGACTCTGTCATTAGGGCGTCCAGTGTGTGCGGGGTGGGTGGGCAGGCCCTCGGGTAAGTGGGTTCCACGCGGGGCCGATTCCTCAGGCCAGGCTGTTTGCCCACGAGCGGCCCCACAACTGGCCCCTCGCAGCCGATTCCCAGACTTGAGCCCGGCCCTTGGGAAGGGGAAGAAAGGACCCTCTTCTCAGGTCCAGCCTGGCTGCATCCTGGTCCCCCGGACACAGTCGAGAACAGTTCCCCCGGGGAACCCCTTCCTGGGGTCTGGGAACTCTGCAGAATGGGCTGTGCAGTCAGCTGGGGCACCCCAGCTCACAGCAGGTGAGGGGTTGGCTGGGCTTTAGCTGGGTGGGTCCCAGGAGCCTTGGGAGCCAGGGACAGTGCTGCCGCCCCCTCCTGAACCCCGACTCCTCAT
The DNA here is from genome assembly GCF_022682495.2 of Desmodus rotundus. NCBI lineage: Eukaryota > Metazoa > Chordata > Mammalia > Chiroptera > Phyllostomidae > Desmodus > Desmodus rotundus. The sequence continues at coordinate 42,209,443 of NC_071396.1, forward strand.
CTGCACAGCAAAGGGCTGGGCCTGCAGCCAGATTTGATTGAGAACATGCAGTTAAAAGCAAAACAAAACAAACAACTAACTGAATTAGTTGCAACATTTAAAAATTGTGACATTTCACATAAACATCCGGAATTCAAACTTTTCTAGAAAAGTTGGAAGATCTTGCACCCCGGGACCCCCACGCCTAGCAATACCTGCTGTACCAAGTGCTCCCTCCGCTGGGCACCCCAAGGCCCCAGGCCCTGTCCCTCCCCACTGCCTCACACCTGGCCTGCTGCCCCATCGAGGAGACACCCCAGCTCTGTAGGGCATCTGGGTTTGTAACCCTTGGCCTCTTCCAGCTCTGCGATTCTGTGAGGCCGGGAAGCCAGCTGGCTTCTATTTGGGAGAGAGAGCTCGCCGCTCAGGGGGCTGGAAGCAATTACACGTTTGTCCATACGTCATGGCTAGAAGAGGTGGTGCTGTGCCTTTGAACCGATCCCCCAATACCTGCTTAAATCACACATTTGCCAGTCACACAATTACCCCATCAGGTATCAGGAAAAACTTCCCGGGGAGGGGGAGGGGCTGTCAGGGGCTCCCTCTTAGGGTGGGAGGATGGGAGACGAGCCAGTGAGTCAGGCTGTGTCTGTTTGGGCGGCCTCAGGTCCCCTGTCCCCAGCTCAGGCACAAGGGGCCTGGTCTGGTGGGAGACACTGGAAGTAGCAGGCAGGCCAGGCACCCATGTTAGTGGCAGCCTGCTGGGGCGGAGATTGAGCGGGACAGAGTAGCGGCTGCCAGAGGGGTGACACCCCAGCGTGGCTATAACCACACAATGGAGACAGTCTAAGGGAAGCGGCCTGCCCTGGATAGCACGGCTCAGAAGGTGTGACTGCAGCCTGGCCTGACCCCGACACCAGGGCACGGGGCGATGGGACAGCTGGCAGCAGACCCTGAGGCTGGGGGCACTCTGCAGGAGCCCTGGATACCCCGGCCGAGGTCTTTGAGGCCCTTGCCTGCTCGCTCCCGCCTCCCTCTCTGGTTGCTCGTCCAGCCTCTCAAAACCCTTGGTGCGGGTGGGCCTTGTCTCCATGGGACAGGCTTCCGCAGATGTCATGGTGATCGTCCACTGGTAACGATTGACTTGCATGGGCTGAAGTGCGGCTCCCCTACAGACGGGGCGTGCGGCCCCCTGTTCCGCCTGGGCCCCTCTATTTCTCATGCCCCCCTGCATCTGCCAACCTCACCTATTCCCACACCTGGCCGACCCCGTAAAGCAACAGTGAGCTTGTGAGCCTGCAGTTCTGGCTCTGAGCCACCTCTCCAAACAGTTGTGGGCCGGCCTCCACCAGCCTCCCTGCTCTGCCACCGCGGCCAGTCCCCCTGCACTTTGGAGGGGCAGGCACATCCTGAGGGCTATGTCCCCACCCTGCAGACCTCACAGGGAGCTGCACACCTTCCCCGGAGCCCGTTTCCTCCTCTGGAAAGTGGGTGGGGTGTGGGCGGAATGGCTCCCCACAGGCGACAGTACCCGGCCCAGAGTGTGGCACCCAGTGGGTTGGGGGAGTGTGACTGTACTTTGCTGGGCCAGTTCTGGGGGGAGAGTCCAGAAGAGGGGTGGAGCTAGAAGACACACCCCCTTGCCTTGTCCCCTGGATGTCACCAACCCTGAGCACAGCCCTGTCCCCATGGCACAGATGAGGGAACTGAAGCTCAGAGAGGCCGAGCATGGCCAGCAGGCCTGGGACACCACCTGAGTCTCCGGCCCGAGACCTGAGACTTCCCGCCTCACCATGCCGCTCTGCTGCACCCTCACCCACCGCCCATGGGCGGGCCTCCGGGCCCTCCTCCACCTCCCACACTCTCCATCGAGATTCCCCTGCCATCTCTGAGAAGCCTTCCTCACCCCCGTCACTGCACGGCACAGTGTCTGTTACAGACCCACGCTGACTTCCCGCCACCTCCCCTTCCACAGTGACTGTCCCTGAGGCGCCAGTGCCACCGCTTGCCTGGCTTGGAGGGGCGTCCATGAGTGTATGAAGCGCCCTTCCCAGGCTCCCCAACTGACCTTATGCTGGTCCCACTGCATGGGGGTCTGAGCAGCCCCCAAAAGGGAGGCCCCGTTGGCATTGGTGGGACGCCCCCGTCTCCATCTTGCGTGGGAGATGACACGCTGAGCCAGTCTGTCCCCGGACGCCCTTGCTGACAGGCAGGTGTGCTGCCCTGACTTGCATGCTCCACGGGCAGCCTGATGGGTTTGCATCATTTCTGTTCAAGCCTGGCCCTGCTCAGGTTGGGGGCCACTGCAAATTCCCTCCACCTTGTGGTCCCGGGGGGCAGGGCGGCCAATGGCTCAGTGAGTTGGGTTCCCAGGGCTGCAGGCCTGTGGCTCCACCCTCATGCTCTGCTCTCTCACCAGTCTGGCCTCTCCCTAGGTTCTCTGGACGTTCCCCCTGCACCTCCCCACTTGTCAGCACCCACCCAGCCTTCTGACCTTGGCTCCCACCTCCCTTCCTTCTGCTGCCTCCAGCAGGCTGGGCCCTGACCACTGAACACAGTGGGACTGCCCCTGACGTTTGATTCTCTCTCCAGCCACACCTTCATGGGGGTAGGGCCCCTGGACGTAGTTCTTGAGGTTGTATCCCAAATGCCAAAGTGCCTCATACACAGAACGCAGTAAGAATTTATCCAATGAACCCTCAAGTGGATGAATGCGGTTTCTCACGGGATGCAGTGCCGGCCTGCGAGCAGCAGAGGGCGCTGTTGACTCGCAGAGCCTGCTTTTGGCGCCGCTGACACCGGCGTTCAGGCCGAGGCTGAGGGTTGCGAGGGCAGGGGTCGGGGCACTGGGGACGCCGGCTGGGGAGGGACTCCTTCAGTCTCCAGGTCTCCCCCTGCTGGGGTCGGTGACCATCACCGTGACAGGAACTGTCACTCACTGAACCCAGCCTGTGCGCCCAGCGGTAGGGTCCCCCCAACTGCAGAAGAGGCTTAGTTAGGGACGTGCTTGAGGTCAGAGTCTGCGGATCCCCAAAGCCCAGTGTCTCTTCGCCGCACAGACAGGACAGGGGTCCAGTCCCCGATTTCAGGAGAAGCCGCGTGGACCAACTTCACGCCCAAACACCTGCTTTCTCGCCAGTCTATTTACCTGGAAGACCGGAGTTTGCTTCAGTGACCTGGTGCTGGTCTGGGAGCACCCTCCTCCACACAGTGCGGGGGAGGGGCTGGAGGGTGCTTTGCTGCCTGGGGCAGAGGGGAGAGGCCAGCCAGCCACCAGTCCGGAGGGTCCCAGTCAGCACAGATAATGTCACGGGCATACCCGGGGGCACCGGAGGGCAGGACACACCGCCTCTGCCTGCCCCTGCAGGGCCGCCCCTAAGAGCTCTCCCAGAGCTGGACCAGGGAGCAGGCACCTCGGAGGCTGGAGCCCGTGGCTGGGGTGCCCTGGCCCCTGCCTGGAAGGTGGGGAAAGCTGGAGAGAAAAAGTGAGGCATCTGGGGACCGAGGGCAGAAGCAGCAGCTGCACCAGGGACCCCGGGGAGCAAGGTGAGCATGGTGGCCCTTTCCTGAGCCCGGCTGTGAGCCCCTGGCTTCCAATCTGGGGCTTTCGATTTGGGAATCTGCCTTCCTCCTGTCCTCGCCTCGTGGAGGTCTGGGGGGGCTGCAGGGGTCAGATCAAAATGAGATGTAGGATGTCAGACTCTGACAACAGATGACGCCGTTCGGGACGTTCCAGAGAATCAGTTAGTGCATTACATTTTTACAATCAAAGCTGTGTCTGAACCACGAGGGTGCAAGGAAGCATGTGAATGCATGCTGCTCTATGGTCCTTTGTTCACTTGATTAATTCCAAACAGCCCAACTGAGTCACTCATTTCAAAATTGGTCCCAGGCTGAGGCTGTCCCGTGGCTCACGTTTCAGTCGGAGCTTCTGTCATCCCAGGGGCCTAGGCTGTCGGGGCTCCCATGCCTGCTCCAGAGACGCTGTGCAGACCCTGCCCCCCACGGCTCCTGAGTGTTTAGCCAGATGGGCCCTGTGCACCATGCCTGGGCGGCTGGTGCTGCCGGGCATGAGGAGTGCTGACTCTGGTCCCTCACCGGGATTCAGGCTTCAGCTGCAAATTATTGCAGCCCTCTCCTGCCTGGACCCTCTCCTCCGGTCTCTGTCCTGGAGCTCAGTTTCCTCCTCTGCCAAGCAGGGCTCACGCCCTAACCTCCCAGGAGGAGCACGTGTGAGTGTGCACACAGCAAGCACTCAACGGGTGCGCTTGCTTCCTGGATATGATGGAAGGGCTTTGCGGGAGGGGAGGGGAGAGTCCTCTCTTCCGGTTTCCTCTGGAGGGACATTCTCTGAGCCCTTTTGGCATGCCTCCAATTTGGGGACAAGTGGTTTCTATAACAGAACCAAGTTTTCTTGGCCTCCCACCTCTCACCTTGGCCTCCAGGATTCTCTACTCGATGGAGCCCCGAGACCTACCATCTTCCTGTCCCTCACTCGCTCCCTGCAGCCACACTGGCCTTGCGCGTGCCCCGGACACAGGGAGCTGGTTCCCAACTCATGGCCCTTGCGCTCTCCTCTGTCAGGAGCTCATTTCCCCTTGAGATAGCAGCATCTCTTACCTCATTTGAGCCTCAGCTCACACGACATCTTCCCCAAGTGCCTTCTGGTGATTCCACCCAAAGGAAGCCCGCCCATCCACCCAGCTGGGTCTCATCCCGGCTTTGCTCTCTTTCTGGTGCGTTACTGCTCGAAGCTGCCGTGTTGCCTTATTTGTTTATGTGTTTATTGCTTATCTCCTTTCCACTACAGGTAGAGGCCTTGTCGCTCTGGATCGGTGCTGGTGCAAAGACCCAGAAAAGCACCTGGTACAGAGTCACTGATGGAGGAGATGGCATGCTGGCTGAGCACCCCAGGGCTGCTGCCTAACACCCTCCTCATCTGTCCAAATGCAGAGAAGTCTTAAGCCCTGGAAGATGTTACCAAATACACATTAAAAAAATCCTCACTTGAGGATATGTTTATTGATTTTAGAGAGCAAGAGAGAAGGAAAGAGAAAGAGGGAAACATTGATCAGTTGCCTCCTGTACGCGCCCCAACTGGGGATCAAAGCCACAACCTAGGTATGTGCCCTGACTGGGAATCGAACCCATGACCTTTTGGAGGGCAGGTCGATGTTCCCACCAACTGAGCCACCTGGCCAAGGCACCAAATATACATTTTTCAGGACCTGTTTAAATTACACTCTGAAGGTGTAAAACAAACCAGAAAGTCACTATCGTTCTATGGTAGGAGCCAGGAAGGTCAAACACCTAAGAAGAGGACAAATAAAGATTTTTATGTTGGAAACAGCAGAGAATGTGATGTTCCAACGTTTTCCAGACAAAAGTCAAGGGGTGGGCGAGATTCGAGGAGTTCTGCCCGAGAGACAAGTCTTTTCATCGGAGAGAAAAAAGGGGACTCTGGTAAGAAACCTCCAGGAAAGTTACAGTGACGCCTGTTTGTTCCTACCGCTCTGTCCCGCGGCACACTGGCCGTGTGGGTCTCCCTTCCCCACCGCTCCCCAGAGACTGCGACTGGCTCTGGTCCATCCTTATGTGGCCCCAGCACTCAGCACAGGCTGTGACGTGCCCTACGGGTTTGTCGAACAGAGCCAAGCCTGCTAGTTAGGAGTTGGAAAATACAGTTTATCAACATTAAGTGTTGATTCCTACCCCAAAATGCAAGAGTGCTGTGCCCAGTGCTCCTCTGCAGGTCCCATCTTGGACTCACAGTGTTCTGAGCTCGAAATTCCCCTCTGCGGCTGATACCCTGTTATCTACTGTCCCTGGTCCAATTGAGGTGTGGAAACTCTCAAACCTGGTGATTTGCTCTTTAAATGCTATACCTGCAATTCCAAACTCTACCACAAGGTGGCAGTTAGAATTACAGAAACCTTTCAAAACTAATGTCTCAAACTCCACGTCTTAAATTAAAACAACACCCACGTATACACACCTTAATTTGAAACAAGATACATATTTACACACATCTATTTTTTAACTTATGTTGGCATCGATTTAAAGGTACGGCTTGGGGAAACATGCAGGGTTCATTTGCTGTTGGTGGGAATATAAATTAGTACCACCTGGGGGTGGGGTGGGGGGCGCAGTTTGGCAACGCACATCAAAAGCCTTGCAGATGTGCAGACCCTTTGGTCCCGCAATCCAATTTCTAGACATTTACCCTAAGGAGGTAACCATGGACTGAAAGGGTGAACAACTGTCCATATAAATACTATACCTTGGAACCTGGGTAAATAAATTATATATGATAGAATACCATGTAGCTATTCCCTCCTATAAGAATTCTTAATGATGTGGAAAAGTCTCATGATACATTAATTGAAAAAAAGGAAAGCTACCCCCCCAAAAAAAAATCACTGTAATTTCAGCCTTAGGCTAAGAAATATAAGAAGAAACTCGCGCGTAAAAAAAAAAAAATGCTGGAAGAACAAACACCAAAATATTGACAGGACTCGTCTGTGGGTCGTGGAGGGCTGCTGCTTCCTCTTCTGTGCTTTTCTCCATTTGGGGGAAGCTTGCTCATAAACACGCTTCTGTTGTCGCCGGCGGGAGCGCTCAGTGAAGCCTTGTGGCAGAAAGGATGGGCCGGCCTCTGGGCCAGAGGGCTGTGGACACGGCCCGGGGCGCCTTGTTAGGCCACTTGTGACCCCAGAGACGTGGGTGGCTCCTACGTCCTCCCCCGCTCCCACTGTCGGGCCCACAAAGGGACCTGGTTTCTGCGGGCCTTGCTCAGGAGAGGGGTTGATCTGGAAAATGCAGCCCTCACAGTCTCCCCCACGACCTTCCTGGGCACCTTTTTCTTGCTCTTACCTCCCCTTAGGAAGTGACAAGGCGTAGGCACAAACTAAAAAAAAAAAATCCTCGGAGGTTGGTTTTGAAGTTTACTAGGTGACCCCCTTTTATGTGACCAATAGTCTCCAAACGCTGCCAATGCCTGTGGGGGGGGGTGTCAGAATGATTCCCCAAGCTCCTCCTTCTTCCCTCGAGGCTTCCGTAGCGAGGAGAGAGCGCAACATCCCCGAGGGGGCTCTGGCCCTGTGGGCGTGATGTCCCCGTGCTCTGAGAGGCCGAATGGCCCGTGTGTGCTCAGCTGAGCCAAGACCCGACCTGCGTCTGAGCGACGCGAATCGGGGTGATGCTTGGTGCTGAGGTGCCTCTGGGGCGGCTCACCTGACCTCTGGGGTGACCACGTGGAGCGCAGCGGTCAGTGAACAGGGAGCCAGGCTGAGAGCCAGGCCCTCTACCGGCCAAGAGCTGGGGCTTTCAGCCCCGAATGCATGAGTCCCGCCAGCCTCCTGTCCGCCCCCTACCCGCGTGGGCCTCCTCCCGCCTGCGGGCCCCAAGGCAGGGCCAACCCTTGAGGCAGCGCACGAACAAGGGTGCTCGGAGCCTCCCAGCCCAGTGCGCAGGGTCCAGCAGCGAGGCCAGTCCGGCCAGGGACGAGGCCCAGGCTGGTGCGGAAATGGCGGTGGGCCTGCAAACCGGGCTGCGCGACCTCAGGAAAAGGGGGCTCTCAGCCCTGGGCCAATCATGAGTGAGACATCGGTTGCCCCTCCCCCACAGCCTGGGGGGGCCTGCTTCCCGCTGCTCCCCAGCGGCCAGCTGGAGGGCTTGGGGCAATGGCCAGAGCCGCCTGCGCACAGGCAGCGAGGAAGGCTTGCTGGGTCTAACCGGCTTCCTTCCCGACAGCTCGGAACTTTGCACCTGGTGGACAAGCACGACGTCCATCCCCGGCCTTGCCACCGCACATTCACAGAAACCGTCTCTGGCCCAGACGGGCGCCAAGCATCCCACAGGCTAACCCGCCCCCTCACCCCCAACCCCGGGCTAGATCCCCAGCCTGTGATGCCCCATGACCCCGCCTCTGTCTGCTGTGAAATGCAGTGTCTGGGTGCCCCGAGGATGACCTCCCTGCACCTGAACCCCAGCTCCCCTCTCCGCAGGGAAGAAGATGCAGATTTAGGGCAGCCAGGCCATCCAGGCCCTGGATGCAACCCCTGTTCCTCCCTCGGCGACCGACCGGACTCCAGCCCGTGGCCCACAGGGTGCCCCACCCCACCCACCATCAGCCACCGTCCTCTCTGATGCAGGGAGAAAGGAGCCCTGTGTCACCACAGGTTCAGAGCAGACGACAGCGGGGGACGAGGAAGATCCTGTCACCGGCCACCACCCTCGGCCCTTGGACGGGCGCACCTACAGTCAAGAGCAGCCCGGGTGTAGAGTCAGCTAGGGCGTCAGAGGGGTCTGAAGGTTTTCGGTTCTCCCGAGTGGGTGAAGCGAACGGTCCCAAGACAGGACGCGGAAACACCGCAGCGCAAACCTGTGGTTCCCCAGGACTCCGGCTGCCCCATGGGACCCCTACCCTGCCCTAGTCAGGGAAAGCTGCCGGGGAGGCCATGGCCCTGTCCCCAGGGCTCCTGCAGGAGTTGGCAGACCTGGCTGGGGCTTCACGAGGAGCAGGGCGTCTCTGGTCTGGGAGGCTGGCTGGCTGCCTGCTGCCAGGGGAGCTGTCCTGGCCGTCCCACAGAGCCCAGGCTGTGCCCCGAAGCCAGTGTGGGCTGCTTTGGGCACAAGGTAAATGCTTCCAGGGTCCCCACGGCGTCCCTGAGGGCCTGGCTCATGATGGTTCTGCGCTGCCCTCACCTCCTCATTTGATTCCAACCCTGAGGGAATCAAATGGAGGGGGGGTCTTCCTCACCTCGGTTCACATAGCAGGAACTTGAAGCTCAGAGAGGGGAGCATCTTCCCCAAGGCCACCCAGCCAGAGGCATGTGCTCTGGCCTGACCCCCACCATCCCCCAGCTCCTGGGAAGGCAGCTCTTCCAGGCCTGGGACCCTTCTTGCCTCCATCACTGGCCCATCCTGGTTCTGGACAGGTCTGGCCATTAGAGAGGCCCCTGAATCAACCCACATTTCCCTCCCTGCACCTCTCTGGCCAGAGGCCCGGAACAAATATGGCCCCCAACGTGATGGCCCTGCCACATTCTCCCCGGACCGGGCTCGCCCCGCCCAGACATGGCAGGACCTCTGCACAGGGCCTGGCAGCACCCAGCTGCCTTTCAGCTCGCTCCTTGCGTGGCCCCAACCAGCCTAGGCTGGGGGTGTTGAGTCCAAACCTAAGCTAAGTTTTAGGTGTAATTGTAGAAGGTCTGACAAGTGATGACACCGCAAAGGCCAGGCTGGAACCAGCCAGTCTGGGAACCTGCGCAGTGACACCATGGGGCGGGCGGGACAGGTAGTTTTCAGTGCACTGGGAAGAGGGCGCTCCACAGCCAAGGGCCGGAAGGCTGGGTGGGCCCTGAGCTCTGGGAGTGGGCTCAGGACACCCTGCCTTCTCAAAGCCTCCTTGCTTTGCCTGCAGGGCAGCTGGAGCTGAGACCACCCTCAGGCCAGCCCCCCATGCCTGCAGGTCCTTCCTACCCAGAGCTGATGCTAATCCCTGCAGGGAAAGACCAGAGCCTGGAGGAGCAGAGGAGGGAGGAGTGCAGACAGTTAAATAAAGGCTCAGAGGGAGGAGGCTGGCTTGAGAGAGAAGGGCAAAGAGAGCAAAAAATAAATGGCAAATTACCGGGTAGCCATCTCGTCCTGATTGCCCCTGTGGTGATCAATACGTCATTAATAATCAGACTTTCGGCAGCAAACCACATGGCAACACTTAGCACGCAGTCAGGGCCCCAGACGCCCCTCCCCCCGGGTGAGGCTGCTGGTGGGCAGCCAGTGAGTGCCTTGAGGGGGAGACTCAGGGCTCTGGTGGGTCTGGGGCTCGGAGCACCCGTTTCCTGCCTCGTTGGGCCAGGCAGATGGGGCCACCAGGACACGCACCCACGTGAGTCCTCCCCATGGCGAGGGCTGCGTGGGGACATGGGTTCCCAGGGGCAGTGTCTCAGCCACCATGGAAAAGGCTCCTATCCTGCTGAAGGGCCTAGGGAGCAGGCAGGGTGTCCTGCCTGCCGCTGCCCCAGGGTGGGCGAGCCAGGAAGCCGGGCCCGATAAGGCCGGGGAGGCATTACTGCTTCTGCCCCCGTGCTTGGGTCTCGGAAGCTGGCATCCACCTCCGCGGCAGCTTCAGGGTTTTGCATTGCTCCAGGTGCTTAATAGTTTTGCAGCCAAGTTCAAAACCCCCGCTGCACAGCCCTCTGCATGACGCACTGCTGCGAGTCCACACGGGATCGCCGGGCCTGACTCAGCAGCGGGAAGCTGCTGCGGCCCATAAATCTGCGCATTCTTGCTGGCTCTCTCTCTGGCTCAGGGAGGTGCTACATGCCTCGAGAAGCCCGGATTCCGAAGGGTGCGATCGGGAAATGAATCATGGCAAGTGGAAGTCAAAAATAAAACAGCTCATCCCAAAGGAATTCCTTTAGAAGGTGCATTTTGACTCAAGCAGATTCTCAACGTGCTTCTCGAGCGCATTTGCCAGGACTTCCCAGGCTGCTCAGGACCTTGTCACGTTTCTTGGAGAAGAACCTGATTGCCAGGTGGGCTATCCCCTGCGTTCAAGGCTGCCTGGCGACGCCAGCCCCCCGCCCCACCTTTCTCAAACCCAATGGTGACCAGCTGCCCAACCCAGGGAGCCAAACGTATTTTGGCAAAGAAGAGAGATGGGTCCTGGAATCTGGTTACTAAGCAGACTCATTCCTGGCATATCTGCCCGACTCCAGAGCCCTTTCTGCCAAAGCACGTGAGACGAAGACATGGAGGAAGACCAACTGCTGCAGCGCAGTGAGCAAACGTGGGCACGGAGCCCGCCTTCCTGTTCCAGCCGGGATGCGGGGAGGGGCAGAGGCTCTGCCAGCGCTCCCCGGGGAAATGGCCACGGATGAATTCATCTACAAATTTGAAAAGACATGCCCCTGTCTGGACTCATGGTCTTTAGGACACACCTCTCTAACTAAACCCTATTGTCATGGAAGTGCTACAGAGAGAGAACGAAATGGCTTATCTTTCAGGAGCAGAGAGCACAGTCCAGGGCACTTACTGGAGGACCTGCAAGACACAAGCGGAGAGGCCACGGTCAGAGCCGCAGGGGAGGAGCGTCGCCTCCCTGTGCCCTCCCTCCACAGCTACCAGCCTCCCCTCCACAAGCACAAGGCTTTGGTGCTGCCTGAGCCCCAAAGCGAGAGGCAGGCAGAGGGAGCCGTTGCCCTCAGCTGGCGGGCGGGGCGGGTGTGTGGGGTGATGACCGCCGGCACAGGTGGGTCAATGCATTCATTTCAGGCGGCTGCCACTGGTCCCTGTGTGGGATTGGGGAGTTGGGGTGGGGGCATTTGGGGCAGAGGGAAGAGCAAGCACAGGGCCCTGGGACGTGCATCCTGAGGAAAAGGATGTGTGGGCGGTGCCTGAGGCCCAGCCCTGGCAGTTGGGCCCAGCCAGGGGGCACAGGGTACTTGAAGGGGTCGGGGCTAGAAGCCGAGGTGCTGCTTCTGGAAAGGCTGGTGCTGCAACCGAGACTTGTCCCCGGAGATGTGGACTCAGGGAGGGCGCTTTTGACACCCACAGGTGTCCTTGTGGTGTGCAAAGCACATTGCACATCCGTGACTGCACTTGACCTTCTCAGCAGCTTGTGAGAGTGTGATGAACACACCCATTTGACAGATGACAACAGCAAGAAGTGACTTTTAGGCCACGTACTTGGGTGGGTGTGGAGCTCATCCAGGAAGGAGGCCTCTCAACTCAAACCTGCACACTTTCCATGAAGCCATGTCTGCTCCTGGCAGAGCCCGGGGGGACCTCAGTGTGGGGCGTGAGGCTGCACAGGGAGGTGAGCACTGGGGCCTCGGGGTGAGTACAAGAGGCAAGATCTCAGACACACAGAATTCTCCTTGAACGACCAGGTATTTAAGAAAACAATTGCATGGGGAAAGCACAGGACCCAGGCAGGGCTGGCCCCACGCAGCATGGGTGCTAGGCTGAGTCCAGGGGGTGAAATAACTTCTGGGAGAGAAAGCGGAAGAGAGGTGCCTGGTAGAGAGGGGAGAGCTCAGAATGTGCCCAGGCCACTGGGCTTTGGAGGGCGGCAGTCAGAGAGGCTGGGGGGAGGCAGGGCCGGCCAGGGCACGGGGCCTGTCTCCACCTCATGACCCAGAGGTGGGGGTGTGGGTGGGACCCCAAGTGATTCGAGGGGGCAGGCCTGGGCAAGGGGACACGCTGCCGCTGTTCCTGTGTCGGTGATGGCAGCGGAGATGGAGGGAAACGAGTCAGAAGATGCCTGCTGGTGAGGACAGACAAGACTTGTCTTCAATGTGACGGCGGAAGTGGGGGTGGAGGGGCACATGTGGGCGCAGAGGAAGGAGGGAGGCCACACCAAGATTTCTGGCTGGAAAACTGACATAGGAGGGCGCTGACGCCCAAGAATGGCCACGTGGGGGCCGTGCGTCCCCTAGGTCTAGACTAGGGCGGGGCAGGGCGCTCGCCGTTTGGACGTCCGTGTGGCGCACTCCTCACCGTCAGCACGGACCTTGCGCCCTGCTTTACAAAGGAAAGAAAACGACTGGACGGATGCACGGGCATCTGTCCGATGCCACACGCGCACACCTGCCTGCGCCTGCACCTGGGCCCCGCCTCCTCCCCAAGGCTGAGTCAGAGGAGCTGACTCGCCTCCAGTGCCTGGGCTGCCGCGTCCGCCCGCCCTCTCCCCTCTCTCCGCCCTTCCCGGCCGTGCGTGGCGGCTCTCAAGCATACCCTTCCCGCAGCTCTGCATGTGCTCCGAGTCCTCTGATTTTATTTTCTAATTAAAAAAACTCAATCACAGTTGACATGCAATGTTATATTAGTTTCAGGTGTACAACGGAGTGATTAGGCATTTATCTACGTAAGAAGCGATCACCCTGATAAGCCCGGCACCCACCTGGCGCGGTTCCTGGCTATTACAATACCGTCGACTGCACTCCCTGTGCTGAGCTGTGCTGCACCAGCCCGTGACTGCTCTGTGACAACCGATTCGTACTTCTTAATTCCTTCACCTTCCCCCCCCACCCCCCAGTCCCCAAACCTTCTCCCATCTGGAAACCATCAAAAAATTCTCTGTGTCTATGAAGTTTTTCTGTTTTGTTTGTTTATTTTGTCTTTTAGATTCCACTTGTATGGGAAATCAAATGATATTTGTCTTTCTTGGTCTGACTTATTTCACTGAGCATAATCCCTTTAGGTCCATCCATATTTTCACAAACGCCAAGATTGCATTCTTTCTTCTCGCGGAGTCATACTCCATGGTATAGACATTACATCTTCCTCATCCACTCATCTGTTGGTGGGCAGTTAGGTTGCTTCCTTAGCTTGGCTATTGGACACAATGCTGCAATGCACGTGGGGGTGCTTCTGTCTTTTCAAACGAGCAGTTTGGGTTTCTTCGGAGAAATACCCAGCAGTGGAATCGCTGGGACATGAGGCAGATCCACTTCTCATTTTTCGAGGACCCTGCGTCCTGTTTTCCAGAGTGGCGGCACCAACGTACAGCGCAGAGGGTCCCCTTCCTCCGCACCCTCGCCGGCACGTTTTCTCTGCGACGAGTGGATGATAGCATTCTGACACGTGCGAGGGGATGTCTGTGTTTCGGTTCACGTTTCCCTGGTGAGTAGTGATGTTAGGCGTCTAATGGTATGCCGGTCAGCCATCGCTCAGTCCTCTTCCAGTCCCTCTGAGTGAAAGACGTCCTTTGCACGCACAGCCCCCTCTATCTATCCCCCCCAGCCCCCTCTCTCGCTCACAGCCACGCTGCAGGGAAGAGGCCCCTGGGAGGTGCACGGCGTGTCTGCGATCACTTGGCTGGTGAGGGGCGTCCAGAGGGGAAGCAATCCTATGGCATCCCACACCCAGGCACCGTTCTCCATCTGCAGAGGGGGGCCAGAGTGGAATGGCGCCCCCTCTCAGACCCGGTTGCCAGGGGCCCACCACCCCGCTGGGGCAGCGCCCCCAGAGCGTCCTAACTGAACGCCTTCTTCTGGGAACCCCAAGCCCACCAGCCAGAGGCCCTTTAAAAACTGCCCACCCTCCCAGGGTTTATGCCCACGCTCCCGCTCCCCGCGTGGGCTGGTTCCTGTCAATGCCCCACCCTTGCCACCACTCTCCACCCATCTCTCTAGGTGCCCCACGCCGGTCTCAGCCTCAGGACGTCACTCGGACCGTGTGCCCGTGGCCAGCAGCCAGTGGCTCCTCGCACGACCTGAGAAAGCCTTTCGAGAGCAGGAGGACGTCTCCACCCCTTTCTCCCCGTTGGTTTCCTTCCCAGCACCAACCACCACCTTTAATTATTAAATACTGACTGTGTGCCATTTATTGACTGTCAGCCCTGTCAGCAAGGCAGCTTCCCGAGAGCCAGGGCCCCACCTGCCTGTCTTCCCTCCGTCTCCTGCCCAGCACCCCGTGGGGACCTGGCAGGCACGTGCACTGTGCCTCCACACCAGACCCAAGGTCTGCCTGGGGCTGGTGCTCTGCCTGCAGCCCTGGAGGCAGGCTCTGAGGACTGCAGCAGGAGGATCGGGCATCCAGGAGGGATGGAGGGGAGGTGGCGGCTGGTGCAGCTGTCCAGGGGCCCCACCTCCAAAAGTGAGGCTGGCGGGAGGGCCCCCAGCTGACCATGCGGTGGTTCCCCCACAGCCCAGCTCAGTGCGCATGCAGCTCTCAAACACGTGTTCCTGGCAACGGCTGGGTCTGCCGACTCTGCTGTAGGAAAGTGGGAGCGATGGAGGAAGGGCCGGGTGGACAGGCGGCCTGGGAAGTGAATGGAATGAGTCTCAGAGAGTAGAGGGCTCTGTGGCCTCTTCAGCTGGGCCGATGGGGCTGCACAGGGTTTCCCAACTGCGCCTTGAGGTTCGGAGGGCACATGAGTGGCTTGTTGACAGGTAAGCAGAGGTGTGTGCAGGTTCTGGGGCCCCACCATGCCCACCTTGAGCTCTTAGCCCCTCCTGGGATGATTGATGTCCAATGGGCAAGCAAACCGGGAAGAGTATTGTCCACAGCCTGGCAGGTGCCCAGCTGCACACCAGGGGGGAAGGGCTGGCCTCAGTGCCTGTGGCTACGGGGGTCCTCCTCCCACCCCTGGGGATCGCAGCCCACCCCTGCTCCTCTGTGTTGGACTGGGCTCCTGACTCCCACCCCACCTGCTCCCTGCTCTGCCCAGCAGGCCCTGGCTCTCACCCAGCCCTCTGCCTCCCCGCATTCAGCCACCGCAGGCTGAAGCCCTGGCTTCTGACCCTTGAAAACCCAAACAGACCTGGAGGAGGAGCTGCAACCATGCTTCTCCAGGGGTTTCCCCAGTGTAGCCGAGCGAGCCAAGGGTTTGCAGGGAGGTGAAATGAGGCTTGGAGGTTGGCACATTCGGAGCCCATAATGAGTTAGTGAGGCAGGCACTTGGCACAGGCCTCAGCCCTGGCTTTAATTAGACCAGTTCCACCAGGGAGTGTCCCGGCCTCTCTGGGCTGCCGCGAGGACTGAGCCAGACGCTGTGCACGCGTTCGGGCCCCAGGACAGTGACGCGGACGCATGCCGAGAGATGGCAGTCGCTAGGCGATTTCGTCGTTGTGCAAGCATCGAACAGTGTACTTGCATTAAATATAAAGGGATTAAACACTTCCACAAATATTGTTGTGTTACTGGACAACACAACAGTTAGGGTCGTTGGTATTAATCTCTCTTTAAAAGTTTGCTAGAATTAATCAGTAAAGCCATCTGATTCTGGGCTATTCTTTTTTCTTATGCTCACCCAAGGGCATATGAGAGAGAAGGGTGGAAGAGAAACATTGATTGACTGTCTTCCGTAGGCACCTCAACCCAGGACCGGACCTATGGCCTAGGCATGTGCCCTGACTGGGAATTGAACCCGTGACCCTTCAGTTTTTATGGGATGACGCTCCAACCAACTGAGTTATACCAGCCATGGCTGGAAAGATTTTTGATTACTGATTTTCTCTCTACTTGTTGTCAGTATATTCCTATCTTCTATTTCTTCTTGAGTCAGTTTAGGTGGTTGGGTCCTTCTGGGAATCTGTCCATTTCATGTGGGTAATATAATTTGTTGGCACGTGGCTCTTCATAGGTCGTCCTTTGTTAGTAATCCTCTTCTATTTGTAAGGTTGCTAGTGACATCCCTTCTTTTATTCCTGATTTTAGTAATTTCTGTGCACACTTTTTTCTTCTTATCAGTTCTAGGCAAACGTTTGTCAATTTTTGTCAATCGTGTCAAAGTACCACTTTTGGTCTGGTTGATTTTCTCTGCTGCTTTCTATTTTCTATTTCACCCCTTCCCTCTCTAATTTTATGATTTTCTTCCTTCTGCTTGCTTTGGTGTGAGTTTGCCCTTCTTTGGTAATATAGGTACTGGCAGCTATGCATTTCCCTCTAGACACGACTTCACCTACATTTTATACGTTTCGGTAGGTTGTGTTTTCATTTTCATTCCGATCAAAGTATTTTTGATCTCCCTGTGGTTTATTCTTTGAGTCGTTGGGTATTTAGAAGTTTAAAGTTTAATTTACCCATATTTGTGAATTATTCAAATTTCCTTGTTATTGATTTATAGTTTCTTTGTGATCAAAGGACATATTTTGTATGATTTCTATCCTTTTACATTTATTGAAGCTTACAGCTTAAGATATGGTCTATACTGAAGAATGTTCCGTATTCACTTGAAAGAATGGGTATTCTGCTGTTGTTGACTGGAATATTTTATAGATGTCTGTTTGGTCTAGTTGATTTCTACGTTGTTAATTTATTCTCTTTCTTCGGTTTTGTGTCTATTTGTTCTGTTCCTTATTGAAAGTGGGGAATGCAGGTCTGCAACCCTATTGCTAAGCTGTCTACTTCTCCCTCCAATGGTCAGTTTTGCTTCATGTGTCTTAGGGCTCTGCTGTAAGGTGCCTATAAATTTGTAATTTTTAAATATTATTTTATCATAAAATGTCTTTATTGTCTTAAAATCTATTTTGTCTGATGTCAGCATAGCCACTTTAGCTCTTCTATGGTTATTGTTTGCACGATTTATCTTTTCAGCATTTTATTTTCAACCCACTGCCTTTTAAATCTGGTTTGTCTCTTAGAGCATATTGTTGGATCATGTTTTTTTTTAAAATAACTAAAATTAAAAAAATTGTGTCAATACACACCTAACATAAAATTTATGACCTGAAATATTTTATTTATTTACTTTTAGAGAGAGGGGAAGGGAGGGAGAAAGAGGGAGAGAAACATCAATGTGTGGTTGCCTCTTGCACCCATCCTACTGGGGACCTGGCCCTCAACCCAGGCATGTGCCCTGACTGGGAATCGAACCGGTGACCCAATACCATAAATATTTTCCAATGTACAATTTAGTAGTGTTAAGCATATTTACATTATACTGTATTCAATTTCCAGAAATTTCCCATTTTGAAAAAACTGAAACTCTGTACCTATTGAACACTACCTCCCCCCCTTTCTCCCCTCAGTCCCCCGCAGCTGCCACCCTCCTTTCTGTTTGTAAGAGTGTGACTGCTCTAGCCACGCCAGTTGGTGAAGTGACACAGTATTTGTCTCTTGTGACTGGCTTGCTTCACTGAGCATAATGTCCTCACGATTCACCGGTGTTACGGTGCGGGTCAGCGTTTCCTTTTAAGAATGAATAATGTCCCATTCTACGTAAATACCACATTTTGTTTTTCCATTCTCCTAGCCGTGAACACTTGGACTGCTGCTACCTTTTGGCTATTGTGAATGATATCGGTATAAAATCTGTGTTTGACACCTTGGATTCAATTCTTTTGGATCATATGCCCTGCCGTGGTGTTGCTGGATCACGTGATAATTCCATTTTCAATTTTTAAAATGATCCTCGCCCAAGGATACGCTTATTGATGTCGGAGTGAGAGGAAGGGAGAGAGAGAAAGAGAGGGAGAAACATCGATTGGTTGCCTCGCATATGCGCCCAGACAGGGGACCGAACTCCCAAGCTGTGCGTGTGCCCTGACTGGCGGCCAAACCCGCAACCTTTGCTGGTGCACGAGACAGCGCTGCAACCAACTGAGCCACCTGGCCAGAGCCCACTTTAAATGTTGCGAGGAACCACTATCCTACTTTCCAGACTGGCTGGACCTTTTTACGTTTTCATCAATTGTTTACAAGGATTCTGTTTTCTCCACGTCCTTGCCGACACCTGTTATTTTCTGATTTTTAAAAATAGTCGCCAACCTAAAGGGTGTAAGGGAATATTTATTTCACAGTGGTTTTGGTTTGCATTTCCCTAAGGATTAATGATGTTGAGTGTTTGTTGGATCACTTTTGATTAATTGATTGATTGATTGATTGATTCTGCCAATCTTTGACTTTGATTGAATTGTTTAATCATTTTATATTTAATGTAATTGCTTGTAAGGTAGGGTTTATGTGTTCCAATTTGCTATTTAATTTCTATATGTTTTACATCTTCTTTGTTCTGCTAAATCGACATTTTCTAGTGTACCATTTTCATTCTTTTTTTTTTAAATCTTATTTTTTTGGGTTGTTTTCTTAGTGGTTGTCCTGGGATTACAATTAACATCTTAATTTAAGATAATATGGTTTTGACTTTAAAACAATTTACGTTCACCTTTGTATGGGTACTTTGCTCCAGTACAGCCCTGTTTGTCATGCTCTACTTCTTAAATCACGACTAGCACATGAACATGGTTTTAGCATTATTGCTTTATTTGATTGTCTTTTAAATCAGGATAGAGAAAAATCACAAATAAAAATACATTTCTATTCTCTTTCATGTTTACCTATGTAGTTACCTTCACTGAAGCTCCTAATTTCTGTGCGAACTGAAACTGCCGTCCTGTGCCCTTTCATTTCAGACTGAAGAAATCCATGTACTATTTCTCGCAGGTCAGGTCTGACAGTGATGGATTCTCTCTGTTTTTGTTTATTTGGGCCTGACTTAATTTCTCCTTCATTTTCAAGGGTAGTTTTGCTGGCTATAGATTTTTTTGTTGACAGTGTTTTTTTCTTTTTTCACTTTAAATATATCATCCCACTGCCTTTTGGCTTCCATGGTTTCTGATGAGAAATTAATCTATAAATCTTACTGAAGATCCCTTTTCTATAACGAGTTATTATTGTTCTTTTGTTGCTTTCAAGATTTTCTTTCACTTTTTGCTCTTGGCAATGTGACTATAAAGTGCTTACCGTGTTTTCTGTATACAATGTGCGCCCATGTGTTTGGCCCAAACTTTCAGGAAAAATGTCGTTCATTTAAATTTTTTAAATTTAATCATTTATTTATTTATATTCAGAAACAAAACTGATTATCGTATTCCAGGGCATTATTTTGCATATGGATATCTTATTGTTTTCTAAAGTTACACTTTAAAAAAAAAATTTATTTATTTATTTTTAGACACAGGGGCAGCGAGGGACAAGGAGAGGGAGAGAAATATCAATGTGTGGTTGCCTCTCATGTGCTCCCTTCTGGGGACCCGGCCCGGAGCCCAGGCCTGTGCCTTAGACTGGGAATTGAACTGGGGACCCTTTGATTTGCAGGCGGACTCTCAGCCCACTGAACCATACCAGTCAGGGCTCTAGAGTTACACTTTCAATGCATAAGCACAAATAAAAGAATTAAAAGCATTTATATAGATACAAAATTAGTACTACCCATGTATAATGTGCATCTTTATTTTTTCCTCAAAAATCTGGACAAAAAAGTGTGCATTATAGACAGCAGTATATGGTAGGTGTGGAACTCTTTGACTTTATCCTATTTGGAGTTTGTTAAGCTTCTCTTATGTGTAGATGAAATGTTTTTCTTTAAATTTGGGGATGTTTTCAGGGAAGAATGATAGGAAATGAGGGAGGGTAGCTCGGGATGGTTGGCTGGCAAAAGCCACTTGGAGGAGGTCACATTTGTGCTGATTCTTCGATGACAAAAGAGAGCTGTGAGGGTGTGCAGTAAAGGGTTAATTCAACAGGCTTGGGCTGTCCAAACCCTGCACATGCCACAGGAAGGAATGGCCCTGGCCAGTGGCAGGGAGGTAACCCTGAAGTCCTTGAAATATGCTGCATAATAGGAAAGTCTTTGAGTACCTGGGGGCCACCGACCATACCAGATAGTTTATGCCAACCATGGGCATCATCGTGGGGGTTTTGAGTCGTGTTGTATCAGTTTGAGCTTTGGAGTGGCTGGGGACTGAATACGTAAGGTCAGCCATAGGGGCACTCAATAAAAACCCAGTACAGTAAGGCTCACGTGAGCTTCCCCGGTTGGCGAAACGTCACACACACTGCCACACACCTTTGCTGGGAGAATCGAGGCTCTCTGCTCCTCTTACCTTTGCTGACTTTCATCTGTAGCTTTTTGTTGTAGTAAATCATAACCACAAGCATAACAAATAAATTTGGGAAGGTTTCGGCCATTATTCTTTTATAAATTCTTCTGCTTCTTTCTCCCTCTCCTCCCCTTCTGGGGCCCATGGTATGTGTATGTGGGCACAATTCAGAGTGTCCTGCAGGTCTCTCGGCTCTGTCTGTTTTCCTCATTGTCTCGTCTTCCTTCCTTAGACCGAGCGATCTTGATCGACCCAGCTTCAGGTTTGCTGACTCTTTCTTCTGCCAAATGTTGTTGAGCCCCTCTAGTGAATTCTTCATCCAGTTATTGTACTTCAGAGTTACTACTGGTTTCTTTTTTTACACTTTCTCTCTCTCTATTGATACTCTCCCTTTTGTAGTACATACGTCTTGGCCTTTCCTTTAATTCTTTAGACATAATTCCCTTTAGTTTTTAAAATGTTTAAAATAGCAAATATAAGATCTTTGTCTAATTTTTCCATCTGGGCTT
This sequence comes from Desmodus rotundus, assembly GCF_022682495.2. Taxonomy (NCBI): domain Eukaryota; kingdom Metazoa; phylum Chordata; class Mammalia; order Chiroptera; family Phyllostomidae; genus Desmodus; species Desmodus rotundus. The sequence goes on from NC_071396.1 coordinate 42,230,264, forward strand.
CCTCAGAGACAGTTTCTATTGATTGCTTCCCCCTGCCCCCATTTTTATTGCCATGCCTTCTCGTATCTTTCTGTGTCTCGTATTTTTTCTTGTTAAAAACTGGGCATTTATAGCAATGTGATGTGTCTACTGTGGAAATTAGATCCTGCTCCTACTTTTCAGGAGTTTTTGTTGTTGCTGTTTGTCGGCATTGTTGCTCGTGGTAAGCGGTTTTCCTGGACTAAGCTTCTGAAGTGTGCATTCTTTGTCATGTGCAACCTCTGACTTCTCTGCTTGGTCCACTTAATGATCAGCATAGACAGTGGTTCCTTTGAATGGCTTGATCCAGTAAGTCCCCCACTCCGTGCCAAGGGGCTCTTTGTGTGTGCTGGACCACAGCTCGGTGCTCTCTTTCCAGCTCTGCTTTGCCTTCATTGCCCGCTTGAGCAGAGCCTCAAGGTTAGCCAGAGGTGAGAGACAGGCTCTCTCAGGTCTTTCCTGGACATGTACACACAGTCCTTCCCCTGCATGTGCCTTCTAGATCCCCAGGAATATACTGGAAAGGGGCTTTGCAGGGCCCCTTTAGACATCTCACCACCTAGGTATTCAAGTTTTTGTGTCAGCTTCTTGTTTGCGCCCACTGCTGGTACCACTTCAGGCAGCTGTGATTTTAAACAATTGCCGCTGAGCATTTTTGGCAAGCGCTCTGGAGACAGTGCTTTCCCAATGAGCGAGCTCTACATCGGGCCGAATAAAGACAAGTCCTGGGTGCAAGCTTTTCCATGGAGCTTACAGACAGGTCAAACAGTGACAATTCTCTGAAAACGAGTATTTGGGGAGCTTCACCCTGCTGTTTGCCTCTTCCAGTGGCTGCTGCTTTTCACAGGTACTGTAGTTGCAAGGCTGACAGCTTTTAAGGGTTCCAGAGGCCTGAGAGGATGGGCAAGGTAGAATTTTATAAACACGGATGTTCTTAGCAAGACTTACAATTTTGTCTTGAATTAAGGGGTGGTTGCAAGTTCTTCATTAATTTCCACAGTTCTGACAAGGTCCATTTTTTCCTAGTGTTCCTGCTGCTTTCCTGAGGGAGCCGATTGTCGGAGTCCTTAACCCACCATTCCAGAAGCGCTTCTCCCGCTGAAGTTTAGAAAGGGTCTCCTGGGTCAGGGCGGATAGACAAACAAGCAAAGGAACCCCAGCACTGGGACGTGGGGGCTGTGAGATCTGCTGGGTGCCTCCGTGTGTCTCTGCACATCTAGTACAGGCATCTGCTAAGCAGCCTTTGTTTGCTGCATCGTTATTTCTTCCGCATTCTTAGCCTTTATCCTTCATTTGCCCACCAGGCCTTCCTTCTCTCTCCCTCTTCTCTGCCATCCCTTCCTTCCTGTCAACAAGCATTTATCGACCATCTCTTGAGGGCCTGTGGATCCGGACCCAGCTCCTCCTGTCCAAGGGCCTGTGCTTTGGTGGGGGAGAAAGACGCATTTGCAGAGAAGACCACCACGACCTGGCATGGGAAGTGCTGGGACAGAGGGAGGCATCTGGGGTTGGGGGAGCCAAGGAGAGCCAAGGGAGAGCCATGGATGTTCTTGGGGGAAAAGGAGGGTTCTAGAAGGAGGAAGAGTCTTGCTCAAGGTCCCTAGAAAGATGACCCCGGAAGTGCAAGAGCAGGGCCAGCCTTCCCCAGCTGAGAAACTGGCCCGTGGGGAGGTGAGACATTCATTCCATTATGAATGAGGCACACGAACACTGCAGGGCCGTGGAGGCATTTTCTGGAAGAAGGCTCCCTCTGAAGTTACAGAGGAACCCCCTACCCCACCACGCCCCCCAAGCAGGCTGGCACAGGGGTGTGCAGGGCTGTGGGAATAGCAGGAAGGCATCTCCACCAGACCCTGTTCCCACAGGCAAAGAGAGCCTTTCTCCCAGGGATGCAGGAAAACACCTGGTTTCACAAGGGAAGGCGCCAAAGCCAGGGCGCGCATGTGTGCAAAACTATCTAGAAATAAACACCGGGCCCAGCCAGAGCTAATCGGAGGGGAACGTCTGCTCTGGGCTGTTCACGCCATTCTTCCCTTGGAGCCTCAGTTTCCTTACCCGCTAACGGGGATAATAACATAGGCTTATCTTGCAGGGTTCTGTGGAGTTACATAAGATGAAGAACCTGAAAGGACTCCGCACACAGGGTCAGGGGCCCAGCGAATCCTTGTCTTTCTTTGGCTTCCGCATTGCTGTAAACTGGCGTCCTAATTCTAGTAGGTTGCTGAGTAACTTAAGTAATATTATACTTTGTCCTAAAAAAGAAAATCACTGCATATTCCTCATTTCCTCCCAGAATGGAAGTCAGGAGCTTACAGTGAAAGGCAGTAAGTGTTTTACAAGGGCCTGAAACAAGAACGGGGCGATGAAGTGCGGCCTGGGCAGGCCTGGGTATGTGGTGTGTTGTGTGTGGGGGGTGGTTACACACAGAACCTGGAGCGAAGGAAGCCACGGCACTTGACACGAAACGGCCTTCAGCGTCTGGACGTCAAAGTGCACAGAGAGCCCTGTCGGCACTTCCCAGCAGGGCACTGTGGTGAGTTTCTCTGGGGGCTTCTGTAGGGGGGAGACAATGTGAGCACGCAGCCCAGCAAGAGGCAGGAAGCCCACACCTGGCACCAGGGAGGAGAGTCTGAGGCTCAGAGAGAGCCCGCTCAGCTCACCTGGCCCAGTCGGCAGGGGGGGCGGGGTCTCGGTGGGGGGCTCCTCAGGCATCGCCACCACACCTTCTTTGTGAAGCTGCTCAGGGCTGGTGGGTGTGCATTCATTCATTCATTCACTGCTGTGCACTCACTCTCCCTGGGCCTGCCCTGTGCTGGGAGCTGAAGACTTGGGACTGAGACTGGCCTGAGGGTTTGGAGAGGGCTTTTTGGAGGAGATGCTTGAGCTAGACTGGCAGGACAAAGAACACTGAACGTGCGGTACGAGTTCAGGTGGAGGAGATGACATGGTGGCAGGGGTGGACAGGACTGTGGCGCAGAGGGGAGGGCCCCAGACACCCACAGTGAGACTGAGGGAGCTGTGGAGCCGAGGACCAAGAAGGGGGCGCGGGCTCACCCTGCTGAGGAGGACACTGCCCAGGACGCACCATGGGAGGGAGGGACCCAGGGCGATGCCCGGGTGTCTGCCTAGGGGGAAGGTGGCTAGATGTCTCCTCTCTGTGATGGGGAGCTGCAGGCTGTGGGGGGTGCTGCATCAGGGGGCCATGTCCAAACTCTGGACCCAGAGGAGGGGGCATCGTTAGTGTCCTGGGGCAGCATGGCCCCCAGGGTGAGAGAGAAGAGGGCCAAGGGCAGAGTCGTTTAAGAGGCAAGTGGGGTCCTATAGGGAAGGCAAAAAAGAAGGGGGTCAGAGACATGGGAGGAAACCCAGGCCAGAATGGAGCTGGGAATACGGGGTGGGGGTGGGGTGGCCAACAGGGAGGGTCAAAGAAGATGGCGATGGCAAAGCCTATGCTGGCTGGACCGCCAGGTGGTCAGTGGTACTTTGGCCAAGATGATGTCGATGGACTGACAGTGGAAAGAGACCGCAGGGGTTGGGGGAGCGGAAGGTGAGGCGGGAGAGCCGGGGGAGGGCTGGGCGTGTGGCGGCAGCGGAGGAAGCTTTCCTGTGCATGGCAGCAGGGGTGTGTGCACCGTGTGCACTTCAGGTGAGGTGACAATGGCAGGAGGGAAGGTGGCCGAAGTAGGCCAGTCTGCAGGTTGTACGGGAGGAAGGCAGAGGAGCCTCCTCCTGGCTCCTGGAAGGAGCGGTTTGGTCTGGGGAGGGATGGAGGCGCCCAGGAGAACCAGGGACCTTGGGCAGGTGGAGTCGCCATCCGTTCCCGCAGAGAGAGCAGGAGGCTGTTTCGGAGTGAGAGGCTAGGGACTGGCATGGCTGCAGTTGGTAATGAGATTCGGTGGGTGTCAAGGACACAAAGGGAACAGTCACTGGACCTGTGATGTCAAGAAGCCGAGACAAAGTGGCACTGGGCACTGTGGCCTCTGGGACTGGGGTCCTGAGTAGTGGGGTTCAGGGGGATTGGCGCATCCCACCACGTCCCTGGTCCAGGGTGGACTTCTAGGCCTAAGTTTGCAAACCAGGAAAACCTGGGACTCACCAGGATCGCCTCTTCTTCCAGGCTTGCCACGCCGTCCAGGGGGCCCTAGACAGGGAAACAAGGATAGACTCGCTGAGAAGGGAAGCCAGTGGGCTTGGGCACGGTGCACCAGCTGCTGCCCACCCCCACCCTCCACTGCATCCTGGCGGCAGCCTGCCCACCACCCTCCGCCCGGGGGAGAGGAACGAATTATGGGGAGAAACCGTCTCCTGCTCCGGCCTTCCGGTGCTGGCTGCATTCTCCCCACTTGCTCACTCATTCAGTTATTTATTTATCCGTTTATTTATTCATTCACAGTCCCTTTGCAACAAAAAAAAATTACTATCTGGAAATTCTTGTGACAGGAGGTTTGTAGCTGAGAAACTTCTGAGTGATGAGAAATCTAAGGCCGGGGGTGGGGCCAGCTCACCGAAGCCCTGACCGATGCTCGTTAACCTCCACTACAACGAAGCGACGGGGCAGCACAGCACAGAGACACCATCATGCATCTCAAATGCTCAACCTCCATCATAACAGGCATTTCCTACTGTCCTTCCCTCGCTTGCTGGAACCTTCAGCCCCTCCCAGCCCCTCCCCCTCTGCCCCCAGTTCAGGCAGACTTGTATACATTTCCTGGGATTTATTGCAGATAACGTGTACACCATGCAGATTCTTTCCAGCATCCAGCTCGCCATCCACATGGTTTGAACCTTTCTGAATTGACGATGGGACCATCCTGCCTCTGCCTTCTCTCCCTCCGCCCACATAGGTGCTGGGAGAGGGCTCTGGGTAGGGAAACGCTGACCAGTCTGCTGCCTCTGTCGGAGGTCCAGGCCCAGCACAGCCCGTTGGCCTGGGGGTGGAGGGTCTCTCCTGGTGCTTGCTGCAAATATCCTGCAGCCCCGTGGCCTTGCGTTTTCACTTTGCCGGCCTCCGGTTTCACTCCCTCTGGGCCCTAGTCTTCCTTTCTTTTCTCAGGTGCTGGGGGAGCGAAGATGCACGGCCTAGATTGCAGCTGAGCCGGCCCTTACACCTGTCTCTCCAGCCTCCTCACCCCAGGCGCAGCGGAGGGCGGGCGGGGCGCGAATCAGAACCAGTAGACGGACGGCCTGTGGCTGTATTACAAGGCACTACCCCTCCTGTAAAGGTCACCCCCCAAATTCCCGGAACAACCACCAAGGAGAGAGGGAGAGACAGCCTCTTTGTAATCAGGATGTGTGTGTGTTTTCGGTTTCCTCCCCCCCCTACTCCCCCCGTTTTTAAGCGGTGTTCACTGCGCCCCTGGCGTAGGGATTGGGGCAGGGCAGAAAGGCAAAAGCAGCCTCCTGACCTTTGTTCAGGGCGAGGCCTGGGTGGGGAGGAGGGGGCGTCTGGGAGAAAGAGACAGAGAGCGTGGCAGGCCGGGGCGAGGAGAAAGTGCGTTTCTGGCCATTCTCGGGGGCTTGAGATCAGGATGGCTGGACAAAACTAAAACATCAACACGCTGCTACTGGCACTCCTGAGTTTGTAATTCAAAAAAATTATTCTGGTCAGGAACACATAACATAAACTTTACCGTATTTAACCATTTTTAAGGACACAGTACTTTAGTGTTAACGTATGTCCAGTGTTGAGCAAATAGTTCTCTAGAACTTTTTCATCTTTCAAAACTGGAAACAACTCCCCCACCCCCCGGCCGTCTAGAAACCACCACCCTACTTTCTGCTTCTAGGACTTTGCGGGTTTTAGACAAGTGGAGTCCCGCGGTATCTGTCCTTTTGAGACTGGCTTATTTCACTTAGTAAAACGTCCTCAAAGTTCATCCGCGTTGTTGAAGCGACAATTTCCTTGTTTTTTAAGGCTGAATGACATTCCATTGTCCACATATATCACATATTCTGCATGCGTTCCTCCCATCGGGTGATGGACACCAAGTGTCCCCCACCCCTTGGCTATTTGCTGTGACGTGGGGGTGCAGGTGTCCCTACCCACGAGTGGGACTCCTGCATCATATAGTTTTATATTTATTTTTAATTTTTTGAGGCACCTCTCTACTGTTTTCTGTAGTGGTCACCCCATTTTACATTCCCACGGTCAGTGCACGAGGGCTTCAATTTCCCCGCATCATCGCCAGCATTTGCTATTTTGGGTTTTTTTTTTTTGATAGTGGCCACCCTAATGGGTGTGAGGTGGTGTCTCACTGTGGTTTTAATTTGCATTTCCTTAATAAATAGTGATATTGACCATCTTTTCGTATACCTGACGGCCATTTGTATGTCTCCTTTGGACAAGTGTCTACTCAACTCGTTTGCCCATTTTTAACGTGGATTGTTTGTCTTTGTTGTTGATGTTGAGTTGAAGGAACTCTTTATATATTCTGGGTGTTAGCCCCTTGTCAGCTGTGTGGCTCGCACACATTTTCTCCCACGCCTGTTTTTAAGTTTGATGCAGCCCAATTTTTCCATTTTTATTTCTGTTGCCTTTTAAATGATTGAGGTAGCTTTTGTTTGTGGTGGACGGAAAGGGCCCCCTCACCCTACCATCTGTGGTCATCATTTCTCCACCCCATTTGCTGAAGGGATGACCTTCCGTGTGGCCAGCCCTGGCACCTCCGTCAAATGTGATTTGACCTTAGAAGCGGCGCAGCCCTGAGTTCTGGGAGCAGACCTTCATGCGGGGACTTAGCCTTTGGGTTTCCCTGACACCAGACCCAGGCCTCGAGCTCCAGGCAGGACCTGCCCAGGGCCACCCTGCCTCATAAGGCCAAGATTCTGGCTCCCATAACAGAGAGGAAAGCAGCTCCTCACCCTGGTCCGCTGTATCAGCCGAGGCCTGCAACACCCGAGTAGCCAGCTGTCAACCTGATGTCTCCACGCAGGCCTGCCACTAAAACTTCAGGCCCCTCAGGGCCAAAATGCAGGTCCTGCCCTCCTCCCAGCCCCTGGGTGAACCTTGTGAGGCTGGCCCTGCGTTAGGTCTTTTCTCCTCTCTGGACACACCTGTTGTCAGGGTGAGTGAGGGTGTGGGAGCAGGAAGCCCACTCGGACACGAGGCCCACACTCCTCTGCCTCTAGGAGGGAAGAGGCGTAGCCACCTGGTCCCGGTCTTCTGGGCTCTCTCTAGGCCGTGAAGCCCATGCACTGACCAGCAAGGCCACTAGCCCTGGGCTGAGGTGGGATGTGGCAGGAAGGGGCCCACGCGTGGGAGTCAGCCAGGCCCTTCCTGGATCGGAAAGCTAAAGCAGTGCCGTGGTTTCCCGATGGTCACTGCCGGGAATGAGCGCAGAATTTTCCATCTGAGTAACTCAAGCCAGATGAAGACATTTGCCCTCTCGGAGGTGGCTGAACCAATGGCCCTGTCTGGGTGGTTCTCCTGGGTGGCAGCGTTGGGCAGAGGGCCAATGAGGAGGGGAGGTAGCTGCCCAGGCAGGGGGTGCTGCCCTGCCCCCAGGGCCTTGGGGAAGCAGGCCTAGAGCAGGCAGAGGCTGGGGCATTACTGAACACCTGGGGTCTGTGGGGCTGCAGGCTGGCAGGTTGGACAGGACTCCCGCCTGGACAGCCCATGTGGGGAAACAGAGAGAGGCTACTGCTCCTGAGGCCCCAGGGCCAGTCGGAACCGGATTCTGAAGGCTTCTGTGCGACCACCTCACAAACCGACCCCTGGTCAACCCTCTGAGTGTTCAGCCACTTCCGGGACATTCCATCTGGGTGCAGTGTGTCCAAACCCAAACTCACTGGCCGGCGCCCACCTGCTCGCCTGCAGGGCTCCCAGGTCAGCTGAATGCACGCACCGCCGGTACCCATGTAGCCAAGCCAGAAACCAACGGGGCGTCCCGAGCACCCTCCCCCGACCCTCCACCAACGGGAGACCCCCTCCTCTTGCACGAGACCAACTCTCCCCCCTGCCTCCCCTCCCCTCCCCCTCCCCCATCTCCCCTTTCCACCACGCTGGCTTCTCCCCTCCTAACAGAAGGTAGCTCCCTGCGGAGTGCAGCCTGCATGTCCTGCAGCTCCGTGTCCCCAGCTGCCTGTGTGGGGCAGGACCCGAGGACGCTGGTTTAGGAAAAGGAAGGAGGGGGGGAGGGAAGGGATGGATGGGTAAGGAGAAATCGGTCCCTCCGTACCATTTCCTGGCATTCTCTTTAACTGCTGTCAAGTCGAACAAGAACCAGGGCTTAGAAGAGACACAGGACCACCTGGTTTGATGGGCACAGGCCATTGAGACAGGGACACTTTCTACCCTCCTTTGTCCCCAGTGGCAGGAAGACAGAGGTGGCAAGGCCAGCCCTGCTCAGACGAGTGAGGCCCTGGGAGTGGGCCTACGTCTCAGCAGCCCTGCAGCGTGGGTCTGGGCCCGGACGCTGCCCGAGCCCTCAGCTGTGCCCTGTGCGGACCTCGAGTCCACAGGGAGGCCAGTCAGGGGATTGCCCGCCACCCTGGTCTCGTTGGCCGGTGGGCCTGGGATCAGGACGCAGACGTGCGTGGTCTGGGGGTGCAATTTCTCAGAGAAACCCTGAGGTTTCCGGTGCAGCCGGGTTTGGCCGGGGCCCCAGCTTGTGCTAAGTGGCTCTGACGCCCGTGACAGCGATTTGCACGCTAAATCGCCCCAGGGAGGAGGATGGTTTCTTTAAGCTCTGTTGGAAGCCAGACAAAATGGAACCATTGCTAACTCATAAAAATCTCATCTTTTGCCCTGGCCGGGTGGCCCAGTGGATTGAAGCCTCGTCCTCTACACCAAGAGGTTGCGGTTTGGATCCCGGGTCAGGGCATGGGCCGGGGTTGCATGTACTGGAGTCTCTCTCGATCAGTGTCTCTCCCTCTCTCTCTCCCTCCGTTCCTCTCTCTCTAAAGTCAATAAACATTTCCTAGGGTGAGGTTTAAAAAAGCAACCTTTCCTCTGGTTGGGCTGGAAAACTCACGCCAACTGACCAGCTCCAAAGGGGGGACCCCGAACCCCGACAGGCTCCACCAGACACCTCCTCCGGCAGCTCCTGGCCATCACTGTCTGCTCATAACCCTGGGCCCACTGCACCCCAGCCTAGGCCCCTCCCACACCCTCAGCCGTCAGCCTTGCCCCCACCTGCCAGCCCCGAAAGACAGGGGCTTTTGTGCAATTTACCCAATTGAACCTGTAACACAGTGCTGGAAATGCTTTAGTCCCTGTCCACTCCCTTTTACCCTAAATGCTGGGGAGCCTGAGGCTCAAAGAAGTCAAGCAACGCTCCCAGACACAACAGCCAAAGGTGTCGGTCACTCCAGACTCCACCGGTGGGTGAATGGACGAGCGAAACACGGTCCACGCACACAATGCAACATTACTCAACTCCGGAAAGGAAGGAAGTTCTGTCACACGCTAGAGCGCGGATGAAGCGCGAGGATATTACACCAGGTGGTTCCACTGAGAGGAGGCGCCTGCGCAGTCAGACGCCTGGAGAGGACGGGACCAGGGTGGGTGCCGGGGGCTGGGGGCGGGGGGACATGCAGTCAGGGCTGACTTGGGACAGAGTTTCGGCTTTGCGAGAGAAGAGTCTGGGGGTAGGATCGTGGCGGTGGAGGTGCAGCAGCGTGAACCGAACTGGACACTTAAAAACGGCAAATACAAGTCATGTGCACTTTTCCACAATTAAAAAAAAACCTGAAATGATTCCAGGATTCTCAGCTACTGAGAGCCAGAGGGAGACTGTGGACTCGGGTCCGCCTGATGGATATTGCAGCGATGCTGCTGGCAGCCTGGCTAGCGGATGGTGGTGTCCCCAAGGCCACACAGCAAGGGGGTGGCAGCACTGGGATTGCACCCAGGTCTGTGTGACCTTAGGGCCGTTCCTCTGAGCTCCATGGCCACTGTAACCAAGGCCAAGGCTGTGTCCATGGATTCTCTTGGCCTTAAGACCTGGGCCTTCTTGGGGACACTGGAGGCCCCTTTATCTGGCTCTCTTTCCAGAACTCCGAGAAGGGAGTTGGGGTCAGATGGTTCAAATCCCCCAGACCTTCAGTCTGGAGCTCCCCCAGGTTGCCTGGGGCCTTGGGCCATTGTGGGGGTGCACTTGAGCAGAGAAGTCAGTCAGGGGAGGTCCCAGGATTTGAGCTTGCAAGGTCAGACCATGGAAACATCTCTCCCAAATGCAAATTACACCACAATGAGATATCACCTCTCAGAATGGCTACCATCACTAAATCAATATAAATCGATAAAAAAGTGTTGGAGAGGATGTGGAGAAGGGGGAGCTCTCCTGAACTGCTGGTGGGATTGTAAATTGACGCAGCCACTTCGGAAAACAGTAGGGAGGTTCCTCAAAAAGTTAAATATAGAACTACCATATGACCCAGCAAGTTTCTTGAAATTTATCTGAAGAAACCCAAAACCCTAAAAAGATACACACGTCCCTATGCTCTTGCAGCAGTATTTACAATAGCCAAGATATGGAAGCAGCCCGAGTGCCCGTCGACAGATAAATGGATAAAGAATATATCGTACGTGTATGCAATGGAGTATTACTCAGCAATAGAAAAGAAGGAAATCTTGGCATTTGTGACAACATGTCTGGACCTAGACGGTATTATACTAAGTAAAATAAGTCAGACAGGGAGAGACAAATATCATTTGATTTCACTTATATGTGGAATCCAAAAACAAAATAAACAAAACAGAAACCAACGCATAGATACAAAGAATGAAGAGACGGTTGAAGGATGGGAGGGTGTTCAGGGGTGAGAAAGGTGAAGGGATTATGAAGTGCGGATTGGCAGTTACAGAACAGTCATGGGGAAGCATTCGGAAGAGCCACGGGCTGTGGGCTTGTAGGGCACATGTTTGTTTGGAAGGGATGGTTGTCCTGGGAGGTGACAGATCCCGACCGCCCCAGGGACCAGACCTGGTGCGCCTGCTCGGACAGCGTGTCATTCAGCGGCCAAAAGAACAGGGCCCCTGGCGGGGGCGGGGTTGGAGAGGGGAGCTGCAGGGCGGCCAGCGTCACACTCACAGGGGTCTCACTCGTGGCACTGATGTTCGCCCCAGAGGGGCTGACAGCCCCTGACAGTGTTCGTAAAAAGAAGAGTTTGGTAGCTCCATTTGCGGGGTGTTTACTTTGTGCTGGGCAGTAACCTCAGTTCCATGGTATTAACTCATACCTTTCTCAGTCAAACCTACGAGGAAGGCTACTGTTATTCTCTCCACGTTGTGGATGGAGAAACAGAGATCAGCCGACCCACGACGTCAGACAGCCGCAGTGGGCAGGGCTGTGCAGGGAGGTCCCGAGCTCGGGCTTGCACGCCCCCTGCCTGCCTCCCATCCAGGAAGTGCTTGTTGACAGTGAGTGGTTACCATAGTCCATGATTTTTATAACCACTTCTTGGCATTTATTGTTATTTTTTTAAAAAAGATTTTATTTATTTATTTTTAGAGAGCGGGGAGGGAGAGAAACATCAATGTGAGAAACACCCATTGGTTGCCCCTTGTACGCACCCCAGCAGGGGACAGAACCTGCAATCTGAGCATGTGCCCTGAAGGGGAATCGAACAGGTGACCTTTTGCTTTGCAGGACAATGCCCAACCCACTGAGTCAGACCCGTCAAGGCTATTGTTGTTTTTTTTTAATATACCGGGCACCACACAAAATGGTCGGGGCCCAGAGACGGCTCTCACAGGTCTGTGAATGCACCGTGGCACCAGAGGCCCCAGTGAGTGGCACCTGCTTTTCACCTGCCCTCCTCACACCTTCCGAAACACCTGCACTCTCCAGCTGGATTCTCCCCTGAGGCGGCAGGAGCTTTGATGGACGGTTTACAGCCAGACCGAGGTGGCCAGGCCCCGTCCTCTCGTGGCTGGCACAACAGACCCAAGAACCGTCTCCCAGGGGCCCTGGGGGGAGGCTCTGGGGGGAGGGCCTGGGTGAGGCTGGGGAGGGGCCCCTGATGAGCGTGCAGCCTGTGTGGCCACGTGCTGGCTGCTCCAGCCGGGGAGGGAGAGATGTGTGGGTGTCCTGGTCCCACTTACAGGAGACACTGAGACCCAAAGGTGAGGTGACCTGTCCTGGTTGAAGAGCAAGTCAGGAGCAGCAGTGCAGCCCAGGGCTCCAGGGCTCTCGGGGGCTCCAGCACTGCCCTCCAGAGGGCGTCCTGCTCCCCATGGGCTCCAGTGTAGGCCCCCAGCCCGAAGGGTGGAGTGTCTCCCGGAGGCACCAGCAGAGGGGCAGAGCCTGGTGGCGGGGATGAGGGAGCGTGGGCCATTCAGTGTCATAGTGGAAGGGCTCACAGAAGCGCTTTCCTTGGGGGTGTGCCAGGGCTTCTAGGTCTTGGAGTGGGGACCTCACGGGACTACTTGAGGGGTCCCTCTGAGTGACTCGTGAAAGCACGTGGGTACGCCATGGTGAGGCAGCCCAGGACCATGCCATTTCTCGGGCTTGGCAGGGCCCCTCCCCAAGGCCTTTGGCCCAGGCAGTTGAAGGGAGGGCTGAGCAAATCGATGAAGAGTGAAAAGTCCCTCAGAGGGACAAGAGAGACCAATGCCCTTCCCTTCCATGGGCCTCAAGGCCGAGGGAACCCGTCTGCAGGCTGAAGAGGCCCTGACTGGCCAGCTGGCCTGGCTGGAAGCGGGGAGGAGGCAGGACCCCAGAAAAGGGAGCAGGACCTTCTTGGGCTCTCAGCGGGTGGCGGCTGAGTCAGGTTGACCCGAGTGTGGGAAGAGCTGACGCAGGCATCGCACACCGAGAACTGTGTGTCCGAAGCAGGCAGCCGGGCTGCTGGTGCCCACACGGGTGGCAGGTGCATCCGGGCACAGTATGGGCACAGGCTGCGAGGTGCTGCAGGGCAGTTGGCGGTGGGAGCTGGGGGTGACTCTTCGGGTCTCTGTCCCGCCCAGATCTGTACTGGTTGGATCAGCTTCTCCTCAGAGCCCATCAGCTCCTGGGACCCTGTTTCCTGTTGGAAAGCTGGTCCCACAAGGCCGCACCAGCACAGCACGCCCCAAGACACCAGGCCCCTCGGCTCTCCGCTGACCCCGGGGCCTTCGTCACCCACACATGGCCAGCATATCCCCCAAGCCAGACCAAGGCCAGGATTTATTGCTGTCAGAGAATGAAAGGCTTTTCATTTTTTGTTTTAGTTTTTCTAACTTAAAAGCTGTTCTTGGGAGCTTTGATTTTTACGAGAATCCCTCGTAATCTGAAAGACAAAAGCCTCTCCCAGCCCCACTGGGAAGGTCCCAGAAAGGGCAGGTGAGGCCTGGCAGCTGGAAGCCCTGGAGCTCGGCCAGCAGGGTGGAGTGTGCATTTTGGAAGGACACTCGGGGACAGCTGGCCGCTCAGCGTGCCCACCCTCCCCAATGCCTCCTGACCCTGTGCACCTGGACCATGGACTCCTGGCTCCTCAGGACGGGACAGCAGATCTCTCTCCGGAGGGACAGGCATGTAGCCCCCGTAGGGCCAAGGGTGCTTGAACTTGCGAATCCAGGAAGTATGGGGAGTGGGTGGGCATCGGGGTGACCGACCATCCCAGGGTGCTCAGGACAGTTGGTGCTGAAACTGGTACAGTCCCGGGCAAACGAAGCTTGGCCACTGCTTCCACAGCGAGCTGTCCGTGAGGAAGGACAGTGCCACCTGGCCCCAGGTCTCCCCTGCTCCCCTCCCCCACCCCCAACTCCTCCTGCTCCTCCAGCCTGCCAGGCCCTGCCTGCCCTACCTCGGGGCCTCTGCACTCACTCGCTGTCCCCGCAGCCCCGGGGCCCTCCTCGCACTGACCACCGGCTACAATGCCCAGCCCTCAGGACCTCCCAGCCACATTGTCCTGCATGAGTTTCTTCCAGCCACTTGTCTCTATCAGAATTACCTGGTTTATTTATCTTAGTTGCGTTTTAGTGTGTATGGTTTCTCTCTCCTCACCAGAATGTGGGCTCCCTGAGGAGGGGGCTCCTGCCTGCCAACACCCAGGCTGGCAATGACCAGGGGTCAGGGCAGGGCTTGAGTGAGCTTTGTGCTGGTAGGGGTGGAACCCCGAGGCGCTGGGACCCCATGGAGGCCCTGGAAGGGCACAGGGCCCTTCTGAATTGGGAGAAGGGAGAAGGAAGTGGGTGTACAGCCAGGCGGGGGCCTGTGATGCCCCCCAGGACCCTCGCAGTGGGCCTGTATGGCCGGATGCCATATTGCGCGTCGCAGAGAGGGAGGGGCAGCCCAGGGTGAGTGGCTGCACCACCTGGGCTGCCTGGCTGCCCGCTGGCAGGACTCTGAGGTCTGAGGACGCAGCCCCAGTCCGCACACCCACCCTCCGCAGAGGAGCACAGAGGCTGAGCGTGAGTGGGAAGGCCCGGGGCAGCCCCACTCCTGATATGCTCGCCTTTGAGTCCCTTCTCGGTCCCCGGCAGGACTGACTCCACTCCCAGGAGCCTCGAGGGAGTTGTTTGTTTTCTTTGACCCCCGGGCCAGCGCTGAGAGCCACTGCACCACTGGGGACCTGCAGCTGTCAAGGGCTGGGTCTGAGCTCCCGGCCCTTGTCTGCCCAGGCGGTTGCTTACAGGGCGACCTGCGTCTGCCCGCTCCCCGATCCCTGGTAGCGGGCACTCTGGTCCTGCTGTGCTGCCGTTGAGCCCTTCCAGGGCCTGGAGGTCCCCTGTGCCCTGAGCGGGGACCGCCCGCCCCTCGCACACCTGCTGGCCCCGGGGGAGCAACCCAAATGCATCCTCAGGCCTGGGGGGTCAGCCACTGCACCCACTGGGTTTGGGACAGCATTATGCTTTAAACAGTTTCACTGAGATATAATTCACAGACCATGCCACTAACCTACTGTTTTTTTTTGTATATTACATTATAGTTTTTACAAAGTCATTTTTTAAAAAGTGCGGAATTTCTAAGAGTACAGTCAGGGGCATTACCACACTCACACTGTCGCGCAGCCATCACCGCCGTCTGCCCCATAACTCCTTCTGTCCTGCAAACTGAAGCTCTGTCCCGGTTAGACATCCACTCTGCAGCCCCAGCCCTCGGCCCCGGGCAGCCACGCTCCTCCTCCCGGTCCATGTGAACCACGGAGTCTGTCTTTTGGGGTGGCACGTGGCATTGCCTGAGTGGGGAGGCACTGGTGGGCCAGGGCTTGCCATCTGGGCAGCTGCAGGGCATGGGGGGCAGGGCAAGCCAGCCATGCACAGCCGTCAGGGTCCCCGGGAGCCACCTGGCCACTAAGGCTCCTGTCTGTGGTGACAGTACGGACTGCCAGGGACCATCTCCCATCTGTTTAGATGCCACAGTCTGGCCAGAGATGCCCGGTGCCCCGGGACTCATGTGGCCCTTTCTTTCCATCCCTAGGTCCTGTGCCACCCCGGCTCGGGGTTGGGGGGGCGGGGGGGTGGACTGGCATGACTCTGGAGGGTGCTTGCTAGGCGGGGAGGCAGGAGCACTGCCGGGAAATCGGAAGCCCATGGCTGAGAGTGGCTCTCTGCTGTGGGCCCAGGGTGACGGATGGGGGGAGGCAGGGCTCTCCCAGAGCTGGACCGCTGCTGTGGGACGCAAGGACAGTGGCCCCTGTGGGCGGGCCTGCGCATGGGGCTTCACGCCGGGGCTGTTCAGCTGTCTGCCCTCTTATTCCACTCGCACCCCTGCCGGGGCGGACGAAGTGAAAGAAGCTCGGGGAGAAGGGACTTGCCCTGGCACACTGTGGTGAGCAGCAGGGCCGGGATTCAAACCCAGCTGTGTCCAATTCCCAAGCACTCGCTTTGTTTTCTTTCAAATAAACACAGTGGGGCTGCCTGGGCTTCTCCCATCTAGTCGGTCGCCATCATCTGGCCAAAGACGCCTGGGTGTCCCCGGACACAGGCAGCTGCTTTCCCACCTGGCCCAGCAGGGCCCTGTGCGGGGGAAGGCTGGGGTTAGTCCCCAAAGTGATGGGGGGTGCTCCACCCCCCTTTCAGATCCAGTGGGGCTGAGTGACCAGAGAATGTGCGTTTTTATCGAGTTCCCAGGGGACCTGCTGTTGCTGCTGGTCTGGGAAACACACTTGAAACCACTTGGTTTCCTTTCTCTCTCTTTCAATATTATTTTCTTTCTTACAAAGTGTTTCAAGCCTCAGGTCCTTTACTTGGTGCCAGTTGCCTGTGTGTTTGGGGGAGGGAGGCTGGAGCCCAGCTGCAAGTGAACAATACCAGGGACCACAGTTCCTGGCTCCCAAACCCCCAGCAGCTCTTCCTGGGCCATCGCGCCAGGACCGGGCCTCGTAGGTCCTCGTCGTTCCCACTCGACTCTCCATCTCACTCTGTCGAGGAGGGAACTGCACCCAGAGAGGGCAGGTCCCTGGCGTGAGGTCACACAGCATCAAGTAGCAAGGCCGAAACTTGGCCCACGGTGGTCTGGTTCACACTCTGGGCCACAGGCTGTTCTGACTCAGGATTGGATGAGAGGGGACAGAGATCACCGAAGTCGGTGGAAACTGTCTGAATGGCCTGAACCCAGCCCCTTATTCCCCACCCGCCCTGTTCCTGTCTGAACCCCCGTCTCTGTGAGCAGCAGCATCGCCCCCCGCCCACCAGCTCCCGGGATTGGGTGGGTCCGTCCGCCCCCACTGCCCAGCACAGGCCTGGAAATGTGAGAGGGGCCAGGCTGCTGCCCCACGTGTCTGACCACGCTCAGCCCTGCCCTGGGGTTCCACATGTGCGACTGTGACCTGCACACAAGCCCGTGCAGTGGGTGCTCTTGTCCCTGTTTCACAGACGTGGAACTGCAGCACTGAGACGTCAACCCTCCCAAGTCACAGCGTCAGGGAGAGAAAGAATGGCCCCCTCTGTCCCCACCAGGTCCAGTAACGGCATCTCTGCACGGACTGATGGGCACAGCCTCCTCCCTCCTGGGCTCCCCAACCTCCGGGCCACAGACCGGTACCAGTCCGGGCTTGTCAGGAACCAGGCCGCACAGCAGGAGGTGAACTTGACTGTAATGCACTTGAATCATCCCCAAACCATCCCCACTGACCCAAGTCCATGGAAAAATTGTCTTCTACAAGACCGGTCCCTGGTGCCAAAAAGGCTGGGGACCGCTGCTCTAAGGCCACCCACAAGCTCCTCACTGTCCATAAGACACAGTCTGAGCTCTGTGGCCAAGGCCCTTCTAGGCTGACCCAGACCTCCCTCTGTGGCCAGCTCTGCCTTCCCCTACTTGTCCTTATGCCTCACTCCTGGCCCACGTTTTGCCAGAACACCTGGCCCAGGACACACTGCAGCCCCTGAGCTATGTTGCTCACCTCACCAATGCCCTTTCTCCCATTTCTTGACAGAAAAACTCCTACTCCTCCTTCAAGACGCAGCTGAGACATGAACCCTCCTCTGGGAAGTCCTCCTGGATGCCCACTCTTGGGCCACAGATATTTGCAACAGGACTTGTGCGCTGGGGTGGAGCTGTGAGCCCCTCGGTGAGTCCCACAAGGCAGCCAGTCCCTTGGTCCTTTGACCTCTTGGCCCCTGCCAACCTAGACTGAGGGGAATGGCCACCAGTGACCATGCCAAGAGGCTCTGGGTTCTGGGCTGTCTGTCGGTGACCGTGTCTGGATCTGCTCATTGCTGGGCACTGGGAAAGGAGAGGATGGGCTCTTCTCTCCTTCATGCCTGCTCCCCTTCACCCACTGGGCCGGGAAAACGGCAGTCTATGAACCAAGGGCAGGCAGCCGCGGTCTTTCTAGCCAGGGCCGGCGGAAACCCCTGGGGGCAGACCTTGCCCGGGTGAACTGCTCTTAAGCATTCCCTGGGGAGCGCCCTGAGCCTCAGATAATTAGCTGCATGTGTGTGGGAGACAGGCCTGGTTTATTTCCCAAGGATTTATGAGAAGGGGGAGTTCCCCACCGACCTCCGTCTAGGGAAAGGCCCCCTCCTGGAACCCTCGCCCAACATCAGCAGGGAAGCACATGCTCCCACAGCGGGCCCGCCTGACAGCACCGTGCTGCTATTGTTTCTCGTCTCGCACGCATGTTAGCGCTTGCCTTGGGGACAGCGTGTGTTTCTGAAGGTCCCCAAACACAGCTCCAGCCGGAGCACTAATAATTTACCCTTCATGAAAGCCGTCGTTGCTCTTTCCAAACACAGTTGGAAGTGGGTTCAAAGTTTATTTAGAGAAAAATGTATTTTTACTAGACAGAAAGAGAGTGTGTGTGGATTCTTTCCCCCAAGCCCCCCTCTCTGGGTCCGTGGGAACGACGCCTTCAGCTCCCAGACACGGTCACCCTTACAGGGGACCGTGGACGTGTGAATGGGGTCATCTGCCCGCTCAGCCATCTCTGCGGGCTAGCCTCTGCTTGTCCGCCTGTTGGGCTGTTCCCCTCCATCGCACCTGCTCTCTCTCCTTCTCCTGCGCGCGCTCGCCTCCTCACACCCATCCGTCCATTCATCCTGCCATAGAAAAACTACTCGGCGCAGAGTTTTGGGTGCAGGAGCGACTTTCTTCACCCAGGCCCTCGATTATGTATCTGTATTTGTTCATTCATTGATTCATCTAGTAGGTTATCAATCTTTCTTCAATCATCCTTGTGATTGTCTGTCTGTCCATCTATCCATCCATCCATCCGTCTATCTGTCCAACATTGACCCACTCTGTGCCAGGCACGGGGGATACGCAAATGAGTACACCTGGCTCTTGCCCTTGAGCGGCTCACAAGGAGCTAGGAGGTGACATGCGAACAGCCAGTTATGGCGGAGCGTGGGAATTGGACTTGGGGAAGTGTCCAGGAGCTGCGGGTGCCGGGAAGAGGCGTGTGTGCTTGGGAACGGTTCCCACACAGAAGGGGAGCTGGAGCCATCTACTGATGAAAACCTGCTTGCCTTCCCTGTCTCCAGGGCGAGTGAATGCAGCAGCCTGGGGTGAGCGGCATCAGCGGCCACTCCAAGGCTGGCAATTCCACCTGTGCCTTGCAGACCTTTCTGTCAGAAACAGCCTTCTGGCCTGGGACAGCTCAGAGAGGCCACCCTCTTAGTGGCCCTTACGGCGATCCTGTGTCTCCCTTCTGCAGAGGTGGAAACGGGGGCTCCTGACGGGGAGGGGCAGTGAGGGAGCGGCAGAGCCTACATATCAGGGTTCGAGAACTGGTGATCAGTCTACGTGGCCTACTGCAGCCGTCGTCCGGTGGGGGGCCCACAGGACAGCACCAGCTGCCGGCCTATCTGCTCCCACTCCAAAGGTCTCCAGGGCCCAGTCGCTTGGGGCCAGGGTTGTCCCTGCAACCACACGTCCAAGAGCTAACTGGACACCCCGGCCAAAGAGCTGTGACCCCTTTCTGGGAAGCTGAGTGTGCAGAGGACTCTGAGAAGCCCTCCCGTTCCAGGGCCTCTCTTCTCCCGGCTCCAGGCCAAGCAGCTGAGTGCAAGGGCCTGCCTTGTTTACAGAGCCGGGGCCACGGTGCAAACTCCCAAATTCCCGGCTGTGGCCAGGCCTTGGGCTCTGGATGCTGCAGAGAGTGGCCATGCTCCACAGAGAGATCCTGTAGCCGCGGTCCTCAGCGCCACGATCCTTCCGAGAGAGTGTCCGGGGCCTTGCCTGACCGGCACTGCTGCCTGGGTGAGGAGGTCGGGCGGCCCCTTGGCAAGAGACACTTCAGAGTTGAGCCTTCTCAGAAGTCTTTCATTTTATGTGGTGCATGGTCCATTAATTTGTTAAAAAAAACCCCGACAAGAAAGTAGCATTTGGTGAAGACACACTACTTTAATCAGCCCTAACCAGTGTTAGTTCTAGATGCTTATCTCTGTAAGCCGAGGGGCCTATTAAAAGGAGCCTGGTAGTTCAGGATGGGAGAGAAAGGTACGCATTTATCTTTATGGCTCCAGAAACCTGAGCTCCAAGGGCAAAGAGGCCAGGAGGGGAGGTACCAGCAGCGGCGTTAGGGAGTTGGGAGGTAGACACATGAGGGATGACCGCTCGTGCGGCAGTGGACGGCCAAAGTTTGAGCCGGCAACGGGAAAAGCTCAGGAACAACCCACCCTGCACTGAGAGCCCCTCCCCCCCCCCCAAAGCTCAGGAAACAACAGCACCGGGTACCTGATGAGCTGGAATCTAGACCAGGGGTCTCCAATGATGGCCTGTGGGTCAAATCCGGTCCACCGTTGATTTTTGTAAGTAAAGTTTTATTAGAACATAGCCACCTCCGTTCATTTACGGATTGTCTGTGGCTGCTTTTGTGCTACAATGGCAGAAATGAGCAGTTGGGACAGAGAAGGCGCTTGTCCCCGACCCACCCTGTCTTAAGCTGGGGGTTTATTTTCTGGGAGGGGGAAGTAGAGTCTCATGCTGGCCGGGTGCCAGAGGCACAGGTGAGGGAGGACTGCCATCAAGAGAAGTTTACACACGGAATGTGGGGGTCCCCAAGAGTGCTCCTTCCTCAACGTGGCTCCTAGGCCACAGGCCACTGGAACTTTGCTTCTAGGCAGGGGACAGGAAGGCTCCTCCCAGGGACCCTGTTGAGCACAAGAGATGTGGCCCAGCCAGCCACGCCCTGTGAAGCCACAGGGACCGGTCTGCTCTGTGTCCACAGAGCTCCCGTCTGCGTGCTAGATTTCCACTCTGAAAAACGAGCCAAAGACACCAGGCCTTGGAGGGACCCTCTTACATGAGAGACAGGGCGAAACAGGCAGGGAGAGGTAAGGAGAGGACAAAGGCTTTTAGAAACAGAAAACTTAAAAAACCCCTGCAAACCCACAATTACATGTTCAGAGAGAATGGCGGACATTATATCCATGAAGCTAGGTCAAGATGCTATTTAAAAGGGAATATTCAGAGAACATTTGCACCAATTTCTTGAAAATTAAAAACACGAGAGCAAAGACGAAACTTTCATTAGAAACAGAGTTGCGAGGGAGAGGTAGGAAAGTCTCCGGGCAAGTCGGCCAGGATGGACAGACGCAGACACTGGAAAAGGAGGTCAAGTCAGTCCAGGAAGTCGGGAGCAGTCCTGGGACCGAGCCCCTGTCCCCCACCCCCGATAACGAAACCTGCAGAGAGGGCCAGAGAAACTGGGAGGGGAAATCATTCAAGAAGTAATTCAAGAAACCCGAATATCTTGAGATTTCTTTCTGAGAGTCCAGCTCGGCGAGAAAGCAGCACCTGCCGCAGGCACCTCGTGCTGAGGTCTCTGAGCACTGGGGTCAAGGAGAGGGCCCCGGAGGACCGGAGAGAGCAGAGCAGGTTTCGTGCAAAGGACTGAGAAAAAAGGAAGAACTTGTTTTTTCTAATAGAGAATGCCTGAAATGAAAAAAAAAAAAATCAAAGCTGGGAGATACTCATGTTATTTAGAGAAGGGGTGATCACCAGCGGGACCCCACTGTTGGTCAGGTGCTGTGCCAGGGACGGCGCGGGGGGCATGTGGTAGGTAGGCACAGCCCTGCACCCCGACGGACTAGAGGGCTGGCAGGCACTGGTGCTTACAAACTGGGAAGTACTGTGCAGGCGATGTGCAGGGACCTGTGACATGTGTCACAGGTGAGCTCAACCTGGTCCGCAGGGCTCAGGTGTCCCTGAGAAACGCAGGCTTGAGTGGAGGCCAGAGAGACTCCTGGAGCTGCCGGGGCAGAGAGGAGTGTGTTTCGGGCAGGAGGGACAGTGGGGGCACAAAGGCTCTCAGAGGGGTAGCTGGCCCTCAACCTTGTGTCCCCATCCGGGGCCCCTGAAGGGATCTCCCAGCAGATGGCTGGGCCTCCCCCTGGGTTTCTGATCCAGGAGGAAGGGCTTCAGAATGTGTAATTCTGCCAATTCCAGGGGACGGCGGTGCTCCTGGCCCAGAGCCGCACTTGGGGACCCACTGACACAACCGTCTGCACAGCCCGGTCCTGCGGGGTTTGTGGCTCACCGTCCGTGCCAGCGGTTCTCAGACAGGAGGCTCATCTGGGTGTCTGTGGAGGGAGCAAATTTCCCAGCCGCCCCAGAGATTCCTGTTCCTTGGGCTGGGCAGGGCCTAACAATGGGTATCGCCTTGAATGCCCATGGTCCCAGGGGCCCCTGGAGGGCTGGAAGTGGGGGACAAGCAGGCACCTCTTGCAGTAATACAGAAGCAAGAGGGTGGGCCTCACCCACCCAGGCCGGGGGCCAGAGGTGGACAGGGCAGGCTGGGTTTGTGAAGCGAACCGGGCAGGGCTGAAGGCGGCTCGAAGGCAGTGAAGACCGAGGAGGGTGTAGGAACCTGGCCAGCCAGCCCGGCAGCTCTGGCCTGGAGGGTCCGGGTAGACTCAGGTTCTCCGGCCAACTAGCACTGTCTGCTCCCGGCCTCTGAGTCCCTTTGTCAGGCAGAAGGCCCTCCTCCAGGTGGCCAATCTCAGCTTTCAAGTGGCAGCTGGATTTTCTGCACCCAGGCCCCTCAAAGTAGCCTGAAAGCTCACTGCCAAACTGAGTCCCAAGTGTGAAACCATTCCCGGGCGAAAACTGCCGTATCTGGTTTCTTCTGCAGACGACTCGGCCAGGAGGGAAATGTGCTGTGTCTGACTTTAGAATCCCCCCGAGTCAGCTTCTGTTTCTAAGACCACTGGGCGCAGCCGCAGTCCAAACTGTGTCCCACCCACCAGCCCTGGCCTTCCCAAGACCCAGGGTCCCCCTGCCAGCAAAGCGGGGGGAACCACAGACCCCCACAGAGCCCTCATGCCTCTCCGCCCCACCAGCAGAGGCTGCTGTTTTTTGGCCAGAACAAGAGCCAACAAAAGTCTAAAAAGGTCCCAGCCCCACGCGGCCCTTAGGGCCCGGGTCAGGCCTGGCCCTCCGGGCCCTTCCTCCCCCGGAAACCCCAGTGCACCCACATTTGGACTGAGGACGAAAAAGGCTCCAGCGAAAGGTGATCAACAGCTGCCCACAGCCCCTATGCCCGCGTGACAGGGAGCCCTCCGGGGCTGGCCGGTCCCAGGTGTGTTTGCCAGGGGAGAGGTAGGTCCTGCAGGCTTCTCAGGGGCCCCGCAACCTCAAACGGCTGCCCTCCCTGGGTGGGGCCTTCAGGAGCAGGGCCTGGAGACCCCTGCCTTCCTCACATTTGCCAAGGCCCCCCGTTTGTGAAGCACCGACCCCCACCCCACGTGCACGGTGCTCTCCCCAGTCCTCGGCCCTCACGGCCACGGCGGCACAGTCCAGCTTTGCCGCGTCATTTGGGCACGTCGTCCGTCCCCAGCCTCTCTCTGCACTTGCGCAAAGGTCCCCACCTCCCCGGCCGATACCGCCCTGTCCCTCTGTCCCTCCGCTACATCCGGACCTCATTGCACATCCCTTCACCCCGGGTCACCACTCAGCCCTCTTTCTGCCCCTCCCACGCCCCCCGTCCCCCACCCCACTTCAGAGGGGGCGGCTTTCTGCCCAGAAGCCTGCCACCTCCCATGGCGGCCCCTTCTCATCCTGGTCTCAGCTCCAGTGTCACCTCCGCAGAGTGGCCCTCCGCCAGCCCTGCCTGACCGACCCCGCAGAACCCGGTCACATCATGATGGTGGTACTGCCGGGCCCACGCCCTCATCCTGGTGGAACGGCAGCTCACTGACAGGACAGGCCTTGTCGCCTAGCTCCTTTCCTAGCGCTTGGCAGACAGCGGAGCTCAGCAGTGTTTGCCGAACACGTGACACGAGAGAAGGAAAACCGCAGAGCCCCACATCACAGGCTAGCAGAGGCCTTTCCGCCCGGGCGCTGGCCCGGCTGTCACGCTGCCTTCGCAGCGGCTCCCTCCCCTTGCTGGGGACTGGCTCTGTCTGTGCGGCCAGGCTCTCAGGAGCACCTCCTGCTCACAGACCTGCAACTCCTGGGGTTACCCTGCAGAGGCAGTTGTGATACGGAGGGATCTGATTGGGTCCCTGGGGAGAGGGAGGGAGGGGCCGTAGGCGGAGTTTGCCCAGGCGGAGGTAAACACTCTAGGACCGGATTGGCCGAGAAGCTGAAAGTCTCCAGAGCGCATGGAATTATGGACAAGAAGATTTGAAATAAAAGAAGGGCTCTCGGCAGGGCATGCATAGGGTTTCTCTGGCTCTTGGGCTTCCTTCCTGGGGGACGCCTGGATGATGGTGTTGCAGCCGCCTGCGTTTCCCAATAGACAGTATTTTTGATGGGAAGGAACTCCGGGCACAGCCTAGAATTGGGCGGGCCTAGTGGAGGGTGGCAGAGTTGTTCTTCTTTGGGTGTTCTGGAGGAGAGGGGCTCTGAGCCAGAAGCCTGTCATTCTTCCAAAATTGTGTAGCTTTTGTATCTCATGTTATTCTAGTTTGTGAACTAACCCTAGAGAAATAAGATACTTAAAACAGGGGGATGCTAGGAGAACTCAGGTGTTGAAGAGTTTAGCCTTAATTGACAGGCCGAAGTGACTAATGCATGTGGAAAGCTGTTATTCCAAAATTGTGTAGCTTTTGAATAAAGACTCCTTTCCTTTATCACCAAACCTGTGCCTCTGGAATTTTGCTTAGAGGGTGGTGGCAGGCAGGGGGCCCCACTTGCTGTTTGGTAACAGTTGCAGACCCTGGAAACCAGGTCTCATAGTGCAGGAGTGGCCGGCAGAGGCTTTGAAGCCAGACAGATCTGGGCTGACTCCCAGCTCTGCCGCTCCCTGGGCCAGTGGCCCCGGGCAGGACACCTCATCTCCTCGAGGTTTGGGTTCCTGGTTGGTAAGCCCGGGATCCCATGGCCCCAACTTTCTCGAGTTGCCCTGAGGATTGTATAAAACCCGCCATGTGGAGCACCGAGCACAGGCCTGCACTTGGTCACATTTGCAGCAAAAATGAAAGTGGCTGCTCTGCCTGCCAGGGGCTGAGGCTCGGAGCTCACAACACAGCTTGAAGTCCCTGTTCTAGTGGGCGCCCTGGCCACACATCCCCGAGGCTCTGTACCCACCCCGGGGATCAGCAACCCTCAGCGGGTGTGACTCTGAGGACAGAGACAGCAACGGGCAGGAGGGTGGGGCCCGTACAGATGCCACAGGGCTCAGCAGTTGGACTCCTGCACTTGGCTTCTCCACTTCGGGCAGAGCCGGGACATCTGCACTGTTTTTCATCTTTTAATCCCAGCTGTTATCAGCTGCTGGGAATTATTGGAGCCCGGTCTCCAAGCTGGCAGAGGCTTCATCTATAATAAATTCCACCAAGAGAACAAAGAGTTCCAAAAGAGTGACACAGCTGTCCAGACTGGCAGCCCAGGCGGCCAGCCAGCAGGGCCAGGCTGGGAGGGAGGCATGTGAATTGGCCAGAGGGTGGGCACTGCTTCCAGGAGGTTGACCAGTGGTGAGCCGGGGACCGCTGTGGGCTGTGCGGACTTGGGGGTTAGGGGCATCTTCTCTCCACTGCCTTTGTGTTGGGAACTTTGGAAGCCTCCTGGTGGTGTGAGGTTCCTGGTCCAAGACCACAGATGTGAGGTGGAGGGCATGGCTAGGTCTCTGCCTGGCCACCCAAGCCTGAGGGGCGCTGTGCCCTCTGTGGCTGCCCCAAATCTCTCAATCAGCCTCCTCCCGTCTGGATGCTTTCCCATAGCGTAAACCCAACCTACAACACCGATGACCAACTTTCCTGCTCTATTGGGGCTGGGCGAGTGAGATTTCCATCCCCCGCATCAGACGCATCTGCTTCAGAGCCGAGGACAGGGTTGGGCTCCTTCTGCAGGTAGAGACCTGTGATTCTGAGCCAGGAGTGCCAGGAGCTCCCCTGGTCTGGCAGGACTGCTGTCTCTGGGCGGGGTGGCTCCCTGAGCACTCCCGAAGCTCTGTTCTCCTAGGGCTTGGAGTCCCTTCAGGAACTTTTATTTTTCTTTCTTTTCCTTTCTTTTTTCTTAAACTAGCTGGACTGGATTCTGTTGTCTGCCACTATGAATACTGACAAACTCCTCCAACAACCCCTTGGCAAGTTTCCAACTCCCCCGCCTGCAGGCATAAGCAGAAAACCTGCTGAAGGAAACAGGCTCAGCCAGCAAAAATCGCAAGGCAGCCCTCTTGACCAATTTGATTTTTTTTTTAAACAGAGAGGAGATTCTAAGAAGCCTTTCTTACCTGAGACATGCTTATTGGTTTCAGAGATGGGTCGGGGAGATGTGGGGGGGAGGAACATTGCTGTGAAAGAAAAGCATCCATTGGTTGCCTCCCGAACAGGGATCCAACCTGCAACCTAGGCATGTGCCCTGATCAGGAATCGAACCCTGACCTTTCAGTTTATAAGACAACACTCCAACAAACTGAGCCACACTGGCCAGAGCTAAGAAGCCTTTCTTTACTGGGAAACAGAGAGTGCAACCCCCAGAGTGAATGGTGATTGATGCTCGGTGTTAGGCCAGAGAGGCGATAAGGACTGGCGGGGACTGTGGCACAGCAGATGGCGTACGCTCCCTAAAGAGGGCTGCGGCGGCGTGCTTACAACAGACTGCTTCCAGATCCCTCCATTTCTCGAAAGAAGCCAGAAATTAGGATTTTTATGTGAAATGTCCCACATTTTTCATGGTGAACTCAAATTTTAAGCACATGACGAAGGCCAAAACATACCTGGAGCTCGACACCTTCAGGCCTGTGTTTGCCCTGTGGGCTGCCCCCTTGTGAACACAGCCTACGGGATCAACTTCGAGTCCTTTATTGTGGCATTAAAGCCCCTTGCACAAATCCAGGCTTTTGTCCTCCTTCCCCTCCCCCACGCCGCACCCACAGACCCCCTCACCTATCCAGGCTGTTTCCCTGCCCAGCCACATCCTTTCTTATTGCCCTGCCTGGCAAAAGGCCTACACATCCTCTAAGATCACCCCGCGATCAAGCCCTTTATGAGATGCGTCCCTGTCTCCTGGACCCAAGGCATCAGCCTTGGCGTTCTCAGTGCCCTCTGTGTCCTTTCCAACTGATGCTTCTCCCCCCTGGTTTTTTTTTTTTTTTTAATCCTCACCAAGGACATATCCATAGATTCCAGAGAGAGAGGAAGGGACAGAAAGGGAAAGAGGGAGAAACATCGACTGGTTGCCTCCCAAACACGCCCTGACAGGGGACTGAACCCACAACCCAGGCATGTGCTCTGATCAAGAATCGAACCCATTACAGGAACTACTATAAAGGACACATGGACAAAACCAAGGGGGAGGGTGGAGGGGGGGAGGGAGGTGGGTTCACTGGGGGTGGGGTGGAGGGATGGGGAGAAAAGGCATACAACTGTAATTGAATAACAATAAAAAAAAAAAGAAAAGAAAAAAAAAGAAAAAAATGTATGTGAAATTATAATTGAAAACAACAATAATTTTAAATAAATTATTTAAATAAAAGAAAAAAAGAATCGAACCCATGACCCTTTGGTCTATGGGATGCTCCAGCCAACTGAGCCACCCGGCCAGGGCGCTGTCACCCTGGTTTGGAACCCTCAGGGCCTCTGTGCCCCCAGCAGGGGCGCCAGCAGGGCAATCATCTTTAGAGAAAGCCTGGGTGGTGGGCAGGCCCTTGGTGGGTGGGCTGCCCCTTGGGTCTCAGAGGGTGCCCATCCCGGTGTGATGGAGTGTGTGGGGGCCAGTTTAGGGAATCAGCGTGGAGAAGGCAGGCTTTTCCTGCTTCTTCCTGCCTCAGTCACATGGGGATTCCCAAACCTGGGTGGGGGTCCTGGGTAGCCCCAGGAAAGCTGGACTCACTGCCCCGCCAGGGTACCCCTGGCCAGCCCTCCTTCCAGAGCTTGGAAAGATCTGTGCACCTTCAGGAAGAGATTTTTCCCTCTCATCTTAAGGGGACAGCCTGTGGCCCTGTCCCTTGTCCTCCACCCCACCCCTGGGGGAGAGTTTCAGGCTCTCAGGCTGCAGGCTCAGCCAGCCCGGTCCCTCCCCTGCCTCCCTCTTTAGCTGCAAGTTCTCCTTTCATTTAAACAGGAAACTGTTTCCTAGTGGGATGTTCCCCAGTGGGATGGTGATGCCTTCGGTCCACCCCACTCTAACCAGGCTCATCTCACGTTTATTACGCTTCTACTATGTGCCTGGCAGAGTGCTGGGTGTGCCTGTCTCTCTGGGAAGACTTGCACGACTCCCATTGGTCTCTTGTCTGTTTCACAGAGAAACCAAGGCTCAGTGTGACAAAGCCACTTACCCATGGCATGTACCTGACCCCACTCCCCATGCCAGTCCTGCCTTTTCCAAAAGACACAATGACCGTGTGTGGGGCAGGATGGGGGAGCCACCAGGTGGCACTGGCCAACCTCTCCAAGCCCCTGCTGTAGAACTGAGCTGCAGCGAGCTCCTGGGAACACATCCAGGCCAGCACTTCAGAGAGAACCGCAGCCCAGTGCTCACTGCGTCCTTGTGGACAGCCCCCTGGGAGCCTCCCCTCAGCAGCTGCTGGGCGCCCTCCCTCACCCAGGGGACCTGGAGGGAGAGACACTGCCCCAGTGAAGCACTGAGGAGTCTTGTCACTTGCCTTCCATTAGCGCGCAGACACACTAAATCTAACGGATGACACGAACCGAATGCCTACTGTGGTGTGCACACTCCACATACTGTCCCCCGCTGTTCTTCCCAGTCTTAGGAGTGGGGTAGCCTTCCTCATTTTACAGACAAGGTGACGGAGCCCGAAGAGGCGATCTTGAGGCCGCACACTCAGGAAGAGATGGTGCTGAGACTCACACCCAAGGCAGCGGACGGAAAAGCCTGTGTCTCCCCCACACCCCGGTCCTGGCTCTGCCTGGGCATGCTCCCCATTTCCTGCAGGAGACGGAGAGCCCCCCCTCAGGCAGGGCCCAGGGCTGCTCAGGAATGGGGGCAGCAAGATTTGAAGGTGAGGTTTGCGCTTTCCCGAGGGCCTGCATTCACCAAGAGGGCTTTGCAGAAGCAAAACGTTCCCTGTTTAAATGAAAGGCGGGGTTTCACAGGAAGGCCACATTCGGAACCTGCTAAGACCTTTGAGTGAAAACGACCTGTTCATGACTGTTTTGGAGTAGATGACATCATTTCCAAGTGAAAACAGCGTTTTGTGACTCGAAGTGATGGAAGGACTTTCTGTTCCCTCTCGGTGACCAGGATCCTCCCAGCGTAGCATGGATTTCACCCTGGGCCCTGGGGCGGGGGGGGGGGGTGCCCCCGGGCAGGAGTAAGGAACAAGGGGGATGGAAAGAAAGATGGCGCCTGCTTCCACCACGCGTGTTCCACAAGCTGGGTGCGTAGACCTGGACACACGCTGGCTGCTGCCTCCTGGACCTGTGAGCAGGTGGGCTGGTCTCTGTCTAAGAGCCGGAGGCCCTCCTGCTGCACTTTGCCAGCCCTTCCAGCTGTAAACGAGACTGCGGTTTCAGTACCTCCCGGGAGAGGAGAGGAGAGCTCAGGACCCTCTGCCCGGCCCGTTGCCAGTATAGACTGACAAATCGAAAGGGCGAGTCTGCAAGAAGCCCAAAGGACCAGAACTACCATTTGGATGCAGTATTAATATGCAAAGTTATTGCAAAATGCTGGTTTTCTCATAATACTTGAGCGGCGATTCAGCTACCATGCCTTTGCGGAGAATTCCAAATGATCCGGGGTGTGCGGCCACTGCTCCATCACCAGCCCTCCAGGTGGCCGCCTGTGGTGTGTGGTTCTGGGCTTTGTCTTGCCCTGCACATGCTGGCAGGCCGCCAGGGGAAAGAAGCCCTCTGTCACACGAGTGGAACAGGCCGAGAGAGGCCGAGGCGGGCACTCTGGGGACGGTGAGGTGAAGCTGGGACCTGGTACGGGCTGACGTCTCAGTCTGTTCGGGCTGCTATAACAAAAATACCATACACTGGGCGGCACAGAAACAACAGACATTTATTTCTCACAGTTTTGGAGCCTGGGAAGTCCAAGACCAAGGTGGCAACAGATCAGGTGTCTGGTGAGAGCCTGCCTCCTGGTTCGTACACAGTCGTGCCCTCAGATGGAGGGACGAGGGAGCTCTGTGGGTCCCTCTCGTAAGGGCACCGACCATGTTCCTGAGGCTTCATCCTCATGGCCTAAGCCCCCCCCCCCCCCCGAGGTCCCCCTGCCAACACCATCACCTTGGGGAGTTAAGATTTCAACATATGGATTTGGGGGGACACAGACAATCAGCCTATAGCAGGGTTGGCACACATGCCAGGTGTTCCATAACCTCTAAAACAATCAGCTGTCCCCACAAAAGTGAAACATAGAGTTACCATAAAGCCCAGCAATTCCACTTCTAGGCATCTGCCCACAGTAACAGAAAGCAAGAGTTCAGACCGCGGCCTGTACACCCAGGTTCACAGCAGCCTTGTGCGCGGCAGCCAGAAAGAGGAGACACGCCGAGTGCCTGTCAGCGGATGAATGGGCAAGAGGCAGCGCGCGCATGCAGGGGACATAATGCGGTTATAAGGGAACGTTGTTCTGATAGGCGCTGTGACAGGATTCACTTTGAAAACAGGATGGAGGCAGAAGCCAGACGCGGAAGGCCGCGTACTGTGTGATTCCATCGCCGCGAAAGGCCCAGAACAGGCCAGTGCGGGGGCAGAACTAGGTTAGTGGGGCCTAGCAGTGGGGAGGAGGCGGAGTGATCGCTAATGGGGGTGGGGTTTCTTTTTGGGGTGCTGAAGCTTCTGAACTAGGCAGGGAGATGGCTGCCTAACACCGCGACCACTGTGTTTAGTAAAATTTAACTAAATACCATGGAATTGTTCACTCAAACTGGTTACTTCTGCAATAGGAGAATTTCACCTCAAAGGTTAAAGGGAGTTCCCTAGCAGTTCCGGGCCAGCACAGCCCCTCTGCCACCCTGACCTAACTGGCGCTTTGAAACATAAACACGAATTCACACAGAGGGAACCTAGTTCTGGTAAGAGGTGCAACAAAGTAGAAACAAGTACAGCTTTTGAGCAGCTGGTTTTCCAGACCTCTGACTTACCCAGGGATGGTTTTCACGTATAAAGAATAAAAACTCTTGCAAAGCCAGCGGCTGTACCCCCAAAATTTCCCACAGGAGGGAGGCCTGAGGGCTTCAGGAGGGGAGCAGCCTGAGGCGGTGGCCTGTGCAGAGGGGCTTGAGGGTGGAGACGGGGTATTTGCAGAAGGGCCCCAGGCTGCCTGTCCCCCAGGGCCCTGCGCTGCCCCCTCTCCACCGGCCCCCAGGGCGGAGCAGCTCCTCCCTCCCTCCAGAGTTTGTGCGGCTGTTTGGGAACAGGTTTCATCCACTTTTCTGAGCTGGAGGCAGGCCCTCGTGGCAAAGTCCAGATGTCACCTCTCCCCACTTTTAAAATTAGTTCCATGAAGTGGAGTGAATTCAAACACGTGAGCCCCTTCGACAAGCTGGGCTGGCTGCCAGGCTCTGCACAGCACCAGAGGGGGCGGGAGCGGGCAGTCGGGGGTGCCTCCCTCCAGATGCGAGTCCCTTTCTCACTGGGGAGGGTGTGGGCTCTGTCACCTGGGGCCCTGCGGGGCCCCTGGCACCTGAGGATGAAAGGCTCCTTCTCTGCTCAGAGCCTGGGGCAGCTCCACAGGCCCTCTGCCCCTCGGCGCCAAAGCACCAGTGTCCGCCATGGGGTTTTGGTGAAGGAAAGGGGTCCGTCGGGTCACAGAGGAGGCGAAGTGACAGTGAGGGTGCTGACGACCCCTGGCATGTGGTGAGCAGTTGGCACACGATGGGCACGGTGCTGAGTGCTTTGCCTGGGTCAGGACACCCAGGCTTTGGGACGACTCCGGGAAGCAGGGACCAGAAGCCCACGTCATCACGGAGGAAACTAGCTCGGGGAGGGTGAGTAACGTCCTGGGGGTAAGGGAGGAGGGCAGTCTCACCGCAGAGGCCAAGACTGTCTGCGTAGGTCCAGGGTCCTTGGTGTTGGGGCAGGGGCTCCGGAAGCTTTTCGCAGCCCTCCCAGGAGGCGGACCCATCTTAGAACCAGCCTGCCCACGTGGGGAAGGGAAAAGAGCGGGGAGGGCGGTGACAGGGACCCCCTGGCTGGCCACTCTGAGCTGGATCTTTCCAGAGGCGCAGGAGATAGCAGAGGCCTTCGAGCATCCAGAACACGCCGCAGGCACAGAGGAGCTATCCCATCCCCGCTTTACTCCGCAGCCTGTGTGGCTCATAACAAAGACGGCTTCCCCAAGCTGGTGCTGCAGGGACTTAGGTCCTGAAAAAGTCAGGCAAAGCCACGCAAGACCCCGAGGAAGTGTCCCACAGAAACAATACCCTGCCTCCTCCTGAGACCAGGGCCGCAGGCCGCCCCTCCCAGTTGGCTGCTCCCAGGTGGTCCAGGAACCAGGTGAAGCAGTCGCTTGTGTCTGGTGGAAGCCATGCATTTGCACCCTGGATGCTCCCTAGCGACCACACAGAACAAACCCGACCACTCCTCGAAAAGGCTCCTGAGAGATGAACAGGCAAAGCCACAACTCCAGTTCCCAGAAGCATCTCTGTGAGTATAATGGGGTGCCCCAGCCAGGGCCCCCCAAAAGAAGGATTTGAAACAGGGTCCAGAACTCAGGGAGTCCGGGAAATACATAAATATAGGATATCCTCACCCCCACAAGTCTGGACTGGGGGGTGGGACACAGGAGCAGGGCCATTGAGAGTTATTTTGCATGTCAACAGCTTCATATCTGATATGCAAAAGAGGTTATTTTACACATCTATAACTGCTGGCTAGCTTCATAGATATGTTAAATAGCTGTGGCCTTGCTCTGAGCCAGGGAGATGGGCTGACTTTAACCCATGGTGTAACTGGGAGGCAGTTCCCATTCCCCACCATTGGGCCATGCCTGCCTGGACGAACTATGGCAGCCCAGAAAGGCTGAAAATAGAGGA
Organism: Desmodus rotundus; assembly: GCF_022682495.2. Classification (NCBI taxonomy): domain Eukaryota; kingdom Metazoa; phylum Chordata; class Mammalia; order Chiroptera; family Phyllostomidae; genus Desmodus; species Desmodus rotundus. Next base: position 42,262,982 of record NC_071396.1, read on the forward strand.
GGGCTGGCAGGTGTAGCCGATTGTGGGAGGAGTCGGAAATGGGTTGCTTCTAACCATGTGGTTTTGGGGCTCCTTTAACCAGGTGGTTTAGGAAGCAGGAGAGCAAGACACAGCAGACACGCAAAGCTCTCTCTTAGCGGTTTGGGAGAACACAGGAGAGACACTGCAGGAAGGAAAGGGGTGAGAGGACTCTCGCTAGTGGGTCATGAGAAGGTGCCATGTGTGTTTGGATTAAGAAATGGAGATCCCAGCAACGCAGCTGATGGGGCTGGGGACCGGGGGAGGCCCGCCAGCCGAGCACAGATCACTGAGAGGAATCGGGAGCTAGCCGAGCCAGGGACTTCTCTTTTTTTCCCCTGAGAAATGGTACTCCTGATTGGCCTGACTGGGCAAAGGAGGGAAGGAAGAACAATGTGTTTGTGGGCATTTTAAAGGACTTTGAGATTTTTAACGGCGACATTCCACCATTAAATCTGTATAACTTTTGAATGAATAGTTCTTTCCTTTTCACCAAATTCTGGCATCAAGAGCCATAATTCTTAAGGGCAGCAGGCAAGGTAAACCTAGTACAGGGGGACCCATGGAGAGGGGGTCCATTCAGTAACAGTGTCTTGTCCACCCCCACGGGTCCGTTCTGTAACAGGAACTGTGTGTCCCTCAATGTCTGCCATCCCAGAAGCCTCCCCTAGCCCTGCCCCACCCAAAAGGTTCCTTCCCCCTACACTATGGTTGCCAGAATCAAGTCCTCAGGGCAAGCCCCAGAGCAGATCAGGATAATCCCCTCCGTTGCTGAAGAGGTTATACCCCTGTTATTATGGCCTCAGATCCTGGACTGACACGTAGGCAGTAGAAGTCATGGTGATTTTCTCACCCAAGCCTTAATTCTGCACCTCCTCTGGGCCTCAGCTTGTCCATATGTGAAATGTGCACAGGCAGAGGCCTGCCCTGTTTCCGTCCAGCTGGCCTGGGGTGGTGTGAGCAGATGGTGCTGGCTGCGGAACCCAGGCTGTGCAGTGGAGATGCCTTCTCCCCGACTCACCACTACACACCTGCCTATTGGACACTGAGGGGTCTGCTCCAGACCACATCAATAAAGTGGATATCACAATAAATTGAGCCATGTGAATTTTTTGATTTCCAGTGCATATAAAAGTTATATTTACACTGTACTTACACTATTAAATGTGCAATAGCATTATGTCTAAAAACAATGTATACAGATTAATTAAAAAATAATTTATTGCTGAAAAGTGCTAACCATGAGCTGGGCCCCCAGCAAATCATAATCTTTTTGCTGGCGGAGGGTCTTGCCTCGCCGTGGATGGCTGCCGACTGGAGGCTGGGTGGCGGTGGCAAGTTCTTAAAATAAGACATCGGCGAGGCTTGCTGCGTCGATGGACCCTTCATTTTGTGGACGATTTCTCTGTAGCATGCGAAGCTGTCTGATAGCATTTTACCCACAGGAGTGCTTCTTTCTATCGAAGTCATTTCTCTCAAGCCCTGTGGTGGCTTCATCAACTTGAGTCCACGCACTGTTCTGAATCCTTTGTTGTCATTTCTGCAACCTTCGCAGCAGCTTCACCAGGAGGAGGCTCCATCTCCAGAAAGCACCTTCTCTGCTCGCCCATGAGACAGGCTCTGCACATGTGAAAGTTTCATCCTGAGGTTGCGACTATTCAGTCACAGCTTCAGGCTCCACCCCTCACTCTCGTTCTCCTGCTGTTTCCGCCACACCTGTAGTTATTTCCGGCCACTGAAGTCCGGAACCCTCAAAGTCATCCGTGAGGGGTGGCGTCAACTTCCGCCAAACTCCGGCTCATGCTGACACTTTGACCTCTTTCGTTGAGTCACAAATGTTCTTAATGGCATCTTTTTTCTTTTTAAAGTTTACTTAATGTGCTTATTTTTTCACTTTGCTCTGTGCATATTATATTGATAACAATGCTTCCAAATTTAAATATTATATATCATGATCCAGTAAACATTTTCATGGACAAGGCTTTTTTTGTTGTTAGTATTCTTTCTTTTTTACGGTTTACTTTCAATATTATTTTGTGCTGGTTTCACGTGTACAGCGTAGTGGTGAGACAATCACATGCTTTACAAAGTGGCCCCCCTGATAGTTCCAGGACCCACCTGGCACCAGACATAGTTCTTACCATATTATCGACTAGATTCCCGAGGCTGTGTTTTACATCCTGGGACTTAGTGGCATCTGGAATAGTGAACCCTTTCCAGGAGGTTTTCAATGTACTTTGCCCAGACCCGTGAGAGGAATCACTATCTATGCCAGCCTTAGCCTTATGAAACGCATTTCTTAAATAACCGAAAGTTGAAACTACTCCTTGATCCATGGTCTGAGATGGATGCCGTGCTGGCAGGCATGAAACCATCCCTCTCATCACACAGCTCTCTCAGAGCCCTTGGGTGACCAAGCACATTGCCAATGAAGAGTAATATATATATTTTTTGAAAGAAATGTTTTTTGTTTTCTGAGCAGTAGGTCTCAAGAGTGAGCTTAAACTATTCAGTAAACCATGTTGCAAACAGATGTGCTGTCACCCAGGTCTGTTGTTCCATTCATAGAGCACCTAGCATAATTTGTAAGGGGCCTCAGAGTTTTGAAATAGCAGACGAGCACTGGCCTCACCCCAAGGTCCCCAGCTGCATTATCCCCTCACAAGAGAGGCAGCCTGTCCTTTGAAGACTTAAAGCCAGACAATGACTGTTATGAAAGTCCTGTCTAGCTGGCACTTCCTCCCAGTGTGAGGCTGTTTCATCCACACTGAAACTCTGTATCTAGTGTAGCCGCCTTCACTGTCTTAGCCAGACCTTCTGGGTACCCTGCTGCAGCCTCTACATCAGCACTTGCTGCTTCAGTCTACACTTCGATGTTATGGACGTGGCTTCTTTTCCTTAAACCTCATGAACCAACCTCTGCTAGTTTCAAACTCTTCTTCTGCAGCTTCCTCCCCTCTCTCAGGCTTCAGAGAGTTGAAGAGGGTTAGGGCCTTGCTCTGGATTACACTTTGGCCCAAGGGAACATTGTGGCTGGTTTGATCTTTCACCCAGGCTGCTACAACTTTCTCCACATCAGCAATAGGCTCTTTCACTTTCTTATCATTTGTGTGTTCACTGGAGTAGCGCTTTTAACTTCCTTCAGGGACTTTCCCTTTGCATTCACGACTTGGCTAACTGGTGCAGGAGGCCTGGCTTTCAGCCTGTCTCAGCTTTCAATATGCTTTCCTCACTCAGCTTAATCGTTTCTAGCTTTTGATGTAAAATGAGAGGCGTGTGACTCTTGCTTTCACTTGAACAACATGTAGAGGCCACTGTAGGGTTATTAATCGGCCTAATTTCAGTATTGTTGTGTCTCAGGGAACAGGGAGGCCCAAGGAGAGGGGGAGAGATGGGGGAACGGCTGGTCAGTAGAGCAATGAGAACACATTTATTGATTAATCTGTCACCTTATACGGGTGAGGTTCAGCCCCTATGAAACAATTACAATAGTAACGTCAAAGATCACTGATCACCCGAACAAATATAGTGATAATGAAAAACTTTGGAATATTGTGAGAATCACCAAAATATGAGCAAACGCTGTTGGAAAAATGGCGCCAACAGACTTGACGCAGGCCACTTGCGTGGTGCAAACTTCAATGTGTAAAAAGCGTGATGACCTGTGAAGTGCAGTACGCAAAGCACCATCAAACGCGCAGGCCTGCGTACACGTTTGGGGGAAAACAAGACAAAAGATTTGAATACCAAGGATATGTCCACTTACGCGCTGGAGGGAACCTGCAATGGGCAGGGGAGCCCGAGGGCCCCTGGGGGGACCTCCGCGCCCACGGGTCCTGTGTGGGGAGAAAGCTTCCTGCTGAGCTGCTGCAGTGCGGTGGCTAAGGACTTCCTGGTGCTCTAAGGCTCCTGAACATGAGCCCGAGCTGTGGGTTTTTTCTGTTGTCGTTTTTCCCGTCCAGCACTGAGCAAACCCTGGCTCGGTGGGGTTTCAGAGAGAGCGTGTACTCCTGCACTGGCCCTCTCGGAGGGATTTTCCAGGGGCAGTCTGGACCACGCAAGGGTTTTGCCTTATGCCATCACTTTCGAATAAAAATCGCACCTAAAATGTGACTTTGCAACGACTTATTTTGTGTTTGCCCTCCTGGCTATGGAAGGCACGGTGATAGATTTTGGTTACCCATGTCTCTATGGGGCACACTCGTCACTGGGACAGTGACACAGAGAGAGATCTGATCAGATCACTGGGGAGGAGCAGGGAGGGGCATAGGCGGAGTTTGCCCAGGCCACGGTCAACCATCTAGGACGGGATTGGCTGAGAAGCTGGATGCCTCCAGCGCACATGGAATTAAAATAAAGGGAGATTTATTTTCAAATAGCAGATTTAAAATAAAAGGAGAGCAGAGACTGGCTCTCGGGCTCTCTCCCTCGGGGATGCCTGGCTAATTGTGCTGCTGCTGCCTGCATTTCCGGACGGACGGTATTTTGGGTGGGAAGAAACTCAGGGAGCAGCCTAGGATCGGGCTGGCCCGGAAGACGGTGGCAGGGTTATTCTTCTTTAGGTGTTCTAGGGGTGTGGGCTCTGAGGCAGAAGCCTGCTGTTCTTCCAAAATTGTGTAGCTTTTGTATCTTATATTGTTTTAGTTTGTAAACAAATCCTATAGAAATAAGATAATTAAAACCTCGTAGAGGGAGTGATCGGGGAACTCAGGAGTTAAAGAGTTTAGCCTTAATTGATAGGCTTAATTGACTAAAGCACGTGGAAAGTTATTCCAAAATTGTGTAGCTTTTGAATAAAGACTCCTTTCCTTTATCACCAAAGCTCTGCCTCTGGGATTTGCTGTTCGGTAACAACATCACAGGGGAAGGGCTGGATGGCTTGGTGCATGGCTGAGGGGACGAGTGGGTAGAGTGGGGCCAGATGGGCCGGGTGGCTGGGGGGTGGACAGGGAGGGGCTGTGTGCACGCACACTCGGAAAGGCCAGGGGTTGCTGGAATTCTGGTGTTGCCCGTCACTGGCTGTCTGCCCTTGGCCACACCTCCCCTTGTGAAGCGGGGATTCTACCGCCTCCTTGCAGGGCCTTGTGAGGAATGAATCTGTGAAAGTCCCACCCGTGGGGCTTGAGGCAAGTCTGGGCCCGGCCGAGAGTGAGGACCCGTCTCTGCCCAGCATCGTTAAGAAACTCGGCCACAGGAGTGGAATCAGCAGTTTTCCAAAGGGCAGGAGTCAGAACAGCTTTGCCGGTGCCCCATAGCAGGAGTTTGGCAAAGGGTGACCAACATGCATTCCTGTCTTTGCCTGGAGGCAGGGACAGCGCCCTCGATTCTGACACACCAGCCACACCCTGAGTTCAAGGTCACAAGGCCACCATCAGCACTGCCCCTCCCTGCCCTTCCTGTCCCTGTCCCCGTCCTCCAGGCCTGGGCTCCTCAATAGTGTGTGAGTCACCTGGGGGTCCTGCTAAAACACAGGGTCTGGGGCGCGGCCCCACACTCTCCAAGAGGAGCTGGCCAGGGCCCTGGGTGTGGCAGACAGGACAGTGAAAATGTGAGTGGCAGCCTCGTGGACTGAATGGGTCCGGCCGCTGGAATAAAGGTGGCAGGCTCCAGCTTTTCTTAAGTGATGCCCTGCCTTCCACCTAAAAGGTCGCACTGCCGTGGCTGTCCCTTCTATGGAAGAGGACCAGGAGACGGAGTGCCCGAGGTGGTCAGCGGAGCCAGGATGAAAGCCTGGAGCCAGAGTCAGAGCAGACCTCCCGCTGGCCAGCCCACTGCTCTAGTCTCCCATCCAGCTGCGAGGAAACAAGGAAACGGAGTTGCTGGTGCTGAGACACCTGGGCAGGTCTGCCCCAGGTCCCAAGGGTGAGCGAGCCAGCCCCTGTCCTCTCCCTGCCCCCACTGGGTCTTCACAGAGAAGGAAAACCTAGGCTGAGGGACAGAAGACAGCGCCTGCCCCCTCCCGAAAACAGTGCCCCCACAGCTGCCCTGAGCCGGAGAAGAGTGAGACCCCTGGGCGGGGCACTGACGTCTGTCCCCAGAACACCTACACGCCTCTTCCTCTGGGAGCCCAGGTGAGCAGGAGCAGCAGACATGGATGGGGAGGCAAACGTCTGTCCACTTAAGCTGGTACCTCGGGCTTCACTCCAGGCCCTGGCTGGGGCGGCCAGGGAAGGACAGGGGCACGCAGACTCGGGTCCCCGGTGTGGCCCGCCCACAGGACCTCCGGCGGGTCCCCCTCAGTCTGAGCTCCCGAGTGGTGCAGGTCTGCTATGCCCAGCCTTGTTGGCGGGCACTGCCCTTCCTCCTTCTCTCTCCACTCCCTTCACGTTAGCCTGGGCGGCGCTCCCAGACAGCAGACAGCAGCCCAGGGCCGTGCCACTGGTTGTTCTTGCTGCCTGAACACCCTCACTTCGTGATTCTTTGCTCAAACGTCACCTGCTCCTTTACACCCGTACCCTCCAGCATCCCGCCCCGGCACCTAGGTTGCTGTCACTGGCGTTATTTTTCCATGACACACTAACCTTCTAACATTAAACCCTATTTACTTCCTGTCTTCTCCAATTGAAATACAGGCTCCACGAGGACGGGGACGCTGTGTCCCCAGTGCCAGACCTGCGCCGAGCACACGGTGTTGTCAACGACACCCGCCCGTGATGCCCCCGCGGCTGCTTCTGGGAGCTGAGGTCTGGGAACCCCATTTATGGGCCAGAGCGTGTGGCGCATGTAACGTGCTGGACGCGACACCGTGGGGTTGCAAGTCCGTCCTGCAGGAGCAGCTGCCTCCGGCGCAGCAGCAGTCGGGAGGGGCGGTCGTTCTGCGTTGGGAAAGTTACACGCAGTCATTGCGCTGCGTCTGTGTCTTCACGTGCTGAAGCCTGGGTGGAGCGAAGCTGCCAGCCCCAGCAGGGGGCCTCAGAGTCTCCAGCCAGAGGCACCCAGTACCTGGGGAACCACAGATGTGGGGGTGGGGGGGCTCCACCTTCTGCTCGGCTTCCCTGGCCTGGCTGGTTGGAGCTGGACTGGCAGGGCCAGGAGCACAGGGTGACCTGCAGGGCCCTGTCAGGGCTCCTGCACGCCAGTGGGGACCGGAACAGGTGCCACAGGAAAACAGACTCAGGATAATGAACACAGGGGAGGGGGTGGGGCCCGAGGGAAAGCATGCAAGAGAAGCAGCTTGTTGCCAGAATGCCATAAGGTGAGCTGTGACCTCACGGCGGGGGGGGGCAGCCCTCACACCTGACCTGCGGGAGCACCTGGGGACAGACGCTGTTTCCAGTACGCATGTCCCTGTGTCCGGGGCGTGGGAAAAGCAGAACGGCAGCCAGCAGCCCTTAGCAGCTCAGCAGAGGGGTCAAGGAACTTCCACCGGACACTGTCCCCTGTGGGTCAGAGAGCCCTGGCATGGAGTCGGGGGTCAAGGCGCAGCCCCACCGCCGCCCACGCCCAGCTGTGTGGCCCTGGCAGGCCCTTCACCTCCCGGTGCTGCAGACTCTCATCCGGAAGGCTGGACCAGTCCAGCAGGCCTGACGGGAGCGAGGAGACCCCCACCCAGGGCCAGCACGGGGGGGGGGGGGAGAGTGGAGCATGCTCGTGGGAGCATTCATTAGTGGGAAAAGAAGATGGCTCTGACGTGCTGATGATTTTCAACACTTTCTTTCGTAAGCCCCCTTTTTCTATTAATATAAATTCTATGATGTATTTACTATATAGACTATCAATGGTGTCTGTAGGAGAAAATGATTAAGACGGAGGGGAAAATAGAGATAGATTGCCAGAATTGAAGATGAAGTTCTTGAATTGCACGGCCCATAGGACACCCAATGGAGTTAAGAAAGAAACCTTTCTCCACTCAGCACGTCCCGGTGAAATCAGGGCTGCCAGAGAGACAGAGAGGTCTGGAAGTGTCCAGAGAGAGCGGTCCCGTGACCGAGGGACCGTCTGGCTGACAGCAGCTTCGATGGCAGGACGGCAGGGAGCCCCAGTCTGGAGAGCTCACGTGGGCCCTCGAGTTTTGAGTCCTGAGCCGTGAATTCTACATGTGGACAAATGACATCCCATGTGAGGGAGGGAATGGCCCGGACAGTCACAAACGCAGAGGCCTGCGAGGCTCTGACCTCAGGAGGAGAAACAGATCAGAGATGCCCCAGGACACATGGTCAAGGGGTGGCCAACTTCCCAGGTGAAGACCGCCCCCGCCGTCACCACTAGCCAATAAGCCTGAGAGTGGACACTGAGGAAGCATGTGGTCAGTGACATGGTGGGGTGGAGGGGCCTCGTGGGCGCGGTAGAGTTCTTGTGTTGCCAGAGGGACACACAGATAACAATTTCATTTATGTAAAGGAAGGCTGAACAACAATGACAAAGAAAAAGCAAGAGACGCTGAAACCATTAACTTCTCAGGAAAAAGGCGGAAACTATTGACTGATGAACACCCAGACCCAGCCGCAGGCTTTTTACCGGACAGACGGCTGAGCCGCGCCTTGGTGGTTGGACCGGCACCCCATGCTCGCTGGAGCCCGCTGCGGCCCGGGGGCGTGCTTCCTCCCGCAAAGGCCGGGGTTTTCCCATTACAGAAGGTTTCCTAGAACAGCGTGTCATACTGAGATTTCTCTCCTTTCCAAAAGTCCAAGACAGCTGTAAATCGCTAATTTTTGGGCTGTGCCCAGTCACTTTCAGAAATGGCCACAGAGAGGTGAGCTTACAGGAACTGGCTTTGCCGGGCAGTGACAGAAGTCCGCCTGCTGCCCCTAAACTGCCCCCAATTTCTCCGTAGAAAAGATCCTTGTTGATGGTCAGGGATGGAAGGAAAATTGTGTGCTTACACCAATCTTTCAAAATTAAACACAAATATATACACACATGTACATATCGTGTGTGTGTGCGTTTCTACGTGTGTCCCTCCCACGCCCCCAAACCCTCTGTCTGGTGGTCATCAGCCAGAATGCTCACAGTGGTTGCCTCTGGATGGTGAGAACACACGTGGGTCCTTTTCGTGATTTCCCCTCCCCTTCCGAAAAGATCAGGTGTCCCAAGCGGCGTTTGTGTGGTCACAGCTGACAGTTTCTGTCAACGTCACTCAGGGCCACGCAGCGGCCAGCAGGGCCTCTGAGGGCTGTAGGCAGGCTGGGAGAACGGCTGCACAGGGCCCAGCACTGGTGGCCTGGGAGGCTGGCCCCTTGGCAAGGCATGGTTTTCACCAGTTTTTAAAACATCCAAAATCGTTGCTGGATCCCATGAGAACCTTTGGGGATGGTGAGTCAACCGCCACGTTGCGGGAGGGAGGGGGCCCAGAAGGGGGGCCCTGCTTCCACCCCCTCTTCCCCTGCCCTGTCCTCGCTGCAGGCACGGCACAAAGTTCCCCAGAGGACTTTCGGCTGTGATGGGAACGTTGGCCATGTGGTATGTCCCACATGGCAGCGAAAAGCCACACGTGGCTACGGAGCACCTCAAATGTGACCAGCGCAACTGAAGAACTGAGGGCTTCAGTTCCTCGAACTTTAATTTAAATTTAAATGCCACGGATGAACCTTGAAAACACTGTGCCAGGGAAAGAAGCCGGTGTGAGGGGCACACCATGTATGGCTCCATTTGACAGGGAACGTCCAGAACAGGCAAACCCAGAGACGGAGGGCAGCGGCGCGGCTGCCAGGGGCCGGACGAGGGGGGATTGGAAGCGACTGCCAGGCCTGTTTGCGGGGTGATGGAAATGGTCTGGAAACAGTGGAGATGGTTGCATAGCATTGTGAATACGCTAAAACCCACCGAATTGTACACTTTAAAATCGTGAATTTTATGTGATGGGAATTATACGTGCATTTCAATTAAAAATATAAAAAAATTTAAATAGTCGCATGGGCTAGGGGCTACCATGTTGGACCACACAGTTCTAGAAGCTTTCGAGGAGGGGGTTCGCGTCTCTCGGGACCCAAATCCGTGCCTCCCAGCCCCAGTGGTGCCCCAGGGGCCTTCCCTGCCCTGACCTGAACGCCTCCTGTTCCCACTCCGGCTCCAACTGCTTTGGCCCCTACCCCCATCCTGCTCCGGGCTCCTCTCCTGGGGCCCTTGGCTAGGGAAGGCTCCTCCCACCAGCTCTGCAGCAGCTTCGAGGGATGTCTCTCCCTCCCGTGGAACTTGATAAGAAGGCTCTCAGGTACTACTTACGACCTGCCACGCTCTCGTCATCTTTTTCAGAACCCCCCTGTCCCCAGTGCTGCTTTCCCTTTGGGCTTCCTGAGGACGGGAGGCTCCGCCACACCTGCCCCCTGCCCACTGCAGCCCTGGTGACACCGCACTGTGGTCAGGACCCCCACCTATCAGGAGGGCCTGCGGGGTGTGTGGCTTCAGTGTTCTGAACAGGACCGGCCCACGAGGGGAATCAGAACAGGGTTGCCGAACCGACAATGATGACATCGTCACCGCTGCTTAACGGTCCAGAAGGCACCTTCACGCCCATTCATTACATGGCTTCTGGGCTGAGCTCCACCTGGGCACAGCGCATTCTGCCTTTGGAGGGGAGGGAGGGAGGCTCCGCAGGGTCCCCTCCCAGGACCAGCCTCTTGTGGGTGTCTCAGGCTCCTGCCTTTCTGAGGCTGATTTGGGGAGGGGCTTCCTGGAGGTCCTGGGTCCTGCTCACCATTGGCTCCAAATCTAGCATTTCCCACCTGAGAACCCAGCATGCCCTGCACACAGCCCCAGGGAATCATGGGCACTGCAGACGCTTGGCAGGAGTGAGGCCCACGTCCGAGCTGCAACTCTGTCCATGGCAGAGGGTCAGCCTCCCCCATGGTCACCAGTAGGACTGGCCAGTCGAACGTCCTGCCCAAATCCACGTGGGAGCGGGGATGAGCCGGTGTGAAAAGGTGCTTCAGAAAACACACAGAAGGTGGCATTGTTCCCCCGCCTTTCCTCAGGCACAGTCTGGCCGGGACTCCTGGTGGGCTCTGATGAGGGCTTACCAAATGCTCGGCACAGCAAGGCCCCGGGTGATTGATGTTGAGAAAAACATTTTCACCAGCCCCTCATCTGGTTTGTATTAAGAGATTTCCATGCTTAGGTTTTTTTCCCAAGGTAAAATCCAACGATGAGTTGGGAACGGAGAAACAGCAGGGGAATGACAGTGGGGACAGGCAGCTGGGGGAGGGGGACCCAACTGAAAGATGTTCCGAGGTGGAGGGAGGAAGCCGGCACCGTGTGGGCTGGCTGGAGACAGGCCTGGCGATGATGGAGGCACTGCGGCCGCTTCCGTTCTCACTTTATTGCAGTCACAGTGGACTTGGCAGCAGAACAGGTGGTCCCTGGCGGCCCGGCCCCTGAGGCAGTGCCACCCAGCCCCTCACCCTGCATCTGGACTGCCCTGCCTCTCCCCGCCCTGCCTCACCTTTCTCCCAGCACTACCGGCATCTGACGGACCAGGAGGCTTCAGTTTAGTTTTGTTTTTCTCTTCTGCCCCCTGCTGTAGCCCGTGAGCCCCGGGACAATGCAGCAGGACGGCTGTTGACCTTGCGAGTGAGTGAGTGAATGACTGGGCGAGTCCTCTTCCTGCCTTCCCCAGCCCCCACGGGGCCCTGGGCTCCTCCTCACCTGGCCAGGTGTCTGTGTGGCTCTAGCCCGTGGAGGCCCTGATGGGGGTGGACAGGGTGGGTGGGGGCTGGGAAAAGCCTCCACACACCAGTGTGGCTGGTGCGTACCCACACAGGGACTGGGACCTAATGGTGTCCTCCTGTCTCTTCCACCTCCCGGGTCCTCGGGCTCTGTGACCCTCCTCTCCAGGCAGCCTTCGATCAGCTTACAAAGCACAGCTGGATGAGCCCACAGGCACTGGGCCTGGGACATGCTCTTCCCCAGCCTAGGATGACCTTGAGCAATTTCCCACTCATGCCTCAGGGCACCCACATCCCCTCCTACAGGAAGCCTTCCTGGCCCTGCCCTTCTGTCCCTCCTTGTTCTCAGCCCCACTTTGCTCTGGAGCGTGGCCTATTTCTCCATCATAAGCCCAGTCAGCAAGAGCTCCGTTGGGGTCCCAGCACTGTCTCGGTGCCTGGCACACAGCCACTGCATGCAGAGGGCTTCCTGGGTGGGTGTGTGAAGGTGAGGAGGGCTAGCACAATGGCCCAGCACCCAGCGCAGGGTCTGGGGCAGGGGGCAGAGCACACAGCTGGATGAAGGAAGGGAGGGCTGGCTGGGTGGGCTGCCCCAGCCTGGGAGGCTTGTGCGAGGCCTGCCGGATCTGCCAGCCCTTGGAGCCTCAGTAACCAGCTTCATAGGGCCTGGTAGCTCACCGAGGAACAGGGCACTGCCAGCGGCCAGCTCTGCAGGTGGGCCAAGGAGGACTCTGGCTCTCGACAAAGACACAGAGGACGGGAGAGAACGCGGAATGAGGACTGAGGGAGCACGCTGTCTGCCTTGGTGCCAGTGGTGTGCCAGCTGGCGAAGAGGAGGAGAGAAGAAGCACATTTTCTGCCTAGAAGCCACCTCTGAGTGCGCAGCAGCCTGTGTGCACAGCGTGGGTGGTCCGCTGGCAGCGTGGCCCGAGTGCCCCGTTGTGCCAGTTTGTGTGGGGTGCAGGGATGCTCCGCGGGTCTCTCCCCGGGAACTTCGAGTTCGTGGGAAGCAGGCCAAACGGGACAAGTGGGGCCCAGAAGGAAGTGCCAGGGCCACAGGGGTGGGGGAGCAGACCTGGTCTCTGCCAGGGTAGGGAGTGTCGGGCTGGGACGAGGGGAGGGTGTGCTGGCCGGGGGACATGGGTGTACCCCTGTGGCGGGCGGTGCAGCCTGAGGCGGCTCTGAGAGGAAGAGCATTTGGGGTGTGGGGGGGGCAGGAGGCTGGCAGCCCAGTCAGGGCCCTGATTTGGGGTCACGGTGGGGATTTTGGATTTTATCCTGTGGGGGGCGGCACTGAGTTCATGATGCTCAGCCTCTGGGCTGCTTTCTGAGTCCCAGGCTGTCGGGGACAGAACTGTGTCGTACCTGCGCCTGCCCCTTCCTACCTTGAAGCCCTGGCTCCCACTGGGCCTTTGGGAATGTAGCCAAGGTTAAATGAGGTCCTAAGGGTGGAGCCCTAATCTGACAGGACTGGTGTCCTTCCAAGAAGAGGAGTAGACACCAGAGGTCTCTCTCTCTCTCCACTCGAGGGGACCCGGCGAGGAGGTGGCCGTCCACAAGCCAGGAGGAGAGCTCTCTCCAGAAACCAACCCGGATGGACGGCCCCTTACTCCTGGCCTGCCAGCCTCCCAGACTGTGAGAAAGCAAGTCTTTGTTGCTAAAGCCCTTCAGCCTGTGGCAGTGTGTGATGGCAGGCCCTAATCATGTCACCCCCCTGGCTTCGCAGCCCCGCACCGTCCTCACTGTCCCCATCTGTGCAAAGAAGCACACAGCTCTCGAAGCGTTCGGTGACTCGATCAAGTTCGCAGGGCTAGCAGCACCGCTGTTAAAACGCCTTACAGCTTGGGGTCTTTCCTCTCTTAAAAGGAGAGAGAGATAAAATGGCCCCCTTTTTGATGGGCAAGATGAAAATATTATGAAACAAATTTAACAAAAAACCCCAGACACCAGCTAATGAGGTGAGAACTTCTGCTACAGAGTGAGGATGGGGGAGGGGGATGTGGGACAGAACCTCAGTGGCCTCGGGGATTTAGAATGATTACTCTTAACATGTTTATAAAGAGGCCTGGCCTGCGGCTCAGTGGGTTGGAGCGTTGTCACCTGAAGGTTGGGGGTTCCATCCCAGTCAGGGCACATGCCTGGGCTTCAGGTCCTGGGTTGGGGTGCATACGGGATGCAGCCCATCAATGTTTCTCTCTTCCTCTCCCCCCCTTTCCTCTCTCTCTCAAATCAATAAATACACATCCTCGGGTGATTAAAAAATAGTTTCTTAAAAATGTTTATAAAGAGCAATCATTCACTTAATATAAGAAGGTTTTAATCAATAGGTAAAATATGGAATGAACAGATCTTTCAAACGCTGGTCCTTCTACCACACAACGGAGACAGGTCTCTTCACCTTTTCCTGCAGAGCACGCGGACGGGGGCGCCCCCGCTCACAGAGGAGGGCCATCCACCTCCTGCGGCCTAACAGACGACCTGTGCTGAAATCTTTTAAGAAAATGGGGGGAAGGGGGGCCCATTTTCTAGGCTCTCACTGTGAGAGCCTCATCAGGCAACGGGATGAGATGAACACACTGCTCCCCTGCCTGCGGAGAGGGCGGTCTCCATCCCCAGCAGTGAGGCCTGTCTGCCAGTCCGTCCTCCCCGCGCTAAATCTTTGGAGAAGAAAATAAAGGACCACTTTTTTCATTGGAAAAAAAAAGAGCCGGTAAGGGTGAGGCAGGGCGCTTTGGTACACCCCAGAGCGGAGGGATACAGGGCCGTCTCTTTAGGAAGTGATTTAACTATATATTTCAAAATCTAAAACGCACTTACTCTTTGATCTAGTAATTCCACTTTTAGGAATTCATCCTCAGCTGTATTGCCACATGTGCACGAAAGTCCAGCGTATGTGGCGCTGCTGGCTGCAGCTTCACGTTTAATGGAAAAAGACTGGAAACAACCCAAACATCCCATAAGGGGAGAGGGCGAGGTGAATTATGACATACTCGTGCAGCGAAATTCCGTGCAGCCTTTAGAAAGAATGAAGCGGAATGAAGCCATAAAAGTACTAAAAGAAGCCATAAATTTCTTTTATAATCTCTGATTTGAGAGGCCCTTCAATATGACACAAACCTTAGAAGCCGTAAAATAGAAAGTAGATAAATGTGATTCCATTAGAAATTTTTTTTCATGACCTAAAATAAAAACTAAAGACAAACCAAAAGCAGTCAAAGGAAGGGTACCAGGCAAATCCTCTCCCCCCCCGGCCAAACAATTGGAATTATCTTCTGGAGGTCAGGCCCCTTGTAGTACAGCCTTTCACCGCCAGCTGAGTGTTCCAGGAACCTGTCTGTATCAATGTATCAGCTGGTGGTGTTGTGAGAGGCTGCGTCTGGCTTCAATGAATTTTTTTTGAAGACCGTTTCAAGCATTTGCCCATTTCATGCTGAGTAATTTATGAGCGCACCTGCCCACACCTCACTGAGTGTTCAGCAGTTTTTGACCAAAAACATCATGACCCTCATGCTCCGCCCTACTGATTCACCTGACCTCCTCCCAGGCGACTTTTCTTTGTTCCCCAGGATGAAAAAAGTCCTCATAGGGAAATGTTTTGCCGAGGTGGAAGAGGTGAAACCAAAAAATGGCAGAAACATGAAAACGCATCAAAATCGATGACTTCTAAAACTGTTTTGGGAAGTAGAAAAAATGTCTCCATAGGTGCATTGCATCAAATGGAGAGTACTTTGAAGGTGACTGGAGTTTAACCATGGAAGAATTAAATAAGCAATGTTTAATAAATAAATTCCATTTCTTCGGGTCCCCCCAGTAGCAAACTGAGAAAATATTTCCGACTCAGACGTCAGTTTCCTTAAAGCATTTCCACAAATCAATGAGAAGGAAATGAACTGCCCAACGGAAGAACAGACCAGGCATACGATCGGGCCATTCATCGGAAGGGAACTGTAAGTTTCTCTGAAACGCGATGACAATGCTCCAGCCCAGTCAAAGAGAGTCGCAGATGACACCTCCCCGGGGATCACATTTCTTGTCTCGGGGATGACGGATAATGAGACAGGGCCTTGGTGCCTGCTCAGGGCTGGGGTGAGCATGCTCTCCCCAGGCTCAGCAGAGTGGGCGTGGGAAGCCGTCAGCCCTATGGCTTCACACACACTTTTTAATACCATTGGAATCTTGAATGATAAACATCTTGCCTATTAAAATTAGCAGGCTAAAATCAAAGGAACGAGGCAGATTTACATGTTCCGATGGGGGATGATTCCAGTTTGCCTTGAAGTGGAAGAGGAGAGTTTGGAGCCCACTGCAACACGGATAAACCCTGAAGGTGGGAGAAGCAGGCAGCAAAGCCCACGAACTGTGAAGAGTCTACAGATAGCAAGTAGATCACCAGTTGCCTTGGGCTGCAGGCGACTGCTCATGGGCACAGGCTCTCTTTTGGGGGCAACGTACGTGTTCTAAAGTTGGCTGCGGTGACCGTAGCACAACTCTGTGGTTACCCTAACAACGACTGACTTGCACACCGTAAATGGATGGGTCGCACGGCATGTGAACTGCACCTGAATGACAGGGGGTTTGCTTGCTGTCCCAGGCGTGGCGAAGCGTGTTATGGACGGTGGCAGGCCTCCCCGGGGGGCCCTACAATAAGGCTGATGAGGACAGGGTGCGGACAGGGCCCTGGGAGCTTGGGGAGGTTAAACAGCATGCCCAAGTGTCACCGAGAAATCAGTGCCGACCCAGCACCCAATGCAAGACCGCAGACTCCGAGCCCACGTGCTCATCCCACGGAGGCTGCCGTCCAGAGTTCAGAAGCTAACGGAGCCACGGAGCAGTCTGGGGGTAGGCCGCGCCCTGCAGCTTCAAGGGCAAGCCCTGGCAAGGAGGGCACCTCTGCCTCCCATCAGAGCAGTGGGAGCCACGGCCACCGCCATGCTCCCCTCCCGCTCCGCCATCACCTTCGTCCCCTGTGCCCTCCACCTCCTGTAATGAGAGCAGCTGCGCCCCGCACTCTCCGGCACTCATTACACACCTGACACTTGGCCTCATTTAAGCTCCGGAAGTTCACCTGCAAGCCTTCACGACGGGCCTTGTGAACACGCACACGGGGCCCAGCGTTTCCAACCACAGTTTTACTGCGTGGGGAAGGTATCAGGAAGCAGCTGTGTGAGTCAGGACTTCTGGGAGTGTGGTCAAGAAGTCAGGGATCTCAGGCGAGGCAGGCCTTCCTGGCCAGCTAGCTCATCCTCCTGACATGTGTGGAAGTGTGTCCATCCACCCATTCATGCACCCACCCATCCACACACCCGTGCACCCATCCATCCGGCAGGCAGTGGATACTGTTCCAGGGACACAGCAGTGATTTGGACTTAGCCCCTCCCACGAGGCCAGTGTCATGGGGCCCACTGGAGCATCCTTTCTGTAGTGGCTTTCCACCCTACTTTTGCTTGCTTCTCGTGCTGGGGAAACTCACCACCTGGCAAGGATTCTCATTCTATCTCATGGAACACAAACTGTTCACTGCCTTCATGTTCTGGTTGAAGGAGCTGAGGCCCAGGGACATGAATGCCACGGCTGAGCGCACACCACACGGAAGTGGCAGGGCTGGATTCCTGACTCGGGGCTGCTTCCTCCAGCCAAGAGCGGTCTGCACTTTGGCCTGTTGCCTGCAGGTCCTACTGGAGATGCTAAAGAATTAAAAATTCCTGTGACGTTTACATCAGTGATCAAAACGTCTATTTCACCTCTCAAATGCACAGCATGCTATTGGCTAAGTCCAAAGTCACACAAAGTCAATTTCTTTTTCTGTCTTAAAAAATTAAAAATGGCGTCTTTTCCCTCCGGCAGATGAAACTGTCACAGACCACCAGCTCACCTCCTTCACTTGGTGACCCCAGCCCGCAGCCCGGGACCTGGCACACACATGGGCAGTGGGCAGGAGAAGGAGCTGGGGCTTCGAGCCTCAGTTCTGGTCCCGGCAAGGCCCCAGCGCCCGTCCATGTGGCCTTTATGGGCCTCTGTTTCCAAACCAGGATACGTGCGACCAGTTCTCCAACAGTCTGAGCTACTGTGTGTCTAACGGTTTACCACAGAGCCTGGAACACTAGTGAGCGTTCCACAAAAGTGAGGCTGGGTTTTGTAAAAAAAAAAAAAAAAATGTGGCAAAGCACCAGGCTACAGACCGAAGCCCCTGTGCGGGATGCTGACTGTTCCCCTGTGCCCCTCTGCTCCTCCCGCCCCTGCCTGCACTAAGCACATGCTCCCTCCCTGGTGACCCAGGCTGCCTGGCAGGAAGTGACCTCAGTCCCACCTTCCCAGAGATCTGCTCTCTGAAGTCCCCAGCGAGGTGACCCCTCAGATGTGACCTGCCCCCCTCGCCGGCTTCCTGGTTGGGCCCAGCCTGCGGGAGAATGGCTTTTCTGTTTGATGAAAGACCGACCCCTTCTGAGTTTGCAGCGGCAGCGGCAGCCCCGCATGCCCAGGAGCTGACCCGCGTGGCTGCAGGACCGGGTGGGGGCAGCCTGGCCTCCGGGGCCTGGGGGTCAGGCCAGGGAGAGATCGGAGGTCTTTCTGGGAACAACACGCTCTGGGGAATTGCGTGCCTTTGGGGTTCAAACTGTGCGCTTGGGAAACTCTTCAGTGAGTTCTCGAAAGGAAAAAACATTTCGGAATTTGGGCTGAATAACTCCACCGCAAGGCCAGGCAGCCTTCGGGGGCCAGCCCGGACTGCGGGCTGGAGTCACGCCCAGGCTGGATGGCCGCTGGGCTTCAGGATGCTTGCTCCAGACAGAGCGGGGTGGGTCTGTCAGCCCACGTCCTCCGTTTGAATTTGGCTACATGTCATGTCCAATTTAAAATATGTGAATGCGTGTGTATGTTTAAACATGATATGCCCGTGCCAGACTTAATATGTGTAAAGCCTGTACACATATATAATATTTACATATATGATATACTTTTAAAAGCTCTGTTTCTTCATCATAATATAGTTCGGTGACAGAAACTGAAACATGACTCTGTCGCGTTTTCACGACTATGGTTAAAATTTAGTGGCTTTTGTTCCGGGTCAGACATCACATCAGTCTGTCTAACAGAAGACTTGTAACTCGGTTGGGACGAGCGCAGGGTGACCCTCTGGGACAGGACGTTCAGGGTGCGGCCGTGTGCAGAGTGGCAAGGGCACCAGACCCAGCTCTGGCGCCAGCACCTCAGTCATTATCAGTGTGGCCGTGGACAAGCCACCTTACCTCCATAAGCCTGGGTTTCCACCAGTGCCCCAGCTGATTTCTGGGGAGCAGATGGGGTAGGGCTGGTGTAGTTCGCGGAAAACCAAGCTCCTTGCTTAGGGGCTGGAGGGAGAAGGCAGCTGGGAAGACAGATGGAGAGGGGGAGCAGTGGAGAGGGGTCTGGAGGGACGGGATGGGGGTGCCCGGGTGAGGTTATGGAAGCAGAAGCTGTTCCTGAGGCCAGGGCCTCCTGTAAGCCCTGCCCCCTGTTGCCCCCAAAGTCCCAGGGCTTCGGCGGCAGCTCTGATTGCAGTCTCTTCTGTGGTCCCCATAAACTGCCCCGTGTCCTGGCGTGCCAGCTCTCTGACATGCAAACCATGTCTCCTGGAGACAGGCCTCCTGCCCAGAAATGGCCCCAAATTCCTTGTCAGACCAAGCCTAGGGGTTCCTCGTTGGGGAAATGCAGTCACTGTGAATTTCAGGGAAGGTGGAACAAGAATAGAAACTACTAAATTATGTTCAAGGAAACATGAGTTTCTTTATCAAGATGGCAAAATCTTTCCCCAGTGGGAACAGGTCAATTGAAAGTGGCGGCAGCTATTATGGGGTGACGCACACACCCAGGTCCCCCCCGCCCGTGGAAACCACATGGTCCTGGGGGCCTGGCTGGGCCTCCTGTCGGAGGGGTGGGGCCCTGCAGCAGAGCTAATGGTCCATTGGGCAGAGGCCACACATCGTCGGGCAAAGAGCGTGGGAAGAGTGGCACGCAGGCCTGGGGTTGAGTCCCCCACGTGGAATGCTAGCTGTGGGACTCCAGGCAAACTATCACCGAGCCTCAGTTTTCCCATCTTAAATATGGGCGTACTAACTAATTCCTGCTGAGCTGGGCCACAGAGAGGGTCCGAATGACCAGCGTGTTTGGACTCACGCACAGGGTTCAGGAAGTGGTGCCCTTGTCATACTCAGAGCAGGCGTCGCCACCTGCTGCTGTGTTTCCTCACTGGGGGACCCATAACCCCTAAGAGCTATAGGTGCTCCAGGTCCCTGGGCTGGAACTGGGCCCCAGAGCAAATGCGATGAGAGAGGAGAGGCTGGGCACCCGGGGCTCACACAAGGACAAGGGCTGCAGTCTTTATCAGGCCCACACAACGGGGAACACAGATGGGAGGAGTCTGTGATACTCAGCTTCTGTCTTTGACCTGGCCTGACTGCGCCTCCCACCTCCCGAGGTCGCACTCAGGTGCCAGTATGGCCACCTCCAAGCAAAGGCCGCCCGGAGCTGCTGGGAGATCAGCATCTGGGTCTTTCATTGTACTTGCGCCACGTGCATTATTTTCAAAACTTACGTTTTTCTTTACACTGGCCTTTCTATTTATGTAGGTATGTTGGGAAATAAAACTTCTATGGCTACTGCCAAAGAAGAACCAATGACGACTGGTAAAAGCACACACAATGAGTCACACAATGCAACAGTTTCCGCCAAAACCCTAGCCTGGAAGTGCTTAGCCTAGGTCTGCTCTCTTTGCAAAAAGGGAGATTAGCAAGTGTTAAAGGGTGTTAAAGACGCACTAGGACCGAAGCGCAGGCTCTGTGCTTGGAAAGAAGGAACTCTGAAGAAGTGAAGAGTGAAAGAAATTTGAAGAACGGCTTTCATAGGTGCACTCAATGTCTTTTGATACAGAACTGATGCTCTTGCACCCTCGATCCACGGAATTGTCCCGGACAAGGGATGCAGACATGGACGTGGGCACTCTTAGATGCTCCTGGACCCTGCATCTCCTCGCCGCATTGTGGGCTCCATCTCTTTCCTCATGGCTCTTCTCTCCAGCTCTCCCCCTCCGCCTCATCCTCATCTTCCTCGTCTCGCTCACACACTGGCCTGCAGCCTCCACCAGAACTTGCACACTGAGCACTCCCAGCATCTGCAGCCCTGCCCACTGTCCACGCCACTCCTGGGCGCACCCGCTCCAGCCTGGACCCTCGTCCCCTTCGGGAACTACTGTCACCACATATACCACCTCTTTTTTTAAATTCCTCACCCGAGGGTATGTCTATTGATTTTAGAGAGAGAGGCAGGGAGAGAGAGAAACATCGATGTGAGAGAGAAATATCAACCAGTTGCCTCCTGTACGCACCTCAACTGGAGGCTGAACCCACATCCTAGGTGTATGCCCTGACTGGGACTTGAACTGGTGACCTTTTGGTGCATCAGGGGATGAAGTTCCAACTGAGCACCCAGGCCAGTACACGTGCATTAACTCTCACTGTCCCCATCTACAGATGGGAAAAGTGGGGCCCACGAGATTAGCTGCCTGGCATGGGCCCCACAGCTGGTCTGGCGCCAGGCGGGCTCTGCCGCCAACTCCTGCCTTCCCTCCAGGGATCTTCCCACCACCTCGCTCTGGAGCTCTCTCTGCAAACACCAAGCTGAAATAACATAGGGAGCCATGGGCGGGCGCTGCTTAGGAAACACTGAGTGGGAGATAAAGGGGCTTGCTGTTTACACAAAGGTTTCCCTCTCCTTCCTGTGAGGGTATGGGGCCATCACCAGCGGCAGGGAGGAGACTGCTGAGGCCCGGCTCCTTCTAGCTGACACACCACAGGTGGACGCCCCTTCCCCCACTGACAGCCAGCTGGCTCAGGACACGTCTGCAGAGCTGCTCCTCCTGCCCCTGCCTGGGGGCCATGGGCGGGGACACCTGTCATTTCTACCCAGACCCCAGGGAACAGAGGGAGCCCTAGCGTGGAATCACAGCTCAGCATTGGCCTGGGGCTGTTTCAAGGCCAAGAAGCGGGTGATAGGGTCCCAGCCTGGAGGCAACCCCAAGGGGTGGAGGGCATGTCCTGCTGATCCCCGGGCCTGCTACACCCTCTGGGACGGACACGGGACCCAGGTCAAACCACCGCTGGCCTCACGTGGGGTGTCTGGGGCCTGCTCAGCAGCTGTCCTCTCTCCCTCCGGAGTCTCAGTCCAGCGGATTTGCTGAGTCACACCCACCCTGGCTTCTGGCATGTGACCTTGGCCTGGCCCCCTCTTGTTCTTCTGGCCACAGTCATTGGCTCGGAGATGGATGTGCCACCAAGGAGACTCAGTCATGGGACCTCTGAAGTCCCATGACTCCAGTGATTAGAAAAGAGGCGTTCTTGGGTTGAGCTGCAAGAAGGCAGGGAGGCGAGCGCTTCAAAGGCGCCCCTTCCTGAAGACGAAGCCGGCGTGGAGCAAGGCAGCCCCGGGCTGGGGGAGACGGCGGCGGCCCATGCCACAGAGAGCAGCCGGCCTGTCAGCACAGCCAGATCTGTGGCCTGGTGGTGGCCACTCTGAGTTAGATTTCTTGTGACAGGAAACAAAACTGCCTTCACAGGCGTAGGTGGCATTTTTGGGACCCATGTGACATGACTGCCTCATGCTAAGCATCTGTCCACTGCCTATAGTTACAGTTTGTCAAGGTTTTATTAAATTTTAACTCTGTCACCTGCAAGCGTGATCACTGTATACACTTCCTGTGTTTAAGTTGTTAAAAACAATGAGCAGAGTAGGCCACTCCATAGAGCCTACAGTCCAAAGACAGAAAATCACCTGTCTCCTCCTGGCCCATAGCAGCCCGCCCACTGCTTCCTTCCTTCCTTCCTTCCTTCCTTCCTTCATTCCTTCCTTCCTTCCTTCCTTCCTTCCTTTCCTTCTTTCCTCTTTTCCTTCCTTCCTCCCTCCCTCCTTTCTTCCTCTCTCCCTCCTTTCCTTCCTTCCTCCCTCCGGTTCATTAACCCCACTGTGGGCCAGTCTTCTGATTAGGCTGCTGTGACTATTAACCAACAACTCTAGCCCAAACGACTCTTTCTCAGCCAAAAAACTACATTCTGTCAACGCTCTGGAGTCCAGCTGTACTGGGACTCACAGTCATGGAGGAGACGCCCTAGGTGGATGGCTCGCACCTGGTGGGCCCTGATGCGGCCAGCTGGTCACAGGGCTCGTGGACCCTTTGCTTCCTTGTCTGTCCCAGAGAGTGGCCCCAGGCCCCCGTCTGCTTCACTCACCCGGAGGCTCTAGGGTACGTGTCTCTGAAAACAGGGGCAGTTCTGGTGCGACACCGCACCCTCTTCGTCAAAGACACAGCCCTGATCGTGTGACTGCATTAGCAAGTTCTTTCCGCGGCCCGGGCACAGGTCCTCCGGGTGTGGAGATTCAAGTTCACGAGATGGGGACTCATCAAATGCCTTTTGCACCTGCTGTGTGGCAGGGACTCTCACAACCTGCCCCTCGCCCTTTGTCTCTCGTCTCTGCTTGCTGCTCTCCCTCAGACACGCTCCGCCCGAGGCATCCTGTCCTCCCTGCTGACGTAACCCTTGTGTCTCGGGCCCCTGGTCACACGTCTGGCTTGTCTTACTTCTTGTGCCAAAATGACTTTTAAAAGTCGAGTGTGCCGTCCCTGGGCATGCTGTGTTCTGAGTCACTTCCCTGGCGCTGCTCCTGTCTGTCCCATCCACTCACTCTTTCCACGTTTGAGAAGTCCGCCTGTCCCCCACCTGGAGAGGAAGCCCACCTTTTTCTTTCAAACATCCTGATATCTCCTTCCTAATTTCCAAGGCATGAATCTTTCGGTCTGTGGGATGGGGGCTTCAGCTCCCTAGGAGGTGAGCTGAGGGAGAAGGGGGCCTATAGGTCTCCCCTCTTGCCCCCCACTGTGTGGAGGGGTCATAGCCTTGCTCCTTGTTTACCTGGTAGTACCGTGGTCGTGGTTGTAGGGTTGTGGCCATTCCTCACAGGCTGTGTCTCCCTGCCCCTGGCCCTCCCGGAGCTAGCACCCAGAGACAGCGGGTGATGCTTCTAGAAGGGAAGGGGAGGCCCTTGGGAATCAGCTGGTCCAGCAGTTGTTCCTTTAATTAGCACAATCCCCTGGTGAACTTCTTCTGCCCCCACCCCTGAGATGGAGCCGTGAAGTTTGGGACGGACCTCAGGCTCCTTGGTCTCTAGAGAGTGCCCCCAGCCCTAGGACTGCAGAAGAGCCCCACTGGGAGCCCCCACATGTGGGATGGGCGGTACCTGGTGCAGGGCACCGACCACCTGGGCTCCACCTGGGCTCCACAGCAGGCTCCCAGGGCCGGCCTGACGCAAGGTGTGCCCATTCCCTGGTGCTGACCACAGGCTGGGCGGCCTGGGCTGCTTCCTCGCGTGACCCCTAGCAATGCAGCGGGCCTATTGAGCAATGGGGGCCGTCCAGGCAGGCCAGTGAACAGATGCGCAAGCAGATAAGTCAGTGAGGCGATACACCACTGGGGCCCTAACAATCTCCCTACGATTTCTCTTTGGGGGTGGGTTTTGCAACGTTGCTTTGTGGTGTGTGTATGTGTATGTGTTTAAATAAGCACAATTATTTTCTTGGGACTCCATCCAGGAACGTAAGATAAACGGCTGTGACCCAGCTGCAGCTGCTCACAGGAAACCCTGCTCCGGGGTCAGTGTGGGAGGGGCGCTGCGCTCTGACGTGCAGTGTAGGGTGCCCTGGGGGCGCAGAGGCCTCTGGGACCACACAGGCCCACCGCCTCAGGGCAGCTCCCCAGCCGGCCTCCCCACCCCCACGTGTTCACGGCTGCTGAATCTAACCAGGACCCTTCCTCTCCCTGAACCCCACTGTGCTCTCCAGACGCCTAGCCGCGGAGTACAAGCCTCTTGGCAGGTGTCGAGGCCTGGCCTGGGCCCCCCCTGTTGCCCCCGCCTCTCCCACATGGCCCAAGCTCTGCCCGCTGAGCGCTCAGTGTCGCTTTGGGCGGTGTGGTGCCCCGTCCCCCTCCCGGGCAGCTGTGTGCCCTATCGGCTCTTGTGGGCAGACTCTGGGGTTTCCTGCTCTCAGCCTGGAAGGCCATGCCCTTCATCCTCCGAGCCCAGCTCTGACGTCACCGTCCCCCAACCCAGAAGCCCCCTGATCCCGAGTGGGGACTCCCCACAGGCTAGGCTCCGCTGGGGTCCGCTCCCTCACTCTCTGTGCTTGGCACAGCCTGGGTGCGGTCTCCCCCACACCCTGGAGCTCATCGAGCACACAGACTGGGTCCTGCCGAGTGGAGTGGAGGCATGAGGCGGCAAGGGCCCTGCTAGAACCCGGCCCGGCCAGGGCATTCCTGACAGCCTTCGAGATGGCCCTCTCAGTCACCGGTGCCATCTGCTGTGCCTGTGGCCTCCCTCCTCAGAGGGGGTGTCCTGTCTATTAGAGACCCACCTCCCCCACCAGCCCTGGGGACACTCTGATGCATCTCTCCCTCTCCAGGCGGGCCCAGACGGTCACTCAGGGGCTCCGCTGGCTGGGGTGGGGGGCGCTCTCAGCCCAGCCTGGTTGTCTGGTGCGGAGGTGAGTCCACTGGCACCCTGGGTTCTCTCTGCACCCCGCGATAGGGACAGCCTCCTGCGTCTTCTGGGCTCCAGGTCACCTGTCCCTGAGGCTGTGTGCTCAGCTCCATGGAAAGAGGCTAGTGATGAGCCTCGGTTTTTGTTGCTTTTTTTAAGGTGATGATGGCGCAGCTCAAAGTCCCCCTCTCCCCTGGGCTGAGCTCAGACTCAACCCTGGACACCGGGTGGCTGGCACCTGAGCGGCCCAAGCCTCCGTCACCACCTCTCCAGCCAGCTCACCCTGGCACCAACCCTGCCCTAGCTCACTGCTCTCCTGCCCCACATGCCCCATCATGGGGAGCCCGACTCCGTGGTCCCTCCCTCGTCTCTGAACCTGCCATCCCCTGGCCCTCAGCTGAGCCCCTACTGTCCTCTCCACACAGAGCCCGCCCCAATGCCAAGCCACCTCGCCTTGCCCAGCCCTTGCGGTGGGGCTTCCATTAAGTCCAACTATGAATCTGGGGGGAAGACAGTTGTAGGCATTAATTTTATATCTGTTACCAACCAGAGTTAGACCCTTCTGATTCAGCTTGAGCTCTAGGACTACAGTCCTGAAGTTGGTTACGAAGGAGTTTAGAAAGAAACGGTCAAGGCCGACCAGCTCGATGCTAGAAAATTCGGCGCAGTTTTGAGAGTAGAGCTGCACGGTGGCAGCCGCGGGCCCCAGATGACCTGCAGACATGTCTTGTCTGGCCTGCAGAGTGCTTTCAAAACACGTGAGCTGATTGCCCAGAGGTAAAAGTCCAATTCTATGCACAGCTCTGGCTTTCTGGACCCTTTTTAAGAGATGAGGTGGTGGGGCCCATCCTCTGAAGATGGGGTGGGGGGGAGGCGGGTGCTAGGGGGTGGGTGCCTGGGGTCGTCGGATGCCCCGGTGAGAGCGCCACTTAAGGGAGAAGAGCAGCTAAACACTCCAGGCTCCGGTGCAGACCTGGCTTGGCTGCAGGCCCTGGAATAATTTACGGACTTGGCAGGAGAGCCGTTTCCTCCGCTTTTCTGCTTCTCATTAAAGCTGTTAGGCAAAGGGTTTAGTTGCTGATTCTGGTGCTGGAGTTAACCCCGGCCTTATTAAACAGGCCTATACAGCCAAGAGGAAATGAAGGAGGAAGGACAAATGATGCCAAAAGGAAAAAAAATGGGACCAAGAAACCAGAGAAGCATCTACAGGAGTAAAATATTAGGGGATGGGTGGGGGGTTGGGAGGGGGAATTACATCGGCTGCAAAGACAAGGAGTCACATGGCTTCAGGTTTCTGAGAACTGGTCGAGTGTGGTGGGAGCAAGAAATCAACCTCCTTGACAAAAAGTACAGGTTTAAAATCCCCTCAAACTTCTGGCACAGGTTCGAGTGCTGGGGCTGCCGCCCCTCACTGGCTGGCTCTGTCCCCACGGGCCCTGGTGGTGCGGACCCTCTCCTGGCCGTGGCTGCCTCAGCTCTGGAACAGCCCCGTCAGCTGTAGGGAGATAGGGCTGCTGTGGGGGTGAGAGGGAGGCTCAAGGCTGAGCCAGCGGGGGCTTCCCAGGCCACTCCTAGGGTGGGGGCCCTCGCGCTGCACCTCGGCGAGGCAGAGCTGAGTCTGCTGTTCCCACCACAGCTGCCACCAGGTGTCACAGCTTAGTCACATGAGACCAGCCTGGACACAGCCCACTCGCCGGCACCTTCCCTACAAATACCTCTCACCTTGTCCTGCTGGGGCTGCCATGAGGGGATGAACGCCAAAGTCGCCACCCAGTTCAGAGCAGGGCAGTCAGAGTTGCCTTCAACACACCTGGGCAGGGCGCTCACCTGGGGAGGTGCACTGCCGGCTCCAGGGCAACCCTTCACGGGCTCCAGGGAGGGCGGGAGGAGTGCGTGCGGGCACCTGGCGACTTGCGTCTTTGTTTTCCGCCAGTGGCGTGTGGACGAGTTTGCATAGGTTACAGGCACTTACGACTTCTCCACGTGTCAGAAGGTCTTCACATAACTTGAGCATTCATTCGTTTTCAGTCAGGTGGACCCTGGAGGGTAGCATTCTCAGCGCACACTGGCTTCTACCAGAACTGAAATACGTGTTCTAAAAACATCCTGCTGAAGCAGATGACGGAGTGGGGGGTACTTTAAGGAGACGGTGGCATGGGTATGACCATCCCCACCTCGATCCCCTGGCCAGCCTCTGCACACCCTTGTATCCACCTCCCACACCGTGAAACGCTCCCACTCATCCTTCCAGGCCCCGTTCAGCTGCCACCCCTTTGCTCCTGGACGCCTCACGGTTGCTACAGTCTTTCCTCCCCGCAGCCCTGCCGGAGTGTCTAGGAGCTCACTCTGCAGACGGCAGCTGGTGTGAGCATCTCCCACTCCTCTCTGAGGTTTCTGAGCACAGACGGCCTGAGTGTGCATCCCAGCTCTGCCACCCATGACGTCTTTGTGCCTCCGTTTCCTCAGCTGTGAGGCCAGGATGACAGTGGCACCCACCCCGCAGGGCTGCTGTGAGGACGGGTGGTGCATGCACGTGAGGGCGTGGACCAGCACCTGGGGATACGAACTCACACCCACCAGGACGATGGGAACCGGGAAGTCAGGCTTTAACGCGCACGGGCGAGACACACACACTGCCGGCAGGGATGAAAACCGGTGCCGCCGCTTCCGAACGCATCCGCTAGATCCTCGCACGAGTAAACACGAGCTGTTCTACAACCTGGAAATTCCACTCCTAGAGGAACGAGGAGTCAGATAACATAACTCAGATAACCAGTGAGCCGTGATCAGATTCCTGCCGAGAAATGAAAACACATATCCACGCAAAACCCTCGCCCAGGCACGTTAGCATGGCGGTGCTGTTCACAGTACCCGAGGGTGGCCACCACCCAGATGGGTGAATGGATAAACCGCACACGGCCCGCCCGTACCCTGGGACATCGCCGTTCAGTTGTAAAAAGGAATGAGGTTCTGACACAGGCTACAACATGACCAGCCTCGGAAACGTTATGCCAAGTGAAAGGATCCAGGCCCAGAGGGCCGCATACTGATGTGTAATGTCCACAATAGACAGATCGGTAGGAGTGGTTGCCTAGGGCTGGGCGGGGTGCTGCGGGGTGCGGTGGGGCGCGGCGGGGCGGGGCGCGGGGTGGGACTGCTGAAGGCTTTCTCCCAGAGGTGCTGAAAATGCTCTGACACTGACTGCGGTGAGGGTCACACACATCTGTAAATATATTAAAACCGATAAACTGCACACGTTAAAAGGGTGACTTACATGTCAATTACATCTCAACAAATGTATCTGGAAAAACCCCCTCAGTTGACAGGCACAGAAAAAAAGAAACGAAAACCTGTTAGCTGCTATAACCAGGATCTCTCCCGCACAGGGCTCAGTCCAGAGCAGGTCTTTGGGGAAGTTTGGGAAAAGAATGAGTCAAATCGAATGATCACAACCGACCACGTGCCCACTGGATGATGCCACATAGCTTCTCATTTAGACTCGACGAACTTGGAGTTCTCAACTCTCCCCTCTCTCGCCACCCCCAGCCACTCCGTTAGCAAATCCCGTTGGCTGTGCCTTCCACACATCCAGAGCCTGGTCCAGCCTCTCCAGCTCCATGGCTACTGCCGAGTCCAGCACCATCACCTCTCCGCGGGCTCTCCGGTCCCCATCTAACTGCCTCCAGCCTCTTCTGAGCCCCTGCCGCCTGTCTTCAGCACGGCCCCCGGGGTGATCTCGCAGAACCTACAGTGACTCCTGTCTTGCTCAGGGTGAAAGCCCAGCAGGTCCTCCTGGCCTGCCGCCGGACCTCTGACACCCCGACCCCGTTCTCCCCGGCTTCCTCCTCTCCAGCCCGGCTGCAGTTCCCCTGCCGCACCACTTAAGACACACTCCCGCCTTAAGGCTTCGCTGGGGTGGCTCCTCTGCCTGGATCCCATTTCCCCTTTTCTGCTTTAAGTCTTGGCTCAAATGTCCTCTTCCCAGTGGGGGCCCCAGGACCCCTTCCCACCTCTGTTTAATATTGCAGCCTGCATGCTCCAGATCCCCATGGCCTTCACCTCCTTTTCTCTGTCCCAGGGCGCTCGCCACCTACAATACTGTACCACTGACTTGTTCCAGTCATCAATTATGGTCGGTCTCCCTGCTAAGTGGGAGCTCCATCGCCGCGGATTTTGATTGGCTTTGGCAATTTAGGTTTCCTCTTGTTGAACTGTGTCTTCACGACGTCTCTGAGAAGTAGGCTGATTAGTCCCACCACTTCGGGGAGGAAATGAGGGCTCAGAGAGGTTGAGTAAGCGCCCAGGGTCCCACCGCAGGCAAACCAAGCTGGGCACGGAGCCCAGGACTGCCAGGTGCCAGGCACAGGTGCCACTGGTCTCCTGAAAGCGGGAGGCCAGGGGACAGCGCTGCCATTTACAAACCGTTGCGTTAGGGGCTTTAGATGCTCCCCTGTACTCCTTAAGCAATCCTGCAGTTCATCTTCTGTTTCCACTTCACAGAAGAGAAGTGGGAGCTGGGAAAGGTTAGGGGCTTGCCCAAGGCCACACAGCCAGGGGGTGGCAGAGCTGGATGTTTATTTGTATAAAAGCCAGCTCTCTAGGTGCAACTGAATTCCTCCCCGGCGCCCCAGTGGACAGTCATGTCCTGTTTACTTCCAGGAGAGAAGCCCCTTCAGATGAAAGAAGGTTCAGGTAGCTAAATGAGGAGTAAGCAGGGTGGGGAGTGGAGGGACACGTCCACAGGCTGTTCCTGAGACCTCCTCACAGCAACTGCTCCTTTCTCTTCCCGCTCTCAGGGCCCGCGCACTGCCCCAGGGCCCTCGGTCTGCCTGTGGCCAAAGCGAGGGCCCAGCAGCAGTAACTACCTCATTGTCACCGCTGGAGGACGGTGTCAAGGACAATGCTGCGGGGTCTGGCAGGAAGCTGCACAAGACCAGTGCCAAGGCGCCCGTGCCTCCACGGGAAACGTCTCAGTGGGCGCCAGCGGCGGGGGCGGGGGGGTGCGTATCAGCGGAGTGTCAGTGGAGGAGAGGAGCCACTATTAAGGT
This sequence comes from Desmodus rotundus, assembly GCF_022682495.2. Classification (NCBI taxonomy): domain Eukaryota; kingdom Metazoa; phylum Chordata; class Mammalia; order Chiroptera; family Phyllostomidae; genus Desmodus; species Desmodus rotundus. The sequence goes on from NC_071396.1 coordinate 42,293,205, forward strand.
AATTTGAACAAACGGGATCCCGTAATGGGCCGATGTTTCACATCTGTCAGACTCAACACTGCCTCCTCCCACGTGGAACCACTCAAAGGGGCTGCATTCCTTCATGCCTCTGGTGAGGGAGGGGTGGGCCTCGTGGCGTTGAAGAAGCAAAATTCTAACCCTTCCCCCATCTCCAAGGGGCTTAGTTACCCCACAGCTGCCTCAAAGCAAAGGGCAGTTCGTTCTGAGTCAGCTTCAACAAACGTGAAATCTCGTTGTCTTAGCGTCTCTCCTTTCCATCCACTCCACCTAACATCCAGAGGGCGCCTTCCCCCCCACCTGTCTCCACATGGCCTCCCCTCCTCCTGGGCCGCCCCATGCCTCCTGCCTGAGGAAGTCCCCTGCACTGTTCATCTGCCACAGGCTGCAGATTCCATCCTGTGGATGGCAACAGCCTTCGGGGCAGCTACATGGGGGGTGCAGGGACGGCAGGCAGGCAGGAGGAGGGGCAGGCGGCCGAAGAAGAGGATGGTTCTAGGGGACTGGGTGTGACCCTGTGTGTGTGGCGGGAGTCTGGGGCTGTGACAAGAGGCAGGCAGGGCCAGACTGAGAAGGGCTTGCCTACCACCAGAGCCCTCGGAATGTGCACATGCACCCAAATACCCCGTCTGCTCCAATTTCGGTGGTTTCATGCACCCCTGAAGCCCACGGTTGCTTCCCTGCAGCAAGTGGGTCACATCGAGTAGAAAAATACCACCACCGGACCCGGACCTCGGAAGGGAGGTGCGGAGATGACTGTGGACAGAGGCAACGAGAAGGGAGGGCTGGGAGCCAACCTGCACTGCTGCACGGATCTCTGGGAAATTCCAGACCCGACAAGTAAAACCGGTGCCAAAGGCGGGGCTGGAGTTGGGGTCGTTGGTGCTGAGCCCAGAGGGAAAAGGCAGTGGTGGCGATGGGCACCCCTGCGAAGATGAGAATAAACGGTTCACAACTCTGACGGGGTTGGGGTAGGGCTGGGAGGGAGCTCCCCGTGGAATGTACCCTGGTTGAAGCAGCCCTGAGTGCCCAAAAGTATTTTTGGGTGCCTTTGGTTTAGTGCCTCTGGGGCAGGCTGCCCTCATCATCGGCTGCCAAAGTTGGGAAGAACAGAGACTGTGAGTGGCAGGGGGACCCGAGACACTGAAGGCGCAGGAGACACAGGCTCAACCAGACGTGCCCAGTGTTGAGAGCTAGACAATTATAAGCATTGCTAAGCAGAAAACCTCTTGAAGGTCACTAGAATGGATAAGGAAGAGAAACAAATCGTCATCTGAAATAAGCTTATCAACAGGAGACAGACAGATAGTTCCTCCTGAACCCAGAGCAAAACTCCTCCAGAGCTCAGAGCTATGCAGAGATAACAGCAACACCTGCTTTTGTAACTTGCTTGCTTGCTTCTCACTGTATAAAAGAGCTAGCCTGTGAGCGTTTGGCGCGGCTCTCATCTGCAGCTCTTCTGAGCAAGTGTCTCCGGGACACATCGAGAGTCCGCCCCTGCGCAGGTTAAAAGAGTTGGCCATTAAAGTAACATCTCTGTAAACGTCCTGAAAGTCTCCGAACATCTGTTTCTTGCGTCAGTGGGTGCAACATTTTGGAGGCCCCAGCGGGATTCTCCCTAGGTGGAGGTCTGGTTCGGAAACTGAGGGGAGGACGAGGGCTCGAGCCTGGTAAGTATCTGGGAGGATCCTCTGTCTGTCTGTGCTCCGGAGCGAAGTATTGCCTGAGGTGGTAGGCGGGACGCCGCTGTACCCCACCCAGGCCACCCCGGCCGGGACGCCGCCCGTGGGCCTGGTTTCTGTTCTGTTCAGGTTGTGACCACGCCGCGCGTGGGCCTGGTTTCTGTTCTGTTCAGGTTGTGACCGGTCACGTCAGGGCTCGCAGCGAAGCGCAGCGGTGTGTCTGAGTATGAGTGCGGCTGTTTTGTTTGAGCGTGTGAGGACAGAGTGTGTGGCTCCACGGGCAACAGCCTACGGAGCGTGCGTGGGTCCTAACCTGCGGTTCCTTAGTCTGTCATACGGCATAACGGCTGGGAGTTTAACCCGGACTCTACGCGGGCAGCCTTAGCTAAGACAGACCTAAGTCCTCGCGAGAGGAGAGGCCAGGCGGACGAAGTGAAAGTAAATTGTCATTTCTGTTTGTTTTGTTTTGTTTGTTTGTCTCAGTTATGTGAAACTAACCCTTATGAAAATGGGCCAGCGGGAGTCCACCCCAAACTCCCTGCTTGATTGCATCTTGAATAACTTTTCTGATTTCCAGCGCCGTGCACGCGGCTACGGGAGCATGCAGCTCGATCCGGAGTTCCTGCAGACTCTTTGCCAGCTAGAGTGGCCGACTTTTGGTGTCGGATGGCCTGCAGAGGGGACTTTTGACCTCCCGGTATTGTTTGCAGTTCGGGCCACAGTTTATAGAACCCCACACCCCGATCAGATAGTTTACATCGATGTGTGGGTAGACATAGCCCCAGACAAGCCAGGCTATATTCAGAAATGTCTAAGAAGGAGTGCCTCCTGCGGAAGAACGGCTCTGTTAGCAGCAGGAAGAGGAAACAAAAGAAATTCCCGGAGCCCTCCGCGCCCAGAGGGCGGAGGGTGCCTAAACTCTACCCCCCCCACTACCAGGACCTGGGGAAGACATCTTAGACCCCTTGAATGCGCTCCCTCCCTACCCTAGGAGGGAAGTGCCGCATTCTACCCAGCCGGAGGAGGGAGGGACACTCGGGAGCCTTCCTCACACCCGAGGGGGAACTAGATAAGGGGAGGAGGCTCCAGTATCCCCAGCACCTCCAGCACTTCTGCCACTCTGTGAGGCACCGCCCTGACCGGGTGCCCCTGCCGGAGCACCCCCTCGGTTGATATATCTTCCTTTCTCCACTAGTGATCTATATAATTAGAAACATCGGAACCCCCGTTTTCTGAGAAACCTCAGGGTTTAATCTCCCTCCTGGAGACCATTTTTAGAATGCACCAGCCCACTTGGGATGATTGCCAGCAGATCTTACAGACCCTCTTTACCTCAGAGGAGAGGGATAGAATACTCTCAGGGGCTGCCAAGGCAGTTATGGGGGAAGAGGGAGAGACTGCGGCGGGAAGGAGGGAGGTGGAGGATATCCTGCCCAGTCAGCCCCCTGACTGAGACCCTAACACGAGCGGGGGAAGGGACGCGCTCCTTCAGTGTCGCAGGGCTCTGTTGAGGGGATTAAAGGCAGCCGCTAGGAAGCCCACCAATTTTAGGAAGATTAGTGAAGTGATCCAGGGGAGGGAGGAATCTCCCGCTGCTTTCCTAGAAAGATTAGTAGAGGCAGGTGTGGGAGTTCTTGGGAGCAGTAGGATATTGCCACCTCTGGATTCTAGGGTTTGCAGAATTGGCTAAGCCTCTCCATGAACTTACGAGGGGAAAAGAGGGAAATATAACTTGAACTGAAAAAGAGAACCGAGCCTTTGAGGCGCTTAAGGCAGCTTTGGTATCTGCACCTGCATTGGCTTTGCCAAATTTAGGAAAGCTGTTCCAACCGTGGCAGAAAACGGAGGCATTGCAAAGGGAGTGCTGAGCCAGGCTTTAGGACCCTGGAGAAGGCCCGTGGCCTATTTGTCCAGGAGATTGGACCCAGTAGCCTCAGGGTGGCCAGCCTGCTTGCGAGCTCTAGCTGCCACAGCCATGCTAGTGAAAGAGGCCAGCAAGCTCACCCTTGGACAGAATTTGCAGATAATTGGGGAGCATCATATAGAGAGAATTCTGAAATCCTCTCCTGATCGCTGGTTGTCTAATGCACGGCTAACTCAGTACCAGGTGCAGTTGCTGAATCCCCCAGCAGTCCAGTTCCTGAAAAGCGCAGCCCTGAGTCCAGCCACCCTGCTGCCAGCCCCTGATCCAACCATCATGCATAGCTGCCATGAAATATTAGAGCGGGTCACAGGCGTGCGCCCAGACTTGCGGGATGAGGCATACGAAAAACCAGAGCTCATTCTGTTCTCGGATGGCAGTAGTTTCCTTAGGGAAGGGCAGCCCTACGCGGGGGCTGCAGTAACCACAGAAACTGAAGTCATTTGGCAGCAAGCCCTGCCAAAAGGAACTTCAGCCCAGAGGGCGGAGTTGATAGGGCGTTTGCAAGGTCTAATCTTCAGAAAGCTGCAGGATGTCCCTGCATATCTAGGGACTTTGAGTAGAAGATGCCTGTACTGGTAGGGACTTTTAGCTACCACGGATTGAGTTTAACCACTGAGTTTAAGTACAGTCCTTCCCAGGGTGGGAAAGGAGCAGGGATTAAAGGTAAACTGTAGTTAAATCTGGATGGGCAAAAATATGTAGAAAGGTTGTGAAAGTTTTAAACCTGGAGGAAAGGAAACCTCAACTACTTGTTTTCTGGTTTTATAGGAATGTAGTTTCATTTTGCTTCCGTTTCTGATCAGAAACCCCCTGTATCTGAAGACCTAGTTAGGGTCACCTGAAGACCTAGCGAAGGTCGCCTGTAACCGGTTAAAGAGAATGCCTTTGCCACTCGGGACCCAGGAAGGGTCATTTAGGCCTGATGTGTGTTTCAGCCTGAGGCAAAGGAGCATGTCTCTGCCAAGAGACCGGACCTGAATGGCATGTCTCTGCGGAGGCCCCAGTAGACGCACTGGTGCAAGAGGATGCCTCTACCTGTGTACTGTTCTTATAGAACTCTGTCTGTGTTTTAGATTTTGTTCTGTATCTTCTCTGAAAAGAAAATTAAGGATTCCAGGGATAGTAAAACTTCACACTCTGTAGGAAAGTGAACAAGGGAAAGTGCAAGATATATAAATGAAGAAGGTGTATGAAAGGATATCAGAAGGGAAAGGATTTTCCTTTGCACTTGGTATTTTTCTCCCTATCTGATCCCTCCAGAATTTGGCATTCTGAAGGAGTGAGTAATGACATAAGGTTTCTCTGCATAAATCCATTAAGACCAGTCATTAATGGTTTGTTAACCGATACTTTGACTGGAATGTCACGCCTGAAGGAGGCATGTCTGGGTTCTGGTTGTCACCAGGAAGCCCTGAGGAACTGGGATTGACTTGCGAAGCTAGCAAAAGCCCACGAGAAGAAGCCTGGTACCTTGGTTAATTGTGCGGTTCGTGGCAGTCTTTCCAGGGAAGGAACGAAGGTTGCTTTCCTGAAAGATGGCTAAAAAGGAACCTGTAGGCACAACGGAAGCCTCAAGGATTTAAGTAAAACGACTGGTACAGGCGAAGCCAGGTGGCAGATGTGTGGCTCTGCTTCTGTGCCCTGAGGGGCAGACTAAAGTCAGTCTAAAGGTTCCCTGAGTGAGTTCCAGCGGAGAGAACTTAAAGATCATAGGCAATCCAGGCTGCTCTTGGTATGTTTATGCAAACAAACAGGCAGAATTAAAAGTTAGACTCAAAGTAGTCTCTTTAATAATGATGAGGGTGATCTTAGGGAGAAAAATCATAGTCTAAGGAAAATCACAATGCTCAGTATTAGATATTAGAATCATGCAGCTACCTGTCTTAAAAGTCTGTTTTCATTTGAAAGTTAAAACTGGGTTTGTAATATCATCAAAGATGTTCAATTTATAGGCACGAAGGACCTGTCAAATTGCCATTGTTAGATGTCATTGCAGCAAGGGCCTTGCAACTGAATGTCTTCCCAAAAGACAGTCTCACCAGCACAGAGACTGGCTTAGGAGTAGTTGTGTAAATTAACCTGTGTGTTCCTCCTTCTGTTTTCATTGGGCGTAGGACTATGGCCTTATTACCTGAGCAATTGGTTGCAGTATAGGCCTCACTTAAAGAGCCCACCTTCATCATCTCCCCCTAAGACTCAACTAGTTTAGTTAAACTAGGTAGTTTAGTTAGTGAAGGGTTCGGGCGGTCTGTAGGCTTCACTTCAGAGTTTATCTTCCCTTTTCTGTCCTAATAGCCAAAACAGAAAGGGCCCAGAGATCTGAAAGGAGGGAAATCCTGATATATTCCCCTCAGCCCGAGCGAAGTGTAGTGAGCCACAGGGTTTTAGATAGGTGTAGCATGTCTCATACACCTTCCTCCAGATGAGCCATTCTTTACCTAGGTGCCTGCCTTTGTTATTCAGTAATTATGATTTAATTGTGCCTTCCAAATCTCTTGCCAAATCTGTCACCTCCAGAATATGACGAGGATGCCAACTGTCCAGTAATGCCAGCCTTTGGACACCGAGCCTGCAACTTCGCAGTGACAGCCAACTGACTTGGATTCTGTAAGGTCCTTCCCCTTACAGGAAAGGACTCCCTCCATGCTGCACCCCCTTTCAGGGCACCCCGACCCAAGGTTAGGTAGGACAACGTCCATGTCCAGCCGGAAGCAGTTACAAGAAGATGAGACCTTCGTCCATTGTCCTTTATATAATTATAAAGGGGTGATATATCTGAAAGGAAGGATTGAAGCAGGGTGCAGCCAAGAGGAGGGCCCCAAGAAGGGATTTGTAATGGGATCCAGAACTCAAGGTGTACCATTGTTTGCCACCAATTTCTTATCCAGAGTTTTGTGTAACTGGGTACATAATTCCCCAAGTGTATCTATGCAGGAAACCCAGATTTTGTTCTCCCCTCCAGGACTAGGGAGAAGAGAGTTCCCCTTATACCCATAGTAGCCACTGTGAGGATCTTAGGGTCCACCGCACTGAGTGCTGCAGCCCTCATTCAGGGAGAATTAGAGTTGAGACAGCTTTTGCAGATTTTCTCTAAGGACATATCTCTGCTGCAAGATCAAGTAGCTTATTCAGAAAGACAGGTAGATTCATTGGCAGAGGTAGCTCTCCAAAATCGGAGAGGATTAGATTTATTGTTCTTAAGGAAAGAAGAATTATGCGCAGCATTAGAAGAAACTTGTTGCTTTTATGCTAATCATTTAGGGATAATTAGAGATAGTATTAAGGTCTTAACCAAGAGACTGAAAGAACAGGAAAAGCTAGAAAAACCAACGTAGTACACAGGAATCTGTAAGATGTCCCCATAGCTGACTACCCTGATTTCCTCTATTAGTAGGCCTTTATTAATTATACTCCTGTTTAACTTGTAGCCCCATCGTCATTAGTATGATTCAAGGATTTGACTCATAAGTGCCAACAAGGAAATGGGGGAATGTTGAGAGCTAGACAATTATAAGCATTGCTAAGCAGAAAACCTCTTGAAGGTCACTAGAATGGATAAGGAAGAGAAACAAATCGTCATCTGAAATAAGCTTATCAACAGGAGACAGACAGATAGTTCCTCCTGAACCCAGAGCAAAACTCCTCCAGAGCTCAGAGCTATGCAGAGATAACAGCAACACCTGCTTTTGTAACTTGCTTGCTTGCTTCTCACTGTATAAAAGAGCTAGCCTGTGAGCGTTTGGCGCGGCTCTCATCTGCAGCTCTTCTGAGCAAGTGTCTCCGGGACACATCGAGAGTCCGCCCCTGCGCAGGTTAAAAGAGTTGGCCATTAAAGTAACATCTCTGTAAACGTCCTGAAAGTCTCCGAACATCTGTTTCTTGCGTCAGTGGGTGCAACACCCAGCAGGTCTGGATGCGTGAGGGAGCCGTGCAGATGCCACGCCCGCCTCTCATTCCGCACCCCCGGAGCCCTGAGCACACTGCATCTTCCGTCCATGGCCTGTCTGCAGGTACGCGGCCTCACGGGTGGCTGGTCGTGGACTTGACTGATCCCCGTCACGGGCCTAGTGACACATTTTGCTGCAGAAATGTCAGCGTGTCTGACTGCGAGGCTTCTAGTACACGCACGGTACTGCCTTTCAAAAACGGAACGATTTTGAATTCCGCCCCACACATCGGGCCCCGAGGGCATAACAGATTGTGAACTTGTGTGAGGGGAGGTTTGGTCAAATCCATGCAGCACCCAAACATGAAGCTCAGAAAGATCTCCAAGACATAGAGTTTAGCTCAAAAAACAAAAAATGAAAAACAAAACAACAACCCCCAAAACCCAAAAGAACACAAAAAAACTTATTAATCTAACCATGCAAAAAACAAAATTTAGCAAGTTAACTAGTAAGTTAAGGGCTACTCCAGGCACTAGTATTAGAAATGTGAAAAAAAAGTAAACACACTCAACACGCTCTCTCTGTGTGCCGTGCACACATGTGGATGTGCGTATACACGTGTAGAAAAAGGCCCAGAGGGACCCACAGGAAGCTGGTGACCATGGGGCCTCTGGGGAGAGGGAACTGCAGGGCTAAAGGTAGATGTTGATACTTTGTTCTCTGCACGTCGCTGCAGCTGTATTTGTAACTAATCAGCGCTGTAGACTGAATGTTTGTGTCCTCTCCCTCCCAGCTCCCATGTGAAAAGCTCACCCCCAACGGGAAGATCTTTGGGAGGTGATTAGGCCACGAGGGCGGAGCTTCAGCTGCCGTGTGAAGACACGGGGGAGAAGATTGCCCTAGGACAGCCGTCTGTGAACCAGGCCACACCCAGTCTGCTGGCGTCCTGACCTTGGACTTCCCAGGCTCCAGAACTGGGAGAAATAAATGTCTGCTGTTTATAAACCACCAAGTTTATGGTATTTTGTTATAGCAGCTCAAACAGACTATGACAATAAGCAAGAAGTCATATATTACTCCTGCAATTAATAGAGACAAAAAAACCTAGAACTATAAACACAAAAATTAAACAAGGACAAAGAAACCATCCAGTCCAGCTTGTTTATTTAAAGACCGGGAAGCCAAAGCTTAGGGAGGCGCCACCGCCTCCGCAGAACTGGAACCCAGCTCCGCAGACTCGGTCCAGGGCTCGCGCCTGGACCCACGCTGCCTCTCACACCCCCCCACGCAGTGCAACTGAGGCAAAGATGCTCGGAGAATGGTGGCCGACTATACGCACGTGCCACGCTTTGGCGGATAGAAAATTCTGTATTTGGCTCTTTTTCTTGCTAACGTTCTTTCTGCCGCCGAGGAGCCACTTTATTTGTTATCTGTAGTCGCCATGGAAAGGGGCCCATGAGAGCAGGGGAAGGCCCACGGGTCTCATGCCACCCAGGCTCGGAGCAGGGTGAGGACTGCAGCCGGCTGGTGGGACCGTGACCTTGGGAGGCTGGCGAGCATTGCGAGGGGAGCCCGGGGCGAGACCCGGGGCGGGGAGGTGGGGCTCTAGCGCAGCCGTGTAAAACTTCACAGCCTGGGAGTCTCCGCACACGTGACCGCTGGTGGGTTCGTTTTCTCTGTTTGCTTTTGTAGTTTTCTCCTCTTTTGTTTCTTTTCTCCTAAAGGGAAAAAGCGCTGCCACCCACAACAGCTGACCGTTAAGTTCCAAGTTTGGATTTTGCAATTGTAGTTGATTTCATTTATTATTCATTATTTTTAATGTAATGTATTAACCTTTTACATCAAAACAGTTTTCCCCCAACATTTTGAAAACCGGAAGGAGTGGATGAGAAGGGACATCTGAGCCAGGCTGGGGGAGGGGCCAGTCCTGGCCCACGGAACCAGGTCTGTGGCAAGTCCGGGGACCAGCCCCGGTGGGAGGAGGACACGCAGGGACAGGGCCTGCGGCCTGCATGTCCTGCTAAGGACATAGCCTAAATGCTTGAGACTGGGGAGAGCCTTCCAGGGCTGTGGGCGGGGGGCTGGGGCCAGGGAGAGGCAGGGCAGAGACCACACCCGGGGGCCACCAGGGCCCCCTCCAATTGTGACCATTGCTGTAAAGCAGGGCGATTCCGCAGGAAAGTCCTCACTTTTCACTTGAAAGCAGCCGAGGCCCCTTGGTCACTAATTCAAACCATCTGAGCGGTGACCCTGCCTTTGCAGGATGGCTGGGCTGTGGCTTCTCTAGGCCCCTCTCCACTGGAAGGGGCACAGCCAGGCTGCCAGCCCTCATCAGGGCCTTGGGGACTGTGGGGAGCAGGGGCCATGGGGTGGGGCTGCCAAGGGCACCCACAGGCTTCCCCTGCTGCCCCCTGGCAGGTGTGGGAAAGGTCCCTGTTGGGACATTGGCACCAAGACGGGGCACATGAAGGGTGCCTGGGTTAAAATTACCCCGGAAGTGCCTCCCGTTGCCCCGAAAGTGTGTGGCCGCGGGCATTGTTACATCTCTCCAGCTTGACCCAAATGAAGGGTGCTCTGCCCTGGAGTCCTTTGATCAGACTGGCCCTTCCCCCTCCTGTGGGGAGCAGAGGCCCCCCGGGGGAGCTGCCGGCCTGACGCTGAGTGCCCAGTGACAGCTCGGTCTGACCCTCACAGAGAAGCCTGTTTTGCCCTTCAGCCACATGGGGGTCTTCCCAGAGGAGAGCATGGTTCTCACGGTGCCTGTGGGGCTGGAGTCTCCAGGCTGAGAGTCAGAGCCCAGAGCTGTTGGCTGTCTGCCTGCAGCCACACAGCCCACAGCGGCAGGGCCAGCTCCCGACCAGAGGCGTCCACCTTGCCTGGAGGGGAGGTTGGGTTGTTGGGGGGCGGGGAGTAAAAAACTCAACAAATGGCCAGCTTTCAGGGTTTTTTTGTTTCTGAGTCAGTTCTTTTGAGAAGCCTATGCAAGCCTGGCGTTGATGCCATAACTCCAGCAGGTGAAAGCTGGGAGCCCCATCTGCTCCCTCGGGTGAGCAGGGGATGGGGGCGGACATCACCTTGAGGAGGTGGGGCCCTGAGTGGGCACGGCTCACCCACTGGTGATCAGAGTCAGAGCCAAGGTGGGGGCCCAGCCCAGCTCTCAAGGTCAGAGGGAGGGGTTGGGTCGGCTGGTGGTGCCCAGGTGTTGCTGAGCCTCCCGGGCACCGGGCACTGTATGCTGTCCCCCGCTCCCCTGCATCAGTGTGGTTGTAAGCTCCCTCCATCCCAGGAGGTAGGAAATGGGGCCTCCGCCAGCAGGAGGGCTTGGAATGGAAAAGAGAGCCCAGACCCAGGACTCAGTGGATGGAGAAGCCCAGCCGGCCTAGAGGGTTTGGGACTATCTCTACCATGACCCCCTCCTCACTCCTGCCCCCCGCCCCTGCACCCCTTAGGTAAGAGGGCCTGAGGGGGTGAGTATCAGCTGTGATTCAGGACTCCCTGGCTCCCTGGCTGGCTGGGAAGTAAAGTGATCCCAGCTGGCAAGCAGGGCCTGCAGGGGTTGGGAAGGAAGGGGGACAGGAGGAGAGGAGGCACCCACGGGTGCAGGCCCAGGGGGGACAGTCTTTGCCAGACAGCAGGCCTTGGCCCCTGGGCTGGCCTCTGAGCACGGACAGGAGCCTTCCCAGGAGGTGCTGTGGGTCTGGGGACCGGCTTTGGGAGCCGCTGCCCTAGGCCGCTCCATCCAGCGGAACCAGCTCTTCCCACAGGATGGGCCCTGCTTTGGCCCTGCCTCGGCCCTGCCTCACCCCTGCCCCACCTGATTAGATTTCTGCAAACAATGTGAGAGTTCCCAGACCCCAAGATAACCTACCATATCACATCAAATAGCACATAAAACCTAAAATAAAACTAACATACAGTAAAAGCAGGAATGCACAGAATAAACTGAGACAGCACAGAGGCTCGCAGACACGGTTCAAAGCTGGGGCCTGATGCTGCGGTGCTGATGTCGTTCCCAGGGAAGAGCTTGGGGGCGGGGCCACTCTGGCTGCAGGGGCAGCTGGTGGGGGTGGCTGGTGGTGCTGCCTGTGTAAGGAGGCTGCAGAACAGATGCTGAACTCTATTTTAAAATGTATTTATTTTAGAGAGAGGGGAAGGGAGGGAGAGAGAAACATCGATCGGTTGCCTCTCATATGCTCCCCAACTGAGTACTAAGCCCACAACCCAGGCATGTGCCCTGACCGGGAATCGAACCCACGAACTTTTGCTTTGCAGGAAGGGACGACAGTCAACCAACCGAGCCACACCGGTCAGGGCTGAACCCTATTTTCACTTTTCACCTTTTCTCAGAAGTGAAAACCCTCCTCGGATTTCGTTGGGTTGGCAAAAACAGGCGCTGATACAGCTCTTTCGTAGAAGCGAAGTGGCGGAGACCTGGGGCTCCACACAGTGGACTGTGATTTGGCCACAAAAATGAATGAGGTGGTGACACAGGCCACAGCATGGGTGAGCCTATGCAACAGGACGCCGACTGACCGGGAGAGGACAGTGCGTAAGGTCTCGTGTCACACGGATGCATTTATGTACAGCGTCCAGATTAGGGAAGCCGGTACAGACAGGCGAAGGCTGGTGGTTGCAGGGGCTGGGGGAGGGGTGGGTGGGGGGTGATGGGAAGGTGCTGGGTTTCCCTTCAGGGAAATGAACAAGTTCTGGAACTAGACAGTGGTGATGGTTTAGACCCTGCAAAGGCACTAAATGCCACTAAATGTACACCTTCAAATGTCCCCGGGCAGCTCTCACCTCTCACCTCTCTGCAGAGGCCCCACATCTGACAGGAAATGAGGTGAGAGGACCCAGAGGCAGGGTGGGGGAAGGTGTTTTTTAGAAACAAGGGTTGTTCTTAATGACGGGAGAGGTGTCAACCCAGACACATCAAATGCACAGAGCTGGTGAGGGCAGCCACACGGCCAACCAGTGGCGAGCTGGCCTCCGAGCAGCCGACGGCCCCCACCTGCCTGGCTGCTTTCTCGTAAACCCATTTTCATGAGGTGTTGGCTCCACGGTCCCGACAAGTGAGGAAGCCTCAGGAAATCCTGGAGATGTTCACCCGGGTTGTAAATGAGGCCACAGCTTTTCAGAGGCTGGCTCCTCTTCCCCGAGCTCCTGAGCCCTTGCTGGCGTTGTGGAAGCCACATGGACAGCCCTAGGGAAGTCCTTCCCAGGGCCCCAGGGACCCCAGGCCAGGGGAACAGGCCGCTCATACCGTGCAGGGCCCAGTGTCCCTGTACCTCCCTCTTCTCTCCTGGCTGAGTCTACGCCCATCTGCTGAGGCCAGCATTTGGGGATGGGGAAACCGAGGCTCAGTGGGCACGTGGAAATCACCTGGTGGCAGGCAGGGCTGGGATTCACCTTCAGGAGAATAGGCACTATCAGGGCAGGAGCTTCCCGGGGCCATGCGGTGCTCGCTAGGGGCCCATTCACTCTGTAGCCACCTGACAGCAGCCCAGCCTCACACACGGGCTGCAGCGGGAAGGTCCCAGCACTGCCGGGTGCTTGGAGCCACCCGCCTCGGACTCAGGAGAGAAGTATCTGTGCCCCTTCCCCCGGCATCTGAGAGCCCGGTAACAGAAAACCTGGTCAGGTGGGTGAGGAGGCAGAGGCTGGGTGGAGAGACTTGGGTCCCAGAGGCCAGAGCCAGGCTCACCCACATGCACCTCCCAGGGCACTGAGGAGAAGCCCGGGACCCGGGGTCCGCGTGCCCCCATCGGCCGACGTCCCGGCCAGGATGGCATGTCGTGCTGCACCGACATGCCATCCTGCGCCCTGCTTCAAACTCAGCCTGACACTTCCGGGGAGATGCAAACCCGTGCGTTCTGACCTCCTGTGTCAGGGCAGAAGAAAGCAAGGGGCGTGGAATTCTCATCTCTGCTCAGCATCTCCTGCTGTCCGTCCACTCGCTCCACATCCTAATTCCCCTCACCCTCTCTGGGATGGCCAGTCCCTCTTTCCTCTTCCCTTTCACCCACTCTAGTGCCGAGTCTGCCCAGGAAACTTTGACGGCTCCCCACAGACAGCTTCCCCGACAAGAGCCACACTCCTTAGCCTGGCCATCAAGCCGCCATTCCCTGGGTCCGACTTCCCTCCTCTCTGCTTCCTCTCTCCCCGCACGTCCTTCGAATGCCACTCCCTGCTCACACCGCACCATTCACAGCTCCTGAAGACACTGCGTTCATTCCAGCCTCCCCACGTCTGCACACGCAGGCTCCTCACCCGGAGCACCGCTGCCTGAACCTGCCCGCCGCGCACTCCGGTCCTCATACTCAGACCCGCGTGGGCTCTGCTCTGCCCCACCCACCACGTCTCTGGGCACTGTGGGCACAGCCCCATCATGCTGATTTTCCCACGGGCCAAGGACCCCTGGAGCCCCACGACTGTTCACCTTGTACCCCCAACACAAATACAAAGCTCAGGCCAAGTACCACACTCAGTGAACACACCAGGACTGAAAATGACTGAGCGGACAGCGTGGGACCACTCAGCTCCCAGCACCCCCGCTGAGTGTCCCCTTCCCTCTCTGCCTGCTTTCACACCCAGGGGAGGAAGGGGCTTGGGGTTGCCCTAGTGGCCTTCCAGAGGACAGTGAGCCTTAAGCAGCCTGCCATGGGGTCTCCCCAGATTTTACAGTGACGGCAGCATCGACAAGAATTGACCGGTTAAGAATAGAAAATGGGAAGTGGAAGCAACACAGGGGCTCCCTGTGCCCTCGCCCACCCACACCCACACCTACCCCCACACGGGCGAGCGCTCTCCCCAGCCTCCCTCTCCGCAGGGTGTGCCGAATCTGAGGCTCGCCTGCGGGAGTCTGTAAATCGCTGCCGGCCATCCAGTTCCCTGTCTAGTCTCGTGCGCTCCCTGGCCTGAAACACGCAGGACAGATAATTATTCGGAGACCCTGAAAGGGAGCCTCCTGCCCATGAGCGGGTCTGGGGAAAAGCGCAAGACGCCTTTCTTGTGCTTGTTCGAAATCCCACAGAACGCTCAGTTCTCAGCTCTGCTGAGGAATGCAGGGGCCGGGGGCATGGGGGCGGGGAGCTGCCTTTCAGCGAGCGCTTTCCTTCTCCAAAGGCGATGAGAGGCGAGCTGTGCCCTGTCGGCAGCAGGTGTCCTCTGGCGCCCAGAGGGGCTGAGCTCAGGACACATGGCCTGCCCTTGCGGAAAGTGAGCACGCTGGCAGGGGCCCAGGGGGCGGCAGCTGATGACAGCTGCTGGAGGAGGCGGCCACTGTCCCCTCGCCTGTCTCCCCATCGTCTGTGGGAGACTCCTGGGTCCTTCCAGATAGTTACCGAGAGGGACCCTCGGACTTAGCCAGCGACCCGCCAGCTGGTGGCCACCCTGCCTCCAGTGGGGACCAGCCCTCCCCGCCTCCGTCCCTGGGATCCGGCCCTGTCGCTCCCTTGCCGGCAGTGGCCCCCGTTGCTCAAGCCCTGCTTCCGGCAGAGCACAAAGGCTGCTGGATGTTCTAAGGGAAGCCCTGCATGGTCAGCGGAAAGTGCCCGTGCTGCGGGCCGGTCCGGCCTTTCTCACGCTAACATCCCTTGCGTGGCTCCAAGTGAGGGTCTGCAGGGTCAGCTGTGTGTGAGATCTCGCAACCTTGTGTGACTGTAGAGCCGTATGTCCCAGCAGCCTCTCATGCATCAGGGCTTCCAGGGACAGAGGTTTGGGAATCACAGACCAAAGGCTAAAATTCAGATCGCTCACAAGGCACTCAAGGCCATGCTAGCCGGGCCTCTCCTCATCCCTACACCCCCATTGCCTCAGCTCTCACCTTACTTTCTTTTCCTTTGTCTTTAAGTTTTATTACATTTATTGGGGTGACACTGGTTAATAAAATTACACAGGTTTCAGGGGCGCAGTTCCATGACACGTCTTCTGTACACTGTATCGTGTGTCCACCACCCCACACAGTCGGGTCACAGTGCTTGCTTCTTCTGCCTCGAAACACCTCCCCCTCTTCCTGCAACCAGCTGCTGAGTCCCACTCTCCTCCGAACAGAGCTCTAGGCCACCTCCTCCAGGAAGCCCACCCGGCTTCAGCATGGGATTTTGCTGCATTCTCCACAGTGTGGCAGCTACACAGTCAGAGCACACAGCAACGCCTGCATTTAGTCACAGTACTTCTTCAGTTTGCTTTTAAAGGGTAAGCTGTATGGAAACGTCAGCCTTCACCCAGACGGTCTGATGTGAGTGCAGGCTCTTGGGAGCTGCTGCCCATGGGGGAGGGGGTGCAGGTTCTCATCCCTCCCCGCAGAGGGCCCCTGACGACACTGCTTCAGTTACTTCTCTCTCTTTTTCCTCTGCTCCACTCAGAACCCCCGCCCCACCAGGTATAGCTGGATTTATCTCAGTCAGATGTAAAACGTGATTTCCTCGATACGGAAGTGCCCCCCTCTTGTCTGTGGGCTCCTCCAGAGATTTATCCATCATTTAGGGACAGCAGAGTCGCAAGGGCCTGCACATCACATGGCGTCTCCTGGAGGCCCTGGTGAGCCCAAGGCGGGCGTGGGCATGAAGAAACAGGCTGACTGTGTCCTTGAGTTCGGGGACGGGCACAAACAGGTGGTGTGGCCAGGGTCAAATGTGACCTGCCTGACCCTTCTGAGTGGAGGGGTGCTGCCTGGCTGGGACCCCAGTGAGCGCTCCATTGGGGCTGACCCCAAAGGTGCCCAGAGAAGGCCTCTCCACAGAGGCTGCGAGCCCTGCCCCGGCGGTGCACAAGGGCGGATTTGTGGGGTCCAGGCTGCGCTGGCCGAGGCCTTGAGCACTCTGAAGAGCAAGTGCACGGGCAGCCCTCCCTGCCAGTGGGACCGGAGGGCAGGACGGCGGGCCTCAGGCTCCGGGCACGGTTTGGGCCGCGCACACACCCCACCCTAGCCTTTACTTTGTGACCAGGGAAACTGTGTCATTTACCATCCAAACCGGGATGTCTTAAGGGAGGAAGGGGCTGATTAACAACCATGTGGGAAGACCACGCATAAATTAGGGCTGTCCCAAACTGTGAGACACGGGGCCACTTTGGCTATGACCAGCTGGAAAAAGGCAGCAAGGGGCAGGGCGGCTCGCTGCTCTGCCGCAGGTCACCTCTGTGTGTGCTCCGGGCACACTTCCTTCCCAGGCTCACAGGTGGAGCCATGTCAAGGAAGAGGTGACACCAGCCATTCTGATCAGCTGTCCTCCCCAGGGTCTTCCAGCACAGACCCCCACCCTGCCCCGCCTCGACGTGCGCAGGGTACTGTGGGGCAGGGACAGCTCAACAGGGGCCTGGCAAGGCCTCCCAATGCTGTGTGTACCCCGGGTTATCTGTGGGCTGCGTCACGGTGGCAGTGGTCTCTTATTCAGAAAGGTTCCTAAGACCTTTCTGTTCTGACAGGGTGCCAAGGCACCTGAATGGGGAAAGGACAGTCTTCTCGACCAATGAGCCTGGGACAAGTGGAGGAAGGAAGTTGGTCCCCTGCCTCATACCACGTACAAAAAATTAACTCAGAATGGATTGAAGACCGACGTAGATAGAACTATAAACATCTTAGAAGAAAACATAGCTGTAAATCTTTGGGACCTTGGATTAGGCAGTGCTTCTTAGATAGGACACCGAAAGTACAAAGAAATCAAAGAAAGAAAATGGACAAATTGGGCTTCATCAAAAGTTTAAAACAGCGTTTGTGCTTTAAAGGACACCATCATGAAATGAAACGGCAGCCACGGAATGGGAGGGAACATCTGCAAATCATGTATCCGATGCGGGCCTGGCACGCGGAGTATATGAAGACCTTAGTAACTCAACAATAAACCCCAAATAGCTCAACGAACAAACAGGCAGAGGATTTGAACAGACATGTCTTCAAAGAAGATAAACAAATGGCCAACGAGCACGAGCAAAGATGTTCAACAGCATTGGCCATCAGAGAAACGTAAATCAAAGGCCACGATGAGGGACCATGTCACACCCGCAAGGGGGGCTGGAATTAAAGAGACCGAGAACGTGCGCCGGGGAGACGGGGAGAAGCCGGCGCCCCCCCACGCGGCTGTGGAAATGCGGCGGCCTCAGAAAGCAGACCGGCAGCTCAGCTCCGTAAGGTGAGACAGAGAGCCGGGCGCAGGATGGCGCAAGGCTGGTGCTCTCCCAGGCAAGGGGCCCTCTCTGGCTGCCCTTCCTGAAACAAGTGGGGAGAAGCCAAATCACCCTGCTCAGGACCTCAGCCCCTGTCCCCAGGCATCTGATGGCATGTCGCCCTTCCCTCCCACCTGTCCCTGGAACCAGATCACTCATGCGGTGACAGGATGACTGCCAGCATATGGCCTTGGGTGGGACTCAGGCACCACTGTCCCCACTTGGAGCCAGTGGCCCATGGGATCTGCCTGTCTGCATGGGGATTGGTGATGCAGGCTGTGACCCTGGCCGTGTGGCTTCTCCTCATTCATTTCAGCAAAGCGATTCTGAACTAAATGATTTTTAGAATGTTTTGCACCACATGAGCAGGGTTTGGAAGACAGGTCGTGCCTAGAGAGCTCCGGTCTCAGAGAACTCCAGGAATTTGTCAGGCAGAGGCCCGGCGGGGCCCAGAGCAGTGTGGCTGCGGCATGTGCCATCTCCAGGCGACCAAGCTAGGCACGGAGAGGGCTCCGGACAGGGAGCGAACAAGGCTGACCACGGGCTGCACGGAGGAGCCTCCACTGAGCACGCCAGCCCAGCGTGAGCGGGCACACGTAGAGCTGCCTCGCACGGGGACCGAGCCGCAGAGCAGGACAGCAGTGTGCTGGGTCCCTCGGCCCCCACCGCCCTCTCACCTGCTGCCACCGCCAGCCTAAAAGCAGCTCCCAGGACAGGTCACAGCCACACGGTGGCTTTCTACCTCTGCACAGGTGTCACTGAGACCCCTCTGCTCCCAGCTGCACTGATGGTTCAAGAGAAGAGGCCACCTTAGAAGAGGAGGCCCCGGGAGGGCGGGACCCAGCGACGTGTCCCGTCAGGAAGGAGACAAAGGTGTGAGTTTACAGTGTGCCAGCAGCGTCCCTCGGAGCACGTCGCCCTGGCTAGGATGCTCCCCACCGCACAGAGCATTTCCAGGGCTCACTCCCCATCGTCTCGCTGGGGACAGGAGCCTGGGGACCCATGGTCCAAGCTTGGGTCTTTTAACTTCCACTGCGGATTGTCCCCTAGCTACACAAATGAGCCTCAAACATTTTGCTCAGAAGGTGCCCCAGCATCAGCCTGATGATGTGTGATGGGCACCAGCACACAAGGAGGCACCTGGGGACCGCCAGTCAGACTCACTGTCCCCTGTGCCGATGGTGGGGCGGGCCTGCCACCACCCTGCCCTCCGAGTTGGGAAGGACAGGACAGGACATAACTCCTTTGTCCCAAGGCAGCAGGTGCACAGTGTGGCCCCAGGCCATCCACACTGGTGATGAATGACCTGGGAGGACAGGAGGAAGGGGGGCTCCCAGGAAGGAAGCAGAGGGGCACCGGACCTGCCTGAGGGACAGGGCCAGGCAGCCAGGGGAGGCCCAAGGGTTTGATGCCTGCACAGTCCACAGTCAGTATCTGCTCGTGTCTGGCTGTCCCTTGAGGCTTGGAGCTCCCGGAGGGTGGGCCCTGCGCAGGGTCCCCTGAGCCTGAGGCTTATGCGGAGCTGGCACAGAATGGCGCCTGGCACATGCTGTTAATCACTGGCTCACAGAGGATCTGCTCCCTGCCATGTGCTGCCCCCCACCCCCCAGAACAGCGGGCCGGCCTCCTAGCTCACCTCCCAAACATCTCCAACCAATAAAACTGGATTCACAGGCCTGCCTACTACGCTGCTTCTAGAGAGGAATTCATTTCAAAAGCCTTGGTGTTCTGGCCTGCACATGGTGTCTGGCTGTTCCAAGGACTGTGCAGCCTGAAGATCCACATCTTTGGAGAAAAGAAAATAAGTCTGAACTAGTGTTTTTCCACTCAAAGCTCAGTTCCCCGGTTCCTGTACCCATTTTCACAAGCAGAGAGAAGGATGGCAGCCTTATCCTCTCAGGCTACAAATGGGGAAACTGAGGCCCCGAGAGACAAGTGACTCTCAAGGTTACAGACTGGACAACAGCAGGGCTGGAATCTCAGGCCCCCAGCCAAGGCCAAGGGTAGAGGGCCAGGCTGAGCTGAAGCCCTGATAAGCTGCCCTGGGCTCTCCGCTCTGCCCATCCGGCTCTGCCCCCAGGGGCTCCTGCCAGGGCTGCTTGGCCTGGACTTCAAAGGGTAGGACAGCTGAGCATCTGGGGCTTCCCTGGTGTCCACTGAGCAAATGTCAAAGCCGTGGTGTGACAGGGCCACCTGTCCTGCGGGGGGAGGTGTTCTGGGACGCAGCCTGCCCTGGAGCCGCGGGCCCACGCAGTCTCTAGGAAGGGGTGTGCCGAGCTTCTGCGGCACAGGACCAGGCTGGCAGGACCATCAGGGGCCCAGGCCTGGCATCCAGCAAGCCCAAGTTCGAGACCCGGCCTGATTGTTAAAACAACATGAACATTTCTGAACCTCAGTTTCCCCACCTGTAAAATGGGGCTGCTAACACGGACACTTCAGGGCTGTTTGTAGTGATTAAAACCGATGGCGCACGTGGCAGGGCTGGCATAGGGAGGGCTCGACGAGTGTTACCCCCCATCCTGCAGGTGTCACAGGGCAGTGGCTTTGTGCTGAGCTGGGATCAGGGAGGGAGGAGAGAGGGGAGGGAGCACTCCTCGTGTGGGGGGCCCCACAGTGAGGGGGGACTTGGAGGCTCAGTCTGGGGCTTTCTGCGAGCGCCGCGTCAGGCGTGCAGCTGTGCCGAGGTGTTGACAGCACGGGGCTTGTGTCAGAAAACCTGGCTCGAGGTCCCGGCTGTGACACTGGGTAAGCTGGTTCCCCTCTGTGCCTTGGTCTCCTTGCTCGTGGAGTGGAGGTAACTGTGCCTGCCCCACCTAACTGTGGTGAGGGTTAGTGCCCCTCCCCCAGGAGTCCACGCCCTGATCCCCTGCACATGTGCCACCTCCCATGACGGAAAAATGTGCACGTCTGGGGTCCAGTATGATGCCTACTGTTCCTCCAAAATGCACATTGGCCAGAGCCTCAGAACGAGCTTATTTGGAAACAGGGCCCTTGCAGGTGTATCAGTACAAGTGAGGTCACATAGGGTCAGGGTGGGCGCTAAATCCCGCACGACTGGTGTCCTCGTAAGGCCAGAGAGATGCACACAACTCCATGCAGAGGAAGGGCGGCCGTGTGCAGATGGAAATTGGAGCAGCGCAGCTACAAGTCGGGGGGCTGGGGCCCCCCGGAGGTGGGAAGAGTCAAGGGAGGGCCCTCCCTTAGAGCCTTTGGAGTGAGCACGGCTCTGCTGATAGCTTGATTTTGGACTTCCAGTCTGCAGAACAGAAAATAAAATTTCTGTTGTTTTAGCCACGGAGTGTGTGGCACTTTGCTGGAGTTGTCCTGGGAAACTGACACCTGCAGCCACAGGAACTGTGCGGATGTGATTAAATGAAAGGTACAAAGATGGGGACCATATGCTGAGGAGCCAAGAGGACCCGAAGTGGTCACGGGGGCCTGACAAGAGAAGCAGGGGGCCAGAGAGGGGCTGGCCACGGAATAGCAGAGCGAAGGTTCAGGTGATGCGGCCATAAGCCGAGGGATGTAGGCAGCTTCTAAAAGCAGAACGGATTCTCCTCTGGAGCCTCCAGAAGGAACCGGTTCTGCTGACACCTTGATTTTAATGCCTTAAAGCTCACTTGGACCTCTGATCTTCAGAACCGTGAGAGAATAAATTTGTGTTGTTTTAAGCCACAAATTTATGGCAATTTGTTACAGCGGCCCGGGGACCACACACAGTTAGATGACGTTGCTTGACAGCACCGGTGCCAAGTGGAAGCACCCCTCTGCACCCCATGGGACCACGCCAGGCTGGCCGCTCTGCCTCCTGGGCGGTTCGTTAGGGAATGCAGGCTCCTGAGCCTGGCTGAGGCTGGTTTCCGGGAGCAGTGTCTGGGAGCCTGTGTCTCACCAGCTGCTGGTGACTCTGACATGCCCACAGGTGTGGGCACCCCAGGCACCCCGTGGGGGCCGACGGGGGCCTAATCACCCTCGCTGCTTGGCAGTGGAGCTAGGGGGAGAGTTTTTAAGATCAAGTGCTACAGCTCTCCCTGGACCTCAAGTGTGGATTTTTCCTTCTCCCTGTCTTCATTTTAACGGAGTGAGTATTCTACGTTTGGCCTTGGAAGCACACGATGAAGGGGGCGGGCTGGCGACGGCATGGCAGTGGGTTGGTGCAAGAGCAGTGGCTGTGACCAGACCCGTGGGGCCTCGGGAGGGAGGAACCAGCCCTGACTTCACGGAGGAAGAGAACCCCGAGCGGGGCCTGGAAGGAGGAGACAACTGGCAGGAGTCAGAGGTGCATCGCAGGAGTGGGGGTGTGGGCAAAGCCACAGAGATGGGAACCCGGGTGGGGGAAGTACGAAGGCTGAAAGACAAAGGACTGGCCGGGCCAGGCTGAGCAAGGAGCTTGGGGTCCACCTGCCTCCCAAGGCCCAGCCCCTCCGTGACACACAGGTTCACTCTGAGTGAAGGCCTGAGCATCGGATCTGTCTGCTGGAAACGGCGGCAGAGGCCCTCTCGGTGGCTGAAGCCTCCCAGCCCAAGTGGTCCTTACAATGCCTGGCCCGGATGCCTCGCAAAAGTGCAGCCATTGTTGGAAGCCACCCCCTGCCCAGCAGCTTTGCCCAGCCCCTGCAGTGCTGTCTGAGAGACAACGTGGGGCCGAGGCGAAGGACAGAACAAGTGCTTCTGTGAAGAAAACCCACGGATCTAAAGGCACCTTCTGCCCTTTTGGGCAGCTCACGAAGTGACAGATGTGGGAGGCTGCCACAGGGCCCCTCCGCCCTGGCCCCCCACTGCCACTGTAGGTCTGTCAAACTTCTCACAATGGGAGGCTCAGCAGAACAAGACATTTTTCTAAAGGAGGTGCAAAGGGTCTTTTCCTGCCTTTCGTGGGATTCCTGGAAACAGAAAGGCAAAGAAGAAACTGAGGCTCAGACCATGGTGTCTCCCCGAGGTCCTCCACTCACCCTGCCTCCATTCACACGGTGAACAGTCAGAACTGGGAGACACAGTGGCCATTCACTGAGGGCCTACCGTGTGCCAGGCAGGTCGGCCTTCAGTTCTGGGGTTTTCTCTGCAGATCACCAGTGGGCACTATGCCCACCCCAAGGAGTAGCCGTGCTTCTGGGCGTTGGTGCCTGAGTAGTGCACTCAGCTGTAATAATTGCCACCGTTCATTCATTCTGTATAAAAATGAAGGACGACAGTCCAGTAGGGGACACGGATGTGCATGCAGGCATGGCGAGTGCAGGTGGGCACCAGGTGTGTGGCAGCACAGGAGCGGGAGTCAGCTCTGCTGGGCGTGGCGCACTTCTCGCAAGGAGGGCCCCCTGAGCTGCGTCTGGGAGGAGGGGAAGTTCTCCAGGAAGAAGGCATTCCGGGCAGGAAGAACAGCAGATGCAAAGGCACGGAGGAGAGGGTATGAGGTGAATGCAGGTGTGAGCACAGGTGTGGGTGAGGTGTGAAACAAGAAACTCAGGTCATTTCTTACAGTGGGAGTCTCGGGGAAGGAGGGGCAGGAGATGAGCCTGGACCAGCCCCGCTGTTGGCTCCTGGGACCCGCATCCCCGCCGCAGACAGGAGGCACTCAATAAATCTGTGCAGCAGGGGCACAGAGACCGACGCTCACTGGGCCCCTGTTCCCTCCATCCCTCGGAGACACAGACGTTCACGTGACGTCAGGATGGGGGGACCCTGGGGCTCACGCAGACCTGGGCTGCACCCCTTGGGATCCCCAGGGTGGGGGCGGCTGTAATGCTTCCTCTCCTACTCAGGAAAACACACCAGGACACCGGTGTGAGCATGAGGTCACGATGCCACTCACCTGGCCTTTGTTTTAATTTAGAAAAGAATCGAACATCATTCACGAGTTCAGTCCTTTCACTGCTACTGGTACCACAGTGCCGACGGTGCTCCCACACGAGGGTGCCATATTGCGGTGGTCCCTCCCTGAGTGCCACCTCTGTGTGTCCAATGAGGGCCTGTCTTTCCTTGCCCCACAAGCACTGGCCACAAGCGGCCCGGGGGGCAGGAGGGCTTGGGCGGCTGCAGAGAGCCTGGCTCTGTGTTTGCTCTGGGAAGCGATGCTGGGGAGACAGACCACAGCCCCGCTCGAGGCCACCTGCGCCCCGATGTCTCGGCTGTTCTGTTTTGTGAGTCAATAAACGCCCCTTTTACTTGAGCTCATTTAAGTTGTTCCACGTTCCCAAGGCTTCTGATTAATGCAGCTCTGCTCTTGTTTACATTATTCTCTAAACATACTGGGATTCAATTTTTTATTTTCTTTCTGACTCAGTGGTTGTTTGGGAGAGCGTTTAAAAATCTCCAGATGGCGAGGGTTTGTGTGTTCAGTGCCTTCGTCATTCCTGCCTGGCTCAGGGCATTGTGAAAGGGGAGGGACAGAAGCAGGTAAGTCCTCTCCCCTGCGTTATTAACCCCCCCCAAAAGCATCACAAACCTATCCAACAAGCTATCACACCTCAGGCAGAACACGGGGGCACCCCCGTCAAAGCCGGATGAGGGTGCACCACCACCACCACTGCTGGACAGTGTCCGGAAGGCCAGGAGGAAGAAGGAAGTGTTAGTGTCGGGGCGGAGTGTGACAAATGTAGTTACTTACACACGATATGCCCCGATACCTCAGACCTACAAGGACAAAATAAAAACCACTGGGAATAATGAGAGAACATATGAAAGAAATGGATAAAAATTTAATATACAAGAACGAATAGCATTCCCATACACATACACTAACCAGTTAGAAGGCATATGGAAAAGTGTTTCATTTACAATAGCTGTAAGAAAAGGATAAAAACACCGAAGAGCAAACTCAACAAGGGATCAAAGGCCCCATGAAGACAACCTGAAATCGCTGTCCCGAGGGATGTGGAGAAGGCAGACCGGGGCAGGGGCAGTTGGGGGGCCTTCGTGTTCCTGGGGAGGGAAGTGGATGCTCATTCTCCATAATCTATAAAGTTGATGAGTAAAGTAATCTTCTCTTATTTTGGAACTTAAAAATATAAAAATATAATATTGGGGTTTACCTGGAGGAAACACACTAAGCAGTTTTGGTAATTCTGAAAAAGAGCAATGAGTGAAGACTAGCTCAACTCGAAATTTAAAGCCTATCACAGCTACAAGGTGAAAAAATATACAACTTCATGTCCAATGTTCACAGAGAGGGAGACTTAATATTGCTGAGACGGCAGTTTACAGATTCAGTGCAATACCTATCAAAATCCCAGTGGCCATCCTAATAGGTACGGCTTAGTGGGCGGGGCGCTGCCCCCAAACCAAAAGGTTGACAGTTCGATTCCCAGTCAGGGCACATGCCTGGGTTGTGGGTCAGGTCCCCGGTTAGGGGCAGCAACCAATTGATGTTTCTCTTGCACGTTGATGTTTCTCTCCCTCTCTTTCTCCCACCCTTCTCCTCTTTCTACAAGTAAACAGTCTTAAGAAAAATTCCAACGACCTATCTGTTTCTTCCAGAAATGGTGAAGTCAATCCTCAGGTTCATATGGAATTGTAAGGGGTCTGAATAGCCAAAACAATATTGAAAAAGAAGACCGAAGTTGAAGAACTCACACTTCCTAATTTCAAAACTTACTAAAAGCTATACTAATCAAAATGGTGTGGTACAGGCATACAGACCAATGAAATGAATTGAGAGTCAGAAAACCCCTCTATCTATGGCTAATTAATTCTCGACAAGGTGCCAGGTAGTCTCTTCAACACACGGTGGTGGGAGAACTGGACACCCAGTTGCAAGCAATGAAGCTGGACCCCCGTCTCACACCACAGACATGGTCCATGACCGAATTCTAAAGCAAGCCCACACAAGTCTCATAAGAAACCACAGGGACAAATATTCATGACACTGGGGGTGGCAATGGATTCTTACCTATGTCACCAAACGCACAAACAACCACAATAAAAATAAATGCATTGGACTTCATTGAAATTAAAAACTTTTATGCATTGTAGGACATTATCAAGAAAGTATATCAAAAATGGGAGAAAATATTTTTAAATCATATACCTGACAAGGGTCTAGTAGCCAGAATATGTCTAAAATATATAAAAAGAACTACAATTCAATGACAAAAAGACAAACAGCTCAATTAAGAAGCTACCAAAGGACTTACACAGATGTTTCTCCAGCAAAGACACACAAATGGCCAATGAGCAGAGGGCGGGATGCTCAGCATTGTGGGTTATGCGGTAAATCAAACCAGAACCACAATGAGATACCACTTCACAACCACTAGAATAACTATATTATTAATAAATAATAATAATAAACCAAAAAGTAGCAAGTGTTGGTAAGCATGGAGACAAATCAGAGCCCTTATATATTGCTTGTGGGAATGTAAAATGGTTTAGAAACTGTGGAAAGCAGTTTGGAAGTTTCTCAAAAACTTAAAACATAGAATTGCCGCAAGACCCAGCAATTCTACTCATAGTTACGTATCCAATAGAATCGAAAGTAGGTACTCGAACTAATACATTTATATGCATCTGTATAACAGCACTGTTACCAAAACCCAAAAGATGGAGACAATCCAAATGTCCATCCATGATTGGCTGTATGAACAAATTGTGGTAATACGTACAATGGAATATTACTCAGTCATCAGAAGGAAGGAGCTACTGATACACTCTACAATGTGGATGACCTTCGAAAAGATTCTGGTAAGTGAGAGCAGCCAGACACAAAAGGTTATGTCCTGTTTGACTCTATTTAAATGACATACACAGAATAGGTACATCCACCAAGGCAGGAAGCAGATTGGGACTGATGGCTGCCAGGGGCTGGGAGGATTGGGGTGCGGGGAGTGACTGCTTACGGGGTGTGGGCTCCCCCTGGCGTGAGGGGCATGGCCTGAGACTAGATGGAGGTGGTACATTTATTACATGTCACTAACTGGTTTCTTTCAAAATAGGTAATTTTGTTATATGAAGCTCACCTCAATAATAGGAAAAACATTCAATCTCTCATATAACAAAGTCATTAAAACCTAAGGAAGACTGTTTTTGTTTATAACGTTGGTAGACAAACTTAAACTTGGTAACACTCTGTGTTTACAAAGATAGGCACAAAAAGGCACTTGTACATAATGGTGGGAGGTGAGTCGTCGTAATCATTTTAGAGCAATTCGGCAACGGCTATAAAAAATGTAAAGAGACATAGCCTTTGACGAGACAAGTTCATGGGCACAATTTTATATTTTACATATGGATAAATACATTAATAAATGTGTGCGTGACTGTAACATTACCTGTAATGTTGTTCATCGATTAAGGAATGGCTAGATAAATTGGGGTACATCCATTCAATGGAGCGCTATATGGCCATCAAAAATGAGAATGCTCTGTATTTGCCAACAGAAGCTCTAAGATGCACCATTCTGCAAAAATATCAGGTGTGAGTGGTGTGATCTCATCTGTACCAATTTGTTTAAGTGTAGGTAAACTTTTTTTTTCCTGGAGAGATATACAATACTCTGTCCAAACCGTGGTTACTTTGGACAGAAGAGTTAGAGGTAGAAGAAGGGAAAGGAAACCTGTATTTCTTTTTATGTTTTTCTGTGTGGTTTTTCTTTTTACCATTACATACAAACACATCTAAACTTCTCTAATTCTCAAAATCAAAAATAAAATGTTTTCTAATGTTCATTCCACACACCATGTTAGTCTACATACCTTTATTTTCCTCGCCCCTCACTTAATTCCTCAGTTTTATTAATTTAATCTGCATTATAGTGATCAAATTATTAAACAGTCCCTCTCCCAATCTCTCTCTCTCTCTCATCCCTTTTATTGTTTACAGCAGTTTCAGGTTCCGAGCAACTTTGAGCAGAAGGTGCGGAGATTTCCATACATCCCCTGCTCCCCTCCCTGCACAGCCCCCCCATTATGAACACCCCCCACCAGACCGGTACAGTTGTACAATGGACTGACACATTCTTGTCACCCAGAGTCCATAGTTTACCTTAGGGTTCACCCTCAGTGGTACGGGTTTGGACACGTATAATGACATATATACACCATTATAATGTCACACAGAGTAGTTCCCTGCCCTAAAACTCCTGTGATCCTCCCATCCATCCCTCCCTCCCCCCAACCTCTGGCTTTACAGTTATTTTAAAAATTTTTATTAAAGTATAATACACATGAAAGTACACATGTCACAAGTAGTATTTACAGCTTTTAACATTCTACCTTTTTTTTTGAAAAATGTTTTTGGATTTTATGTGCAACTTAGTGATTACATATTTAAATTATTTTCACTGTCTCCCATAGCTTTTCAGTGATTTGATTGATTTTGGAGCTCAAAGAGCTCTTCCTGTCTGGAAGATTTTGATTCCTTTCTCCTTTCACGGGTATAGATGCTAGAGTAGCTTTCTCAGAAATAACAGTACAGTGCCTGCGACACTGCATATCTGGAAACGTTTTTCAGTATTCACCCACAAATGACAACGTAACTGTGTATGGACTTCTTGAATATAGTCTTTTCTACCCACATTCTGTGGGAACAGTCCCACTTCCGATCCTTAGAACTGTGGTGAAGTTTGAAGTTATTCTGCTTTTTGATATTTTGCAGATACTGATCATTCGATACTCTTCATGGTAGCTCTGCCCTCCCCATGGATGTTTGTAGAATATTTTAATTTTCTTTTTTTTTGTCCTTTAAACTAAAATACTTTGCCCCAGGAAATCTAGATGAAGCTTTTCAGTTTAGCTGGAATTCAATGAGTCCTTCAATAGATAGATTCCGAACTGTCTTAAGGATAGAAAACTTTTCTAACATCATGGGTTCAGTTACTGTGGATGTTCCTGCTGTTCAGAGGTCGTTTATTCATCATCAAACAGTTGCTGAGGCCCTATGTAAGTGCCAGGCACCGAGAATGCAGAAGTAAGGACGACACGGTCCCTGACCTCACCACACTTAGTTTGGCAGGCTAGGCAGACAACTGATGAAGTAATTATAATAAAGTGTGATATCAGAACGAGAGGGAAGTGCCATGGGATGGGTCGCAGGCAAGGGGACTTTTCCCTGCCTGGGGTAACAGGGAAGGTCTCCTGAGCCTATGTGGGGGTGGGGAAGGGGAGGAGACCCCCCAGGTGCAGATGGAGACACAGCCCGAACCGGAGTCGGAATGGGGGGAGCTTAGAGGGAGTGCAGTGTTGCTGTACGAGCTCCATGTTACTGCTTTGTGGGGGCACCGGCTGTGTCCCCTTTGCTCTATCTCGTCTCTGCGGCCACCAGCAGGCAGGGTGGGCTCCTGGGAGCTGGTGAGAGCCCAGGTGTTCTGACCTCTTCTATGTCTGTCCCAAGACTGTGTTGGAGCTGGGACACCAGGACGTCGGCACACGCGGGGCCTGGGCCCTGTAGTGGGAGGACGTGGGGGTCCCAGGGGTTCTGCTGCCACACTGCTCCCTCTGTTGATTTCACATGCAGAGACTGTTACTCGGCCAGCGGTTTCTTGGTGAGAAGCCTGGAGTGTGCTAAGGCTGGTTCCCTTCCCGCAGGGAGCCTCCCAGACGGAGGAGCCGTAGTCCGGCCAGGGGTCCTGCCTGACACCTGCTGGTGTGTGGTACCTGCGGTGAGTCCGCCTCGCTGGATGGGGTCCCCGCCAGCAGTGGGAGTGCTGCACACACCGGAGCCCCCCACACCCTCGCTGACCTCGTCTCCCCAGGGTCAGCCCCACTGGACCGCCGCCTGGCTGGGGGCAGTGAGTCTGCCGGGAAGCGTGCCCAGGGGGACCTGTTGCCTGGACCACGGTAACATAGTGGGATTAGAGAGAGATGGGTTAGAGAGAGTATTTAGGAGGTAGAATTAACCATAATGCCAATTTTTAAAGCTCTCACTTAATCCTCACAGCTGGTGGAAGTATCATTCACATTTTACAGATAAGGAAACTGAGATCACAGAGATTCAATAACTTGCCCAAGGTCACACAGCTAAGCAGGTGATGGATGCAATCTGGAGTGGGAATCACTGAAGACAACCCCAGCCTGGGGGGTGGGGGGACTGGTTACCGAGATGGGCAGTGCAGGCCGGAGGGGCTGCTGGTGAGAGGAGACTGCCACGATCCAGGCCCACCACAGGCCTACGCACACTGACAACCCTCCTGTCCCCCCCACCAAGGTCTGGCCTCATCTCCTATCCCTCCTGGAGGGGAGTCTTCCCCATCAGAGCTGGATTTTCTAAAGTAAGGGACTTCACCTGCTTAAGCGCCAGCAGAGGGCCTGCCGAAAAATAGGGCTTGCTGATGAATCCCAACCCAACAAAAACATTCCAAACACGGTATCAGCAGTGTTTGGTCTTGAACTGAGGCTTGTGCCCACTAGAATTCGAGGAAAGTCAGAAAGAACTATTCCTCCCCGATGGACGGACAGGCAACATACACACAACATACACAAACACCCGTGTGCATCAACCTACACACATGCCTACACCACATAAGAATGCAAATAGAAGCATACACATACAGAAACACAGACACGCAGGCAACTCACCTTGGAGGCCTGATTCGGCCACTGTTACCTTCAGAGTAAAGTGAAAGGACTCAGTCTTCCTTGATGAGTATATACCTTCTAGTTACTGCCAATGTTTTTCCAGGTAAAGAATCTGACCTCTCTCCAGCGGCAGGAGTGTGCTCCTAATCCCTGCCCACGGCGGGAAATCGGGCCTGCGACATTCTGGATTCTTCGGCTGAGAGACAAACCACAGAGCCGCCCCCCCCCCCCCGCCCCCCCCACCCCCCCACCCCGTCTTTCCACATTCCCCCAGCGAGATTATCATTATACAGCCGAAAACCGCGGGGTCTGTACCGCAGGGAAATCCGACCCTCGAAGATGAAGGGCCGTTTGAAAGAATGCCCGGGAACACCAACATCTGATTAGATGGGTTTTGTAGGTAGTTATGCGCCTGCCCCCTCCTGCCCCCCTTCACCCAGGCCAAGGAGACGGGGTTCATTAACAGAACAGATGTGGCCTGTCTCTACCACCAGGATAAAGATCACAAAACACCCACAGAAGAGGCACATTCTGAACTGGGGCTGCAGCAATAACATCTGACTTGGGCCCAAAGAAAATTGCATTTTTTCCTTCAAGTTCAATTAACAAACATTTATTCAGGGCCTGTTATTTACTCAGCTTCATGTTTCAGTCCTGGGCTTCTCGGTCAAGGCCGTCCTCTAATCCTGGACCTGCCTTAGGCTGTCAGTGGGCCAGGCTGCAGGAAGTCAGTCCTGGGTGGAGGACCCAGCACCCCGGTTCTCAGTGGCTTAAAATCCTAGCTCTGCAACTCAGTGGCTGTGTGACCTTGGGCAAGTTACTTAACCTCTCTGTGTCCCTGGTCTCATAATCTGTGAACTGTGGGCAATGACAGTGCCTCCCTCAGGATTGCGGTGACTGAATGAGACAGTACACATGGAGTGTGAGACCTTCGTGCACTCAGTAATGGTGGCCTGTTATTCTTATCACTAACATCGCAATCGTTATTATCAGGTTGGCCCAGCCCTCTGGTCTGGGCTCCGGCTTCAGGTTTCTTGCCCTGTCATATTCACACTTAAAATTCCTCCGTGGACTGAAGCTCTTCCTTAATTTTAGCCCTCCTGGCCAGGCCCTGATTCTGGGGCCCCCATAACAGAAACTGGGACCAGTCCCTGTGTCTGTCTTAACCACATCTGGATGCCTGAGCTCAGCGTGAGTGCTGCTCGCCCCCGATGCCCTGTCTGGCCTGCTGCCCGCAGGCGGAGCCTCCTGCTGGGGCCCAGGCAGCTGGCCAGCCCCTCGGGCAGCCCCTGGCCCCATGCTGCCCCTCCTCACCTCATGCCCCACCCATGCCCTGTGGAGCGAGCGGGTCAGAGAGAGAAGATCTGAGAAGAAGCCTCAGGTACTCGTATCATACCTTGTTTTTCTGGGTGTGTGGGTGGCCTCGCCCTAGATCTGGGTCACAGAGAGTGAGCACATTGCCTCCGTTTATGGGGCTGCGGAGATCCAGGTACCGTGCAAAGGCTGGATCGTGTGATTGCATATAACGTCTACCTCCCGTCCCCCCACTGCCAGAACGTACGCCCTGAGACAGCCAGGACCCTGCCTGTCTATTCACAAGACGACGTCAGGGGCCGCAACCACATCAGTGGTCAGAGTCAGAGCTTGGAATGACGTCCGGCCTGTGGCAGGTGCTCCAGAAACACGGGATGACTGGTCACACTCCATTGCCCACACACTGCCTGCTCCCGGCCCTCCTATCCCCCACGCACGGATGGGGCTACCCCCCACCTCCTGCTGGAGGGATTCGGCCTTTTCTCCCACCCTGCTTGCATCCTCGGGGAAGGCTGAGCAAAAACCTCTGTCGTCAGCAAGGCTAAGTGTTCACCCTAGCCCACCACTTAAGCCCAGAGGGAAATCATGCCCCATTCCTCAGTTTCCTTCTCTAGGAAAAGGGCCCCAGAGGCACTTCTGCGGGGCAGCCGTGCATGTGGAATGGGCAGCATGGGGCCTCCTACGGCATCGGCCCTGCTTCCTTCCTCCCCGTTGTGAGACGTTACTTCCCTTCTGGCCCCAGCACAGGGGAATGTGGACTTTGGTTCTTGAAAGGGCCAAGAATGTCCCAAATAATGGGGCACACTGAGCTCTCAAGTCTGGCTTTGGGTGGTCGTCACACCCACCCTGGGGGGAGGGCTGACCTCTTGGGGGCCCTCTCGCTTTCATTTTATCTGCAGAACGTGAAACAGAGTCGCATTCCCAGGGAACCCCCATGGAAGCAGAAATAAAAACAGAGCGTCCCTCCCCCGAAGCGGGTCACGGAACCCCTGCCCCAGCACAGGGCAACTGGTGTTCTTTGTTTGCTGGGAAGCTTAAAACACTGCTGGCCCTCTTGTTTCCACTTTCTGTTAATAAATAGATTAGGCTGGGAAAGAAGGGTCTGGGAGTGTTAAAAATTCCCACAGTGTAACCCAAACCATTTAAGAAAAAAATTCTAATCCTCACCCAAGGATATGTTTATTGATTTTAGAGAGAGAAAGGAAGGGGGGAGAGAGAGAGAGAGAGAGAGAGAGAGAGAGAGAGAGAGAGAGAAAGAGAGAGAAAGAGAGAGAGAGACATCAATGTGCGAGGCAAACATTGATCAGCTGCCTCCCATACGTGCCTTGACCAGGGATTGAACAACCTAGGTATGTGCCCTGACTAGGAATCGAACCCACAATCTTTTGGTGGACAGGACTATGCTCCAACCAGCTGAGCCACCCAGCCAAGGCGCAAACCATTTTTGAAGTGAATTATCAGCAACAACGGTCACGATCGCACTTTTGAAGCCACTGGTTGGCCCAACAGTGTTGCCGTAACGAAACGTTCTTTTCCGCAGGCGAACAAGTATGTGAGACTCAGCCGCACTACCCCTGAATAGACGGCCGCTTCCGTTCTTACTTGCTTTGTGATCTTTTAAAAAAATTTTATTAAAAATCTTTTCAATTGCAGTTTACAGTTAATATCATTTTGTATCGGTTTCAGGTGTACGGCATAGTGGCTCAGCAATCATATGCTTTACAAAGAGTCCCCCCACCCCGATATTTCCAGCACCCATGTGGCACCATGCGTAGTTATGACGACATTATTGCCTCTGTTCCCTGTGCTGTGTATCCTCGCGGCTGTTTGGTAACTGCCAATCGGTGCTTCTCAGTCCCTTCACCTTCTTCATCCTCCCCTCCAGCCACCCGTCTCCCACCTGGCAACCATCAGTCTGTTCTCTGTATCTATGAACCTGTTTCCCTTTTGTCTGTTCGTTTACTTTGTTCTGTAGGTTCCACATATGAGTGAAATCATGTGGTATTTGTCTTTCTCTGACTAACTTATTTCTTCATTTTTTACGTATTTTTATTGATTATGCTATTATAGTTTTCTCAGTTTTTCCCCCTTTGTCCCTCTCTGCCCGGTGTCCCTCCTCCTTCTAGCAATCCCTGCCCCCTGTCCCCTTAGTTCATGTCCATGGGTCGTACATATAAGTTCTTTGGCTTCTCCATTTCCTATACTATTCTTACACTCCCCCTGTCTATTTTCTACGTACGACTGATGCTTCTTATTCTCTGTACCTTTTCCCCCTCTCTCCCCTCCCCCTCCCTCTCCCCCTCCCTGCTGATAACCGTCCATGTGATCTCCATTTCTGTGATTCTGTTCCTGTTCTAGTTGTTTGCTTAGTTTGTTTTTGTTTTTGTTTTTTTTAGATTCAGTTGTTGATGGTTGTGAGTTTATTGTCATTTAATG
This sequence comes from Desmodus rotundus, assembly GCF_022682495.2. NCBI lineage: Eukaryota > Metazoa > Chordata > Mammalia > Chiroptera > Phyllostomidae > Desmodus > Desmodus rotundus. The sequence continues at coordinate 42,327,134 of NC_071396.1, forward strand.
TTCATAATTTTGATCTTCTTTTTCCTAAATAAGTACCTTTAACATTTCATAGAATAAGGGTTTGGTGATGATGGACTCCTTTAGCTTTACCTTGTCTGGGAAGTGCTTTATCTGCCCTTCAGTTCTAAACGATCGCTTTGCTGGATAGAGTCATCTTGGATGTAGGCCCTTGCTTTGCATCACTTTGAATACTTCTTGACACTCCCTTCTAGCCGGCAAGGTCTCTTTTGAGAAATCAGTTGATAGTCTTATGGGAACTCCTCTGTAGGTAACTCTCTGCTTTTCTCTTGCTGCTTTTAAGATTCTCTCTTTATCTTTAATCTTTGGCATTTTAATTATGATGTGTCTTGGTGTGGTCCTCTTTGGATCCAACTTGTTTGAGATTCTCTGTGCTTCTTGGACTTGTATGTCTATTTCCTTCACCAAATTAAGGAAGTTTTCTTTCATTATTTTTTCAAATAAGTTTTCAATTTCTTGCTCTTCCTCTTCTCCTTCTAGCACCCCTATGATTTGGATGTTGGAATGTTTGGAGATGTCCCAGAGTCTTCTTATTCTCTCCTCGTTTTTTGAATTCTTGTTTCTTCATTCTGTTCTGGTTGCCTGTTTATTTCTTCCTTATGTTCCAAATTATTTATTTAAACTCTGACTTCCCTTCACTGTTGGTTCCCTATGCATTTTTCTTTATTTCACTTAGGGTAGCCTTCATTTCTTCCCTCATGTGTTTGCCTCATGTAATGAGCTCTCTAAGCATCCTTATCACTGGTGTTTTGAACTCTGCATCTGATTGGCCGTCTATCTCTGTTTTGCTTAGTTCTTTTTCTGGAGTTTTGATCTTTTTTTCCATTTGAGCCACATTTCTTTGTCTCCTCAATTTGGCAGCCTCCCTGTGTTGGTTTCTGTGGATTAGGTACAGCAGCTTGGACTCCGTCTCGGAGCACCTGTTACATCGTAAGGGGTGGAGCCTGAGGGATTCACGGGGGAGGGGTGGGCAACATGCTTTAATGCTTTGGGGCGCTGCATGTGGGGGAGGGGGAACAATGCCACTTGCTTGGCTCTTGCCCTGTTTCCTGACTGACTTATTTCACATAGGTTAATACCCTCTCGGTCTATCCATGCTATAGTAAATGATAAGATTTCATTCTTTTTTTATGGATGAGTAATATCTCATTGTGTAAATATACCACAGTTGTTTAAAAATCCACTCATCTATTGCTGGGTACTTGGGCTGCTTCCACATCATGGTTATTATAAATAACACGGCAATGAACATAGGGTGCATATAATGTTCCAAATTAGTGTTTTGGGATTCTTTGGATGTATTCCCAGAAGTGGATTTCTGCATCACGCATTCACCCACCCCAGTGACTTCCTCCGTGTCCGGGGCTGGGGCAGCTCTACCACCCCCTCCAGAACAGAGGCTAACATCGGCCGGCCCGCCCGTGGTCCTGGGGTGAGTGCTTGTCCACTGGATGCAGACAGAACGGCGAGGCCTCAGGGCGAACCCTCTGACCCCGGTCCCAGTGTGTGCCCCGCTGCCCTGGGAGCAGCAGTAAGACGTGCACATCCGTGGCAGGGAGAACATTAGGTGCTCTTCCCGGGGCTGAACAAAGGAGGGGCAGTGCTCGGGCCAGACAGGGCGTCCAGCACCTGGAGCTGGGTGTCTGGCCCTGCAGCCACTTGTTCTACAGGTCAGGACGAAGGGTTCTTGACTCTCCTCCTTCGTGAAACCTGCCCAGTCCCGGCCACCCTGGCGGGTTGCTCAGCCTCTGAGCTTCATACACTGCCGAGGTAATCTCTCTCACTGTCCAGGTCATCTCGGGATTCAGTGACATCTGGGCTGTGGAGAGGGCCCTCCCCTTCGTCCAGGAGACCAAGGCAGGTCGGACCCTCAGCCCCATCTCGGAGGCAGCGTCAGGGTAGAAAGGGAAAGGGCTGTGATCCAGGAGGGAGGGTTGGTTCCCGCGCCATTCACAGCTTCCTGCCTGGTCACTGATCACTGATTCTTGCTGATCAGCAGTTTCCTCCTCTGGAGAGGGCAGACGCGAGGAAGAGTGGGCAGGGCCGTCAGGAAAACCGGAAGGAAGCGGTCTGTAAAGTCTAAAGCACTCTGCAAAGGCTGCCGCTCCCCAGGCTCTTCCCTGGCCTCAGTTTCCTCCTCTGCACAGGGCTGTTTTGAGGTGGATGCAAATCAAATGAGATGACAGTTGCGGAAACAGCTAGCACGTGTCTGGCACGCAGTGGGCGCCCCATTAATGCAGAGTTGGGGTCTGCAGGTGGCCCAGGAGGGGCCGCGATGAAACGCTGAATTCAGGGGGCCATCTGCCAGTTCAAAGAACACTGGGGCGTACTGTCAGCACCTGCCTCCAATTACGGCTTCCTTTGTCAGCTGGCTCAGCTTTTATTTGGGAAGATGCTTCAATATCAGTCACTTAGGAAAGTGTACCAGGTTTGTGCCCCAAAAGCACATTGGCACAGGGGCCACAGGTGATGGGGTGGGGGCACCGAAAGCCAGTCCCCCAGGTATTTCTTGCTCCTCCATAGCCTCCCCCTCACCCCCAGGAAGGCCCCACAGCAGGGTTCAGGGTTTTGCTTGCAGGCGGGGAGCCCTTCCTCTGTTCTCTCTGCGGCGGCTGGGGGCTCTCAGTCCTGGGCCTCCCCTCCAGGCCGCTGCAGAACTCGTGGTTCAGCACGAGCAGCACCAGCAGCGGACACTTTAGGAGTCAGTTGCTTTTGAACAGTAGTTGTCTTCATAAACAAAGATCTCTAAGAACAGTATCCATCCTTTGAACAACAAAAAGGAGAAAACCCCACCCCCAAGTCCATCAACCCAGCAGAACGGGCCTGGGACCTTGCACACAGGTGCTTATCTGAGCTCTCACCTTTCCGTGTGCGTCCTGCGCTGCCCACCCCGTCACCCAGTGCCCGCGCTCCCCGCACTGACCCCTATCTCCACAAACACCATTTCCCCTGGTGCCCGCGAGGCAGGCCGGAACAGAAGGAGAGCTAAGTCCGGCCGGGGGGGGGTGCCCTGGGCCTGCTCTGGCCAGTCACTGGCACGGGCAGACAGCGGCCAGTATTGCCAGAGCTCCGTACGACCCTTTTATCCTCACAGAGGACATGCTTTTCATTGCTGGGAGAGAGAGAGAGAGGCATCAACTTGTTGCCTCTTGTATGTGCCCCAACCAGGGATCGAACCCACAACCTGGGTATGTGTGCTGACCGGGAATTGAACACGTGACCTTTCGATCTGCATGATGATGCCCAACCAACTGAGCCACACCAGCCAGGGCTAGACCTCCTAATTTTTATACAAAAGCCAGAAACTAAGATTTTGGTACAAATTTTTCCCCCTCCCCTTCCTCCCCACTCCCCTCAACCGAACGAATTATGAGCGGGCCAAAGAGTGTGTCCGTGTATCAGGCACAGGGCGAGCCAGCAGGCAGCCACGCCGCCGGTGGCTGTTCCCGAACGTCAAGCACAGCTGTCTGTCTGCAAGTAACGACGACGGACATTTTCTCCTTTTATCGTCAGAACAAGCATGCCGAGTGGGCACTGCTGTCCCCATTTTACAGACATGGAAACCAGAGAGGTTAAGTGACTGGCCTAAGGCTGCACAGACAGGGACCAGCAGAGCTGAGGTTCAAATTCATGTCGGTCAGGCAAAAGCTTCCTGCGTCTGCTGCTTCTCCTCCTCGTCAGATACGGACACGACCTAAGTGTCCTCTGGCAGAGGAGTGGATAAAGAAATTATGGTGTATCCATAGCTATTCAATGGTATTCAGCATAAAAAGCAGAAAATCCTGTGGTTTGTGACAACGTGGTTGGACCGTGAGCATGTTAAGCTAAGTGAAATAAGTCAGACAGAAAGACAAATACCGTATGATCTCACTTACATGTGGAATCTAGAAAAAAACCCAAACAAACCTCCTCTCCTGCAAACCCTCCAAACCCCAAAACCGAGCTCATAGTCACAAAAAAGAGATTGGTGGTCCAGAGGGGCTGGGGTTGGGAGAAGCGAGTAAAGGTGGTGGAAGGCAAATAGATTCTGTGGGTGGAATGTACAGTGTGGCGCAGGCGGTTAACAATACTCATTTTGTATTTTAAAGTTGCTAAGAGAATAGCTCTTGAAAGTTCTCACCCAAGGAAAAGAAACTGTGTAACTCTGTGGGGTGACAGATGTTAGCCAGCGGCGATCGTGTTGTGCCCCTGAAACTAACATAATGGCCTTTGTCGACTGTACCTGAGTTAAAACCCCCAGTATCCTGAGCTTTAACGGCGTGCCAGGCTGTGCAGGAAGACCCTCCTCTTCCCCTGTCCATTTATCTGGTTTGGCTTTGACCACAGGTTTTGGGAAAAAAGCTGTGCCTTCTCCCATGCCCTCCCTGAGCCCTCCATGGCCAGTGGTTGGGACGGGATGTGACCACCGTGGCCCATGTCTCCGCACCAGGTGGGCACAAGTGACCTCAGTCTCTCGGGCTCTTGAGGCGGCGCAGGCAGGCCAGGCCCTGCCAATGGCTGGCTGGATGGGTGTCTGCGAAGGACCCCTGGGCTTTGCCCTCCAGCCCAACTGTTCCAGAAAGGAAGCAGGCCTTGTGACCCATCACAGGCCTGTCTCAGTTGCCTCAGAGCTCAGAAAGCAGAGGGGGAAGAGGAACTGAAGTCCGGCACAGAGTGGCCTGGGGCAGCTCAGTGGCTCCCAGGGCTTTGCCTGGAGGAGGCCTCTGGCTTCCCAACGCAGCCAAGCACCCTCTGTCCCAGCCAGAAGGTGCTTGGGCAGCCCATGCCTGGTCGTCCTGCCGGACCCAAGGGGTCCCTGGGCCAGTGCTTTTGCTTTTTAAACGGAAGGGAGAAGAACGGAAGGAGAAGCCATCCTGCACTGCAAAACATTCAGAATACTTTTCTTGTTAAAAACCTCGGCCAGCTGGACACCGTGGGGCCAGGATGCGGCGAGTCCACAGCCCACTCCCTTATCATTGTTTTTCCAGAATGTAAAGCAATTAAACCTAATTATGTGGAGTTATAATGCAAAAGCTGAACAGAAATTTCAGTAGTTTCTGGATAGAAACCATGAACACCCAGTTTCTCGTGGGAAGACAAGTGGCCAAGGGTGGACACCTCGGCCCTGGGAGGCGGCTGGACTGGGACGTCCAGTGCAGTGTGGGGTCTGCCTGGCATTGATGGAAGCCTGGGCTGCCTCGGGGCCTCCGCCTCATTCCACCCCTCGGACCACGGGGTGCGAGGGCCGCATGGATGCCGTGGCCCAACTGCCCCGCCTGGCCCAGCGGGCGCTACCCGTGCCCACTATCTTTGCAGCCCAGCCCAGGACAGCGGCTGTTTCAGCTGACCGCATTATGTCAGCCCAGGCTGGGCTGGGGACAGGGTGTCTTCTGTTCCTCCAGGACACTGCCACTCTCTCGGCCTGTGGCTACTTATTTCAGAGCTCCATTTTGTTCCTGAGCCAGGCCCGGCACCCAGATTTTAACCCCTCATCTGCTGTAGGGGAGCTCGGAAGCAGGGTCTGTAAGCCCGTCAGCCCCAGGCCTCAGATGCTCCATGGGGGTGGGGGGCTGCCTTTGCATCTTCGTCACCACCCAGTCACCTCCCTTTCTATGCCGGGGTCCCCAGAGCCAGCACACAGGCAGGCGGCCCTTCGGTGAGCTCTCTGAGCCCCCGCTGCACCCACACCACACCGGCACCCAGTACCTCATCTTCTCCCTGTGTTCAACAGAGGCGCACGGCTGGCCCTATGGGTGGGAGGGGCAGGCAGACATGCAGGAATGTCAGCCTGTGCTGGGCGCCTGGCCCTTCGGTGGCTGTAACCTGCACCGCCCTGGGGGTGGGTGCCATCCCCGTTCTCCAGAAGGCAGTGTGTGAGCCCCAGCAACGATGCCCCCGGCTACAAAGGGCAGAGCTGGGGCTGACCAGGTTGGCCTGCCTCAAGCCCCGGGCTCCTGCTGACACCTCGAAAGTGCCTTTCTTCTCCTTTTCTCTGCAGAAGGTTGTCTGCTCCCTGATCATCTGAGCCTCCTGGGAACCCCGGCCCATGGGGCACCCGCGCTGGGGATGCCCCGGTTCAGTCCCAGAGCTCCTACCAGTGCGGCCCGAGTGTCTCAGCCTCCCTGACAGGCTCGTGCTGGGCAGGGTGGCTCTACTGCCTCCATCCAGCCTGTGGCCTGGCTCTAACCCCCCTCCTCTCTCCCCCTCTCGCCTCGTCCAACACAGCCGGAACTCAAGTCCAGTCCGTGTGCATGGACAACGCCACGCGCTCGTGGGGTCGCCCTTCTATGCCGCCATCCAGGCGGACTCTGCAGTCAGCTTTCACACCCTAACCCCAGCAGGTCCCATGGGTGCGGTTCAGGCAGGGAGGTCGGCCAGGTACTGCTCCCTCAGGTGCACCCAGGAAGACGTGTGAGCCATGGTTTGCCACCATGCGGAATTTTAAGAGCGTTGCATTGTTATGGGTGAAACCGTCACTTTGAGACCTCAAGCCTGCACACAGGGCAAATAATCCAGAGTGACCACGTCACACTGACTGCTCGCTCGTTTCCTGTCTCCTGAGAGCGGTGGCTCCACGTTCCTCCCCCGGGGACTGAGCAACTAGACCCCGTGAGCAGCTTCTTCTACATGGGTGATTACCTGCGACAAGCAGGTGGCTTCACCCAGACCCAAGTCCCAGGGCCTCTGCTCGCTGGAGTTCTGCCACTTGTCGGCAGAATCCCAGAAACGGGCTCTGATTCCCGCGGACGTGAAGGGCACTGGCGCGCGATTCCCTCCCTGGGGCTCGCAGGCCCCGGAAAGGACAACACGGGACCTGGGAAGGCAAGGGAAGAGCAGTTCTGTTTCTTAGCAGGTGAGCTCCACCTGTTCCTATGGGCTGTCGGCCCCTGGCGTGTGCACCTCTGTGTGCGTGCGGGTGATGAACACACACACGCGCGCGGGTGAAGGGGACTCTGGGGCCCAGTCCAGATCTCCAGGCAGGACGTGGAGAAAGGAAACCAACAGAGTGGGATGGTTCCTGTGAACGGCAGCTCAGGAGGTCGGGTATTCTGATGAAATGAGAACGAGATCACTCATTCATTCAACAAAACTCACACTGTCCGAGTGTCCGTTCTGTCCCAGGCCCTGGGGCCCAGGTCTGTGACTCTTCACTCACACACATGCACGCGTGGAGCCCTGGGGTGGCCAGGGGTGGGGGGCACAGAGGGGAGCCAGGCGGCGGCAGACCTATGTGACGACACCCGTGCACAAGCGCAGACACGGAGAAGCGGGTAGCGTGCTGTGGGGGCGTGGAGCGGAGGGATGTCGGAGGAAGTGGCAGCGGCAACAGGCCTTCTGCAGAATTTTCTGGGCAGGGCTGGGGGAGTGAACCCCAGGTAGCAGGTTTGGCGCGAACAAAGACACAGAAGGTGAGTGGTCGGTTTATGGAAAGACAAGTGGGTGGGCCCAAGGTGCTGAGTGACACTGCAGGCATCCTGAGAAAGGAGCCCACCAGGCCACTGGGTGCTGATGCAGGCAGGTGGGGGCTGGGGGGAGCTGGACTTGGGCCGGGCAGGCTCAGGAGCCACCTCGTGTTATCTGCACGGCGTGTCCTGGCCAGAGATGGTTCTGGAAAACTAGATCTGGGGACAGACATCTGCTCACACAGAGTTCTGAAATGTGGCTGTCACAGTGAAGTTCTGAAGGACATTGTGGTCAGTGTGAGTGGGTTGCCATATGGCAGAAGGGATTTGGCAGAAGTCATTAAGGATCTTGAGGTGAGGAGTTACCCTAGATTATCCGGGTGGACCCTAGATGTGAGGGGGACACGGAGGGACATGAGACAGAGAGGAAGAGGTGATGTGACCAGGGGCCAGAGAGTGGAGTGATGCAGCCACCAGAAACTGGCAGGGTAATGGACTCTCCCCGGCGCCCCAGGAAGGAGCGAGCCCTTCTGACACCCTGGTTTGAGCCCCACAAGTCTCCTGCTGGATTTCCACCCTCCGGCGCTTTAGGATGATAAGTGTGTGTTGTTTAAAGCCACCGAGTTTGTGAAAATTCATTACAGCAGCCACAGGACACTAACGCAGACACCCTCTTGAACTGCCACGCACGGGCAGCCGCAAGAGATCTCGCTGTTGGGAAGGATTATATCAAAGTTGCCGTAATTACTGTAACTAAGCAGACTAAACATGGGATGGGGAGAAAAGCCTTTTACCAAAACTTTCTGCAGGTAGAGAACAGAAATCAATCAGAAATCCGTGAGCAATGAGAAGTGATTGTAAAATTCTGGTTAGAAATATAAGACGACGTTAAAAGTCCTGCCTCAGGAGAAAGGGGCTTTTTACGACATGCTTTTAAGGCCATGGAACAAAGAGCTGGTGTTTCCTCGAGTGTTTTAAGACACTGGTTGCAATTAATCACTGTTGAGTCTTTGAAAGCACCGTCTAGAACACTTTCCTTTACTCTGAAGACTTCAGAACAAAGTCTTCCCCCTTGTTCGTGTAGACAGGGTCTCGGAAAAGAGAAACCACGACGGGCTTTTACCACAGAGGGTGTCGAATGCAGCGAGCTACTGACACAGGTGCCGGAGGCGTTGAAAAGCCAGAGGACACTGAAAATAACCCCAAGTTAGCACCAACAGGAAGCTCCTTCCACCCCTCGGCCAGGGTGACAATGGAGGGAGAGGAGGCTGTGGCGTTGGAGCCCGGGGCTGAGTCGCTGACCGTCACCAACACAAGGGGAACTGCAGCAGGCTAAGTGGCCCCTGGCGGACGGACAACAGGAGAAATGCCCTTCTTCTCTCTTCTTCCTGCCCTCGCTCTTCCCCGTGTGTTCCCGTTGGCTGAACCCAGCAGGAAGTGGGGAGACCCCGAGAGGCCTGGGGGGACACAGCCTGCAGGGCCCTGTGATCAGAGCAGCCCAGCCTGGAGACCTCACCTAGTACCTCTCGTGGACAATTTGGGGCAAGGGACTCTGGTCATTGCTAAGGAAGGGAACAATACGGCAGTTACTGTGCCCCTTGGTAGCCGGTGCCTGGCCCACATGCCCATTTCACAGCTGAGGAAACCGAGGCCTGGGGTGATGAGTGGAGAAGGGTATCATTCTCTCAGGGCCACAGAGATGGAACTTAACAGAGGTGGGATTCAGAGCTTCAGGACCCCCGGAAGGCAGTGACTTCCTTCTAGCCTGCAGCATGCCACTTGGCCAACACCGCATGGCCCTTGTCACGTCTGTTCCGGTGCCCACAGCCGGGCGGCTCAGGCAGGGCGCCCCGGCACTGACCACGGCCGCTGGCTGCTGGCGGACCCCGCGTTTCCCAGGAACCTCTGCTGTCCGGGGAGGGGGTGGGCGCCAATCCAGAGCAGCTCCCTGGACTCCGAGCAAGCACCGGATACAGGCACTGCTCACCCAGCGGGGTCAGCAATAATCTCTTCGTCTCTTCCTGGCTCCTGGAGATTTGCCTCTCTCTGGGGAAATTACTTCGGGGTCACAGTGAAATTTCTGTGACAGCTAATAAAGTAACCTTTCTGTTTCTGGAACCAGATCCTGGAGCCCGGCAGCCCTGGGGGATATGTGGGCTGCATTTTTTCTCCTCCCCTTTTTAATCACCAGATGAAGTAGGAACGGGGTGAGCCGGGGAGGGCAAGAACTCCCAGCTGAATTACCTCCTCGGCCAAAGTTCACTCTGACTGTGTCATTTGCAGATGTGGAGCCCCGGGGAAATGGGTGTCTTCACTGGGACCTGCCGCTGTATGTGGGGGGTTCAGAGTCTGAACCTCCAGCTCAGCAAGTCTGAGCTTGCCCCAGAGCCCTGAGTTGGGCACACAGAAAGGCCCCGAACTCAGGCCGCAGGCTGATGGTGGCTGACACGTGGGGTCCCAGTCCTGGCTCTGCCGGTGACCTGTGGGCAGGTAGATGAGCTCACTCACTCTCAGCTCCCTCCTCCGTAAAATTAGGTGCTAACAGGACGCACCTCCCAGGCTTCCCCCCCACAGCACCAGAATTTCTGATTAGAAAAAGCCCGGGAGAGGGAGGCGATCTGCTTTCAGGGTGGGGAGGCGGGAGCTGCAGAGCCGGCACTGTTTTCACTTAGGCTGTATGTTTGGGGGTGACCCTGGGGAAGGCCCCCAGCCCCCACGACTTCCTGGCCCTGTGAGGAGGAATGAATCAGATCGTGTCTGAGAATCGCCCAGCACGATGGTCGCCGCCAAGTTAGCCCGGAATATGCTGACTGCCGTTCTTCGGTGGTTCTTTTTGTCAATGAGCACCTGATGCTGCCCCGGAGGAGTCCGCAGGACATGGGAGGCGGCCCTGCAACCGGCCAGTGTGGACGCGCCGCCACGGGCCAGGCCTTCCAGGAGGACGCAGAGGCCTGCTCCGTTCTGCCCGGCCACCCAGGGCCACTTCACAGGGCCGGTCATATCCTGACGGAGCCTCACAGGACACACCTGGGCTGGGGCGGGGCCTTCAGGCAGAGGTCAGAGGGAGTGAAAGGGGGAGTGTGGAAGATGTGAGTCCAGACAGCGGAGGAAGCAGGGGCAAGGCAGCTAGCGCCCTCCTGGGAGGGGAGTGGTCTCAGTCCCACTCAGTGGCCTGGTGTTTGGCTGTGTTTGCAGTGTGGAGACAGGGGTGGAGGCAGGGAGGCCAGTTAGCAGGCCACTGGGGAGGCGGGGAGGCGTGGAGTCGAGGGTGCGGCAGACAGCTAGAGAGGATGGAGGGTGTGGGGAATGAGGGTGGAGGGAAGGGTCCGGGCTGAGGAAATGAGGGGGAAGACCAAGAGGAGCAGGGGTGGGGGTGGGGGTGGGGGGGATGCCGTTTCAGAGAAAAGGCACAGAATATCATCTATGGTGAAAACCACCCAGGAACACCCCATTTACTTCTCCCAAATGTAGCAGGTCAGGGACTCACCTGGAGGCCACAGAACAAAGGCACCGGAATGTTGGGGGATCCTGGCCTCTGGTGACCCACTAAGCTGTCCTCGCTGAGCGTGGACCCAAAGGTGAACCGTGCTCATTGCTCGGTCTGCCTGTCCAGGGCACAGGACTGACAGTTGGCATCCACTGGGCCCTTACCCGTGAAGGGGCTGTGCTGAGCTCCTGGCAGGCTCAGCTCACTGAATCCTTGGCAGGTGGCACCCCCATTTTGCAAAGGAAGGGACGGAGGGTCAGAGAGGTGACGCCTGTCAGTCAAAGCGGCAGAGCAGAAGGTCGGGCCACCAGCGCCAGCCTGGCCCGCCTCGTTGACAGGTGCTTTCGGAGCCTGGCCGCCGCATGACTCCTCATTTCCCAGCTGTCTCCCTTGCTGAGGTCACAGTGCTCGTAAGCGGTAGAGCGAGCACTTGCACCCGGGGTCTGTCTCCGAGTACATTGCTGTTTCTCCCCTGCCACCCGCCTCGAGCAGTATAATCTTGCTCTTTCCTCTCATTCCTGGTGGGAGGAGGGGCGGTGCCTGGTCATGGTCCCTGGCCCTTTGATGCGCCACCAGGGACTGCAGGTGAGGAACTGGGCGCAGGGCCCGGCTGTGGGCACCAGGAGCTGCCTGCTCCTATGGCATCTGGGCTCAGTATGAGCCTCCCACTTTCTTGTTCCTTGTGGGTAACAGAGGGCCGGTGTCTGGGGTTACGGGGGTGGGACTCCTGGCCCCTGCCTCCCTGCCCCTGCTGGGACTGTATCTGGGCCCCAGCTACATCACCTGCCCAGCAGGGCCTGTGACCTGTCTGCTGTCCTGCTTGGGGGTGGATTCAGCCTCTGCACCTGTGGCCCTGCAGGTGCCCACTATCCCACCTGAGCCCCTCAGCCATGGCCCTGTGCTCCCCACCTGCATCTAGCCCTCTGAAGCCAGCCCTGTGTCTCCATCAGCCCAGGACCAGCTCCCACGTCATCAGCCAAGAGGCAGAAGTTGAGACGGTGGCCCAGTGTTGGGGACACTGGGAGAATGGACCCAGGGCCCTGACCAGCACGGGGCCCCGGGGGAAGCTGGGACAAGGGGTGGGCCTTCGCTGAGTGCAACCCCAGGGGCCCTGGTCTAAGGGCTCACCATGGACTCAGAGGTCCTGGTGGCCGCAGCGAGTAAACCCAAGTCTGAAGTTCCCCCAGGGCCAGGCCTCAAAGACCTCAGGCGGCGTGTCGCAATCCCCGGCAGGAGGACCAGGGCGGGAGACAAGCAGAGGCGAGCCTCCTCCGGGGCACCTGTGTCCGCCCCAAGGCCTCTGCTCTGGGCCACACGGAAGACTTGGGCCTCACGTGTGAGGACTGCCCGTGTGCCGAGAGAAGTTGGCAGGCCGGCGCACTCGGTGGAACAGTGTGGCTTTAAGAATCAAGCCGGCTCTGGCCAACCCCTCCAGTGTCTGCCCTGAGTTGAAAGATACTCATGGGCGGGAATGTGTGAGTGCCAAACACCTGGAGGAACAAAAAGGTACAAGCCATTGTTTCATTTATTTGATTTTCCATCCGAAAATATTTGAGCAAGGAAAGGTATGCAGAAATGAGCTCCCCAGCACGGTCCGGGGCCTGTTCGCTAAACCGTGTTACCTGTACATGCTCAGTTCATCACACGTGTCTGCTCTGTGTTACCGACACGTGCTCCGTGCAGAGCCCAGAGGAGGCAGCATGCGGTTAACTGCTGGTTCCTTACCCACAAATGTCTTGAAATTCCTTCTGTGTCCATGTTGGTAAATGTCTTATGTAAAACAGATGGATTTATAGAACACGTGCAATGGAATCTGGTTTTATGTTTTTAACAACATGTGCTATAAAATGCTTTGGAAAAATGATCTGTGTAATTTTTTAAAAGATGTTATTTATTTACTTTTAGAGAGAGGAGAAGGGAGGGGGAAAGAGAGGGAGAGAAACACCGATGTGAGAGAGAAACGTCAAGCTCCCCCCTGGGGGTGGGGGGGGCTTGGTGGTACACTCGACCTGCAACCTGGGCAGGCACCCTGACCCCTGACGGGATATCAAACCTGTGACCTTTTGTTCTGCAGGACGACGCCCAACCGACTGAGTTACGCAGGTCAGGGCTGCTCTGTGCATTTGAAAGGGGCAAAAACATTTCTTGGTGTACTTAGAAACAGCAAGGGCAAGAGAGTCAAGGGCGAGCCTGGGGAAATGCTGGCACCGCCAGCATCTGCTCAGAATGGCCTCTCCAGTGCAGACACGTTGCCTGGAGCGCCGGCTCTCACCCTTTGCCTGCACGTTATGACCACCTGGGGGAATTTTAAAAGCTCTGGTGGCCAAGCCTCAACCTTTCCCAGTGATACCAGAAGCGTCGCAGCTTCTCGACTCCCCCAGGTATGGAGTGTGCACCGCAGTTTGGGAACTGGCCTTGGAGTCGCTGGTGTGCCTGCTGGAATCTCCTGGGGCTGTATGTAGTCTCTGCAGGTCCCAGACCAGCCACCGCACAGCCAGCCCGCAGCACCTCTCTGTGTTTCCCAGGGATACCCAGGGGCAGCAGGGATTTGGAAACAGGCCTCAGGGGGCCGACTGCTGAGCGAGCCCCGCATGATGGAACCTGAGCTGGGCCAGTCTAAGGCGGGCCAGGGCCTTCAGCACCGTCGTCTTCCTGCCTGCCTCTATCTTCTCCCTCTGACACTTACTAATTGTGTGACTCAAACCCAGTTCCAGAAGTGCTCCTGTCCCCTGGACTCCGGGCCTCGTCACACCCCGTCTCCTCTCCACCCCCCTGACTTCTCCCTCTGCCTCAGCCTCCCCCACCCTGCTCCTCCCCAGTTCTGCCCAGCCCGTAGCTGGAGGCATCTTACGTCTCCTCCTCATCACAGCGACCTCCAATTGCCCTGAGGATGTGGAGACCCGGCGCCCTTGCACACGGCTGGTGGGGATGTGGCACCGTGCCGCGGCTGCCCCGTGCAGAGTGACACGCACACTTCCCCCAGGACCCAGCGCCTGCACTCCGACAATCGCCCCCGGGGAGAAACACAGACACGTCCACACAGACTAGGGTGCAAGTGCCCACAGAAGCCCCGTTCACAGAGACCCCAGCTGGAAACACCCCAAATGTTCATCACCTGGCTGGCCGGATATTGGATCTACCGATAACATAATCAGCGGATAGAGCCGATGGAATACTGCTCGCCACACACAACACGACTGGACCTCGGGGACGTGGTGCCGAGGGACAGACGCACGAGGCTGTGCACTCGCCGTGTGGCTCCTTTGTCCGACGTTTCTAGGGAAGGCCAGTCTATAGTGGCTGCCTGGGGCTGGGGGTGGAAACGGGCACTGAGTGGGAACGGCACCAGGGGCCTTCCTGGCTTGCGTCAAGGCTCTCAGGGGCGTGGGGGTGCCAGGTGTACCAGCTCACTGAAAATCACAGGCCTGTACACTTCCAGGGAGTGAATTTCATGGTGTATAAATTATAATTCACATCAAACCATTGTAAAGAACTTGCGGTGGCTCACACAGGACAGTGGATGAGCTCCGTGCCTGGCGGGCATGAGGCCCTGCTCTGCCTTCCCGGACCACCTCCCCAAGTCCCCCAGCCCCAGGGGAGCCTCCCCTTCCCCCGGGTGCAGACCTGGCCCCTGCACGCACCCCCATTCTCCCTCCACTGCTGCTTCCCCGCCGGGCAAACTCCTCTTCGGCCTTCCAGACTCAGAGCACTTAACACTCCACCTGAGTGAGGGCCCACGCCGCCCACCCACTGTCTCACCTCCCAGGACTCACTGCTCACACACCTGTCTCTCCCATCAGAGCGATGCCTCTTAAACCTAGGCTGATGGGTTATGAAGTCAACTTCCTGTGCTACAACTAGCATTTTTAAAAAAATGAAAAAACGAATACAAAATAGAGTATTTCTACCTAGTAAGCGCGCTGGGCCACAAAACTGTTTCACTTTTCAATGTACGTGTGGTATTGGTGTGTGCACTGAGCTGCTTATTTCTTACTGCGGGCTGAGGTTCAAAAAGCTGAAAAGTGCTTCTGGAAATAAGGAGCTCTCTGAGGGCAGCTGCTGTGCTGTTTCTCAGTGTCCCCACGGTTAGCGTGGGGCTCCCTGCCTAGACGTCCCCCCCGCAGGGTGTCTGCCCAGTGACAGAGTGGTTCTGCCCTCCCGTGAAATCTGCCTGCAACTTGATCGTACCTCCCTCCGTGTCTCCTACAACTTCCTCTCCCCAGCGCGCACGTGGTTTGTAAAGTGCTGCGTGCTGGCTGGGAGTCAGCCTCCCCTACAGCGAGCCTGGCAGCGAGCCCCGGCAAGGCAAGGGGTCCAAAGGATCACTGTAAATGTGAGTGAGAAAGTGAAGTAGCAATGTCAAACACGTCCAAATAACGATGCAATAACCGTAAGTCAAACCTAAAACCCTGGACAGGACCACTACATGACCTGTGGGGTTCAGAGCCAAATAAAAACAAGGGCCCCCGTTAGGACTGCAGAGAGCACGCCAAGGGGGCCCCTGAGCACAGAGCTCCTTTAAGTGTGGGGCCCTCGGTGTTCGCACGCCCTGACCCCAGATCACAAGGACAGAGGCCCGTTGGGGATGGGGGCGCGTAAACGTGCTTTAACACTCTGCGCATTTGCCCCCGACCCCAGGAGCCCGCCCCAGGGTCATGCCAGTGAGGAAGGAAACGCCTCGAATGTCAGCCAGGGCCCCGAAGCACCCAGAACAGAGCAATGGGGCTTCACAAAAGAACCGCTGTGCTTCAGAGCTTGAGTGTGGCTGAGCGGAGGGCCAGTCCGTCCGCTCCTGCCTCTGTTTCTCTGGCCTGAGCTGGGCTGGCCGTCAGGGGCATCCAGCTGATGCCAAGTCCTGCAGCCTGGTCAGTCCCCCCAGCCTGGCCCTGGCTTTCCCCTCTTCTCCTTGGCCAAGAGCCCCCAAATTAGGAGAAGTGAGTCTGAGCTCTGTCTGTCCTTCGTATGCGAGCTGGCGGAGGTGGGGGTGCATGTGGTACTGGTCATTCCGTGAAGAAAATTGCCTTTGACCTCTTTGTACAAACAGGCTTGCAAATTTAGTTGGGAACATTTTTTAAAGATCGCCCTCCCCTCCACACGACTTAAATTCTGTCATTGAAATTGTGTGGAGCTTCTTTTGAGAAGCTCTCTCCCCCTAAATATGTCCAAAGCAGTTTCCCAGAGCGAAGCCTTCATGAATCCAAACCTAGAGGGCCGAGCATCTCCCTCACTGGGAGCTGGGGTCAGGGTCCCAGCTGGGGGGTCAGCAGCTTCTGGAGGATTCAGGGAAACACAGGCTGCTTAAGGGACCTAACAGATGGTCTAGTTCTGTGGCAACTGGACCTTGTTTACATGGAAGACACGCAGAGGCCCCTCTATGAAAGCATCAGAGGGGCACACGGAAGCTAGGTCTGACTCCCAGCATCCCTTTGCCAGCCCAATGCGTCCCCTCTCGCCTCTAAAACTCAGCAGAGCCCAGTTCGAGAAACCCTGGTCTATCCTTCCCCCATTTCTAATTCACAAGCAGGAGACTCCCCATCAAGGGGCCTCCCACCGTGGTCGCCGAACCTTCCCGCTCCCAAGCCAGCACGTTGCCAGCACCCCAGGCTGCCTCTCTGTTTTGTTTTAGTTGGTGGGGATTTCGGGGCCCTGAAAGATTCGAAGCAGCTTGTGCATCTGTGTGGTCCCAGTGCAGTGTTGTCTGTGGTGCTGCATTTGCTCGGGGCTGCGTGGCCTCAGTGCTCGGTTGGAGGAAACACGCATGCAGGGCGGCACCCCACCCCACCCCACCCCACCCCACCCCACCCCACCCCAGCGACAGCGATGCCTGGAAACCCATCAGAGTCACAGAAGCAGTGCCCACGTGAAATGCTCAGCATGCGCCCTTCTGGTTCGAGGCAGCAAATGAACCGCATATTTAATGGGAGCTGAAACTCGAGCGGCCGCAGCACCCTACCAAACCAGTGCCGGGCCCCCCTGTTTCAGAAGGTGATTCATCACCAGACAGGCAGGGGCCAAAGGCCTTGTGGCCGCTTGCCCTCTCTGTGGTTGGGTTCTGGCCAGAGGTTTTTAAAATTTGACCACAATAAAATTCTTCATTGGGAAGTGCACAGCCTATTAGCTGAGACATGCATCGATTCCTGTAATCGTTACCGCTCAGAGGATAAAGGGCAGTCCGACACCCCGAAAATTCCCTCAGGGTATCCCTTCACAGTCAGCCCGCCCCTTCCCCTAACTCCTGGCGACCACCGCTTTGCTCCCCATCACCCCATCCTTTTCCGGAATGTGATACACAAATGGGGTCGTGGTGCAGTGGGCTTCTGGAACTGATTTCTTTCACTTAGTGCAATACGTTTAGGGCGCCCCCGAGCTTCTTGCATGCGTGAATAGTTCGTTCCTTTTTCAGTGCTGAGTAGTGTTCCATTGTGTGGATAACCAGTTTTTTCCAGTTTTCAATAATTCTGAATAATGCTCCTATGAACACTCACATACAGGTCTTTATGTGACGGTAAGTTTTCATTTCTCCGGGATGAATGCCCGGGAGTGGGCCTGCTGGGTCATTTGCTAAGAGTGTGTTTGCCTTTCTAAGGAACTATCAGTGTGTTTCCAGGGCAGCTGGACCGCTTTGCATTCTCACCAGCATAGTTGCGCCGCATCTGCATCCACACTTGGCATTGCTGGAATTTTTTAGCCACTCTAGAAGGTATACAGTGGCATCTCATAGTGGTTTTAAGTTGCATTTTCCTAATGTGAAGCATCTTTTCAAGGCTTATTTGTCATCCGTGTATCTTCTTTGGCGAAGTAACTTTTGCCCAACTTATTGGGTTGTTTGTTTTCTTATTGTTGAATTTGAGAGTTCTATCTATATTCTCGGTACAAGTCCTTTGACGGACATGTGGTCTGTACACATTTTCTCACAGGTGTGCCTGTCTTCTCACTATATTTAGGGTGTCCTTTGAAGAACAGAAGTTTTAAATTTGGGTTTGGGTTCCACTTATGGACTTTGGAAAAGAAAACGGACGCTGCCTTTGGTCGTCATCTCGAAGAACTCTTTGCCTAACCCAAGACCATAAAGATTTTCTCCTACGGTTACTTCTAAGAGTTTTATAGTTTTGTGTTTTGCTTTTATACCTAATCTAATTTGATTTAATATTTGGCTATGGTATGAGGTTTCGGCTGAGGTTCACTTTCCTTTTTTGCTTGCGTACAGATGCCCAATTTTCCCAGCACCATTTACTGCGACTGCTGTCATTTCCTCAGTGAATGACCTTTGCCCCTTTATGACAAATCAGTTTACTCTGTTTGCATGGGCTTATTCCTGGGCTCTCTGTGCCATCCCACTGACCGACGTGACTGTCCTTTTGCAAATGTCACCATGTCTCGATTAGTGTGAGTCCTCCAACGTTGTTCTTCTTTTTCAAAACTGTTTCACTTGTCTAGTTTTTTTGCCTTTCCACATAAATTTGTGAATAAGCTTGTTCATATCTACAAAAGTCCTGCTTGGATTTTGACTGAGATTGCAGTAAATCTGTAGGTCACTTTGGGGACAGTCGACATCTTACCTGTATTGACTTTGCAATTCATGGACCAAGTATGAACCAAGCCCGCTTTTCCGCTTATTTAGTTTTCTTTGGTTTCTTTCATCAACATTTCGTAGTTTGCAGTACAGATCCTGGACACGTTTTGTTATATTTACACCTAAATATCTCATTTAGGAGGGAGGACTACTATGAATGAGGCTCCTTTTAAACTTCAACTTCCAATTGTTAGTACAGACACATGAGTTTTAAAATATTGACCTTGTTACCTGGGATACAACTCATTAGTTCCAAGAGGTTTTTTTTTTTTGAGCGTTCCTTTGGATGTTTTTATGTAGACAAGCATGTCATGTGTGAATACAGATAGTTTTCTTTCTTTCTTATTTCTGTTTTCTTGTTTTACTGCCTTGCTAGAGCTTCAGTACAATACTGGGTGGAAGTGAACAATGTCCCTGAGTACTGGGGAGAACAATCCATCTTTCACTGCCGGGTGTGACGACAACTGCATGATTTTGTGATGCTTTTGTCAGTCAGAACCCCCCTCCCCACCCCTGGGACCCTGACCCACCGCTACCGTTCTGCCTTGTCCAAAATTTCTTGTCAGTCGGATAAACCTTTTGAGATCTGCCTTTGGTTTCAGGTGACAGGCGTTCCCTTCTGCTTCTGAGAGTTCTTTTCTACCTCCCTTCTACTTCGCTAAGAGTTTTTACTTTGAATGGAAATTGAATTTTATCGAATGCTGTCTCTGCATTTACAGATGTAATCGTGTGACTTTTCCTATTTAGTTGTTAACATGGCGGATTTCATCATTGATGTCAGTATGTTGAACCAGGGATGCACGGCACTTATTACTTTCCGCCGTGTATTTCTGTATTCCAGCTGTCGGAAGGGGTTCTCTCTCCATGAAGGTACGGACCGCATTTTATTCGATTAGCTCAGATTTGTTTCACATGCTTTGAATGCCCACTAAGTGCCAGGCACTACTCAAGGTAAGTCCACATACAGCATCTTACTTAGTTTTCAGAACAGCACTAGGAGGTATATATTATAATCCCCTCATTCCTGTCAAGAAAGCTGAAGGCTGGAGGAATTAAGAGCCTTATCTCACTTCCATGTCTCTTAATTCCACGTCCGGTATTCTTCCTACTGTCACTGTAGCCTCTAATGCATCGTTTAACCCCTAACCACCCCAAGTGGCGAGGCACGCGGCAGGAGACCGATACACACTGGCTCGATCAGAGGATTGTGCCTCCTTGCACGCGCTTGGAAAAAACCCCTCTTGCTGGTTTCTAGCATAGCACGGGCTTTCTTGGATCTTATTCAGAGTTCACTACCCTCAAAAGTTCACTACTAAGACCAACTCACAGCAATGTCCTCCCAGGACAGGGACATGGAGGTAGCAAGTTCTTACCTACTGGACCTCAATGAAAAGAGCAACCTGGGTGACTGGGAAGGGGGACACAAGGCTGGAGAAGGCTAGGTGGATTGTGGAAGGAATGACCCGACAGGCACCAAACTCCTGCAGCTGGACAGTAGTGAGTCCTGGTGGCGCTGTGGGTCCTTCCGGGCCAATTGTTACAAACTAGTCATGTGTTGTTTCTCAATAGTGAGGGGAACGTCGTGGGCACCCTGTCACCAGAACGCCCCCGTCTCCCATGTCTGGACTGAGGGTTACTAAGTAGGCTGGTGAAAAGGTTGCTGTGATACCCTGCTATACCAAATCTAGAGTTGCATTCTGAAAAATTGCCTACTGTGTTCAAATGGCTGCCCGACAGCCACACCTTCTCTCACCTGCTTCCTCACCATGGAACCCAGTGTGGTCAGTGCAGCCTAGGAGATGTCTCCACTTTGCAAAAGGTAGGCCCCCAGCCCGAAGCCAGACCCAGAGTTGAATCATGGTTGGTCCATTCTCCTTGGATGGGCAGGCAAGAGGAGCTCTACTGAGAGAGAAGAGGAAGTCCACTGGGGAGGACTCCCTCCCTGAAAGAAAGGACCAAGCCCCATGGAAGAAGACCTTTGTCCCACCCTCCCTCCCCGGCACAAAGACATAACGCCCAGACATGGAGTGGTCATCTTGGAATCATGGAAAGACAAGTATGAGGTCCGGAGCCAACCCACTAAGGACAGTGGGGCAGAAAGAGCCCAGGACCCTGACGGCACAGTCAAGCAACCGAGTCAACTCCGACGACTGCCTATACCTCCAGAATTCTGGCCATTTGACAAAGGTAACTTCTACTGGTCCGAGGCATCGTAAGTCAGGTTTTCAGTGACTCATAGCCAAAGCATTCCACTTCCACTTACAGAACCTGCCTATCACACCCCCTGGTCCCTGGGACCTCAGCATCAGCCTGCACGCATGCCCTTCCCCCAGTCCTGGCTCCCAAGCCCGTGGGGCTCCTGCTCTGAGCTTGGAGGCACCAGCCAAGGGCTGTCCCTTCTCAGTGACAGAGATTGAGGAACGTTTATTGAACACATGATGTGCCAGGGGCTGTGCTAAGTGTTGTGTGTACATTATGACCTTTAACCCACACCTCAGGCAGGTCCTGTACTACCCCATTTCACAGATGCGGCAATTGGAGCAGGGAGATGTTAAATAATTTGTCTACGTCTACTCCACTAAACTGTACACGGTCTCATCATCTCATCTCATCTCATCTGCCTCTCATTTCAAAAACAAGAGACATGGAGGCAAAAATCTAATACACACACACACATGTTCCAAGTAGGAATTTCAAAGGGAGAACAGAGGAAAACTATGAAAGAAATACTCAGCAGACTTCCCCGAGTCTTAAGCTCCAAAGCTCTCACGGAGCACTGGGTGACACTAATACAAAGAGACCCACCTTGGTTATTTTGGGGAATTTATTGATATTTTCTTTTCATATTAACATATATTTTGATAGGCGGCCGTCTAGCCACTCACAATATAGCTTCAAAATTGGAAAGCATGTGGGCTGGCCATCAGGCTACACAACCAGAAGCAAGTAATGAGAGTATAAATATAAAGAAGCTTAGGAATTAAAAAAAAAAAAAAGACTCCTCTTCAAAAAAAAAAAAAAAAATCAGGTCCAAAAGAAAATAAGCTTCAAGGACAGGGAATGAAAACATATATATTTTTGGAAAGCCTAATCAAGAATAAATAGAGCAAAATCACTATACTTAGCAAAGATTAGAGGTATAGGAGACTGGAAAACATTGTAGGAAAACACAACATTCAACTTAAAATATTTTTAAGAAGAAAAGTAAGTACTACGAAAATGGACTACCCTGGGCCCAACTGGTTTTTAAAGCGTCCTGCTGGAGCCGCCGAAGGAACAGACAAGTAAATGACTTTGCCCTTCTTACGCCCTGAGACACATAGGAAGCTCCCCAGTTCCGTTTACTAAATCGCTGTCATCCTTCACGCTTGGGGTCAGTGAGTACCAAGTGTCCACTATGTTAGGGACACATGACCAGGCACTGATTGTTTAGGGGTAAACTGCAGCCAGCTGTGGCACCTGCCACCATGGCACCCAAAGTCCATGGGGAGACAAGAACAAATCGAAAATCACATCAATAATTAGTTACAGTTGCCCTGGCTGGTGTGGCTCAGTGGACTGAGCACCCGCCTGGGAACCAAAGGGTCACCGGTTGGATTCCCAGTCAGGACACATGCCTGGGTTGCGGGTCAGGTCCCCAGCGGGGAGTGCAAAAGAGGCAACCACACACTGATGTTTCTCTCATTTTCTTTCTCCTTCCCTTCTCCGCTCTCTAAAAATAATAAATATAATCTTAAAAAAATGAGTTACAGTACCCTAGCCACCCCATGAACAGAGAGCTTATGCTCCCCATCAACAGAGGTCACTGCCGTAAAGAAGTTCAAAGTACTTTGAAAGAGGATAACCGAAATGAGCCTAAATGACTACCTGTAGGCTGGTGATTTAGTCGAGGGCCCTAAGGTGAAACGGTGCAGAAGGAATCCTGGAGGGCAGAGGGCAAACGCGTGCCAAAGGGCTCGATGGGGCACAGGAGAGCTTCCCAGATGTGCAGGGAAGATTTGCCCCCAGCGGAGAACAGCTGACCTGAAAATGCTGCCGGCCAGTGTGGCTGGCGCGGAGCCGGGATCGAGGAACAAGCACATCAGGGTCCAGTGGGCAATGCTAGGACTTGGGCAAGAAGTCAGGACAGGGGTTTCAAGCTGAGAGTGCGGTGATCGCGTTGTGCTTTTAAGAGACCACCGCATAGCACCAGTCCTTCTCAAACTCTTCCGGAGTGTAGAGGAGGGGGGACCGTTTCTTCGTTCTGGGAGGCTAGCGTGACTCTGATGTCAAAGCCAGACAAACATCGCAGGGGAGAAAATGACAAGCCGGTACCTTTATGAACATGGATGTGAACTTCCGCTCCAAGACACTAGTGAACTACGCCCAGTAGCAGGTTAAAAAGATTGCACATCATGATCAACTCGATTTACACGGAGAATGGAAGGTGGTTCAAGACACGTAAATCGGTCGATGTGACAGACGCTCTGCAGCCATAGAGCAGAGGGCGAAAACCATCGATCATCTCAACTGGTGCAGAAAAAGAATTCTACAGACTCCAACGCTCTGGCCTGAGGAAAAAACACGTCGTAAACTAGGAGCAGGAGGGACATTCTTTAACAGGGCAGACGGCACCTGTGAAAAAGCCACACCTGACATCACACTCAGTGGTGAAGACAGAACGTTTTCTGTGTGAGATCGGGAACCAGCCAAGGATGCTGCTTCTGCCACGTCGAATCAACGTCGTGTGTGCAGTTTTAACCAGAGTAATTAGTCAAGAAAAAGAGACAAAAAGCATCTGAACCCGAACAGGAAGATTATTTCTATTCACAGATGACATGATCTTGTGTATAGAAATCCCGAAGAATCCACAAAAAACTTTTGGAGCTGATACGTTTAGCAAAGTTGCAGGATGCAAGATCCACGCAGAAAATCAGGTGTGTCTCTATACACTACCAAGAAAAAAGTAAGAAACTAACTCCATTTATAATAACATCAAAAAGAATAAAATATTTAGGAATAAATGTAGCCACACAAGTACGAGGCTTGTATACTGAGAACTACAAAAACATTGCTGAAAGATCTTCAGAAGACTGAAATAAATGGGAAAATTCTGTGTTCATGGGTCGGAAGACTGGATATCATTAAATAGCAACACCCCCCAAAGTGAGCTGCAGATTCCGTGCCATCTCTGTCAAAACCTCAATGGCCTCAGCTTGCAGAAATGGGAAAGGTGATCCCCAAACGGCCAAAACAATCTTGAAAAATGGAGAACTCGACCTCCCAGTTTCAAGACTGACTGCAGCGCTATAGTAATCGAGCGATGTGGACCTGGCGTGAAGACAGACGTACACATCAATGAAACGGAATGGAAGGTCCATTAAAAAACCCCGCACCTATGGCTATTTGCTTTCTAAGAAGGCTGGCAAGGCCATTCGATGCCAAGGTCATTCAACGGAGAAAGGAAAAGTCCCTTCAACACAGGATACTGGGGGAAGTTGATGGACCCGTACATCACAACACACACAAAAATTAACTCAAAATGGATTAAGGACCTAAATTTAAGAGCTAAATTTAACTATAGTTTCTTAGATGTGTTGGCAAGGATGCAGAATGAACTGGAACCCTCGTACATTGCTGGTGGGAATAGAAGACGGTTCAGCCGCTTTGGAAGACTTTGGCTGTTCCTCAGTAAGTTAAATATAGAATTACCATCTGACTCAGCAACTCCACGCCTCCATTGAAAACAGATACTCACACAAATAATTGTACACAAATGTTCATAGCAGCCCTATTCATAATAGCCAAAAAGGGGAATTGACCCAAATGTCTCCTGACGGATGAATGGATAAACAAAATGTGCTGGAGTCAAACAATGGAATGTTACTCAGCCATAAAAGGAGTGAAGTTTTGACACAGGCTACAATATGGACGAAGCTTATAAACATTATGCCAAGTGAAAGAAGCCAGACATAAAAAGGCCATATGTTGTGTGATTCCATTTATATGAAATATCCAGATTTGGCAAATTCATAGGGACAGAAAGCAGATCAGTGGTTGCCGGGGACTGAAGGTAGTGGAATGAGGAGCGATGGCTTGGTAGGTATGGGGTCTCCATTTGGAGTAATAAAAAGGTGCCGGAACTAGATTACGGTGAGACTGTACAACCCTGCAAATGTGCTTAATGCCGCTAACTTGTACACCGGTCCCACGGTAAACTTTTTATGTGCGTTTTACCTCAATAATAAAAAAACCCCAACTAATCAAGCAACTTACACTGTCTTTTACTGATTGCAAACCTTAAGAAATAGACATTTTATGTAACAAAAAATCACCGTGGCTGTTCCAAGGACAATGGGTGGAGCAGACGCCAAAGTGGGGGTGTTCAGCCCAGGGAAGCGCGGTGGAAAGGGAGAGTGGGGAAGAGATGGATCTGGGAAATGCCGGGAGATCGGAGAATGATTCTGGATTTCTGTCAAGATTGGGAGGGGGTACATTCGGGGGCATCGGGTCACAAGTTCAGTTCTGATACCCAAACTATGTGGACCAGTGTCACTTATGAATCTAGGAATCTAATGTCTTCACAAAACACTAGCAAATTCAATGTAAACATAGAATCAAAGACTATTTGATGTCCAAGTAGTATTTACTCTAGGATGGTAACAGCGTCTCAATATCACAAAATTTGTCAATATAACTCACAACATGAATAGTCAAAATCGTTCATTTAACGATCCTTCCTTCCCTCACTGACCTGAAATATTTCACTCTAACGAAATGCTGTACGAAATTATCTTCTGTCCTTGGATCTGTTTCAAAAATGTCCATTGTTTTATTGATTTGTCTGATCCGATGCTGGTAACATGTTGTTTTCATTTTAATACTATAGCGTTATAATATTTTAATATCTGATAACCCAAGTCCTTCTTTGATTTTTTTTCTTTCTAAAATTTTACTGGCTGTTCCTGTATGTTGATTTTCCTAGATGAAATTTAGAATCACTTGGCCAACTTCCCAAAATATCTTAAGATTCTGATGGAAATTGTACAAGATTTATTGCTTGACTTGAAAGGATGTCTAAAGGAGCCATACAGTCGTCTCCTTGATGTCACCATTTTGGACTAGTGTCTGTCACCGGCAGATGGTGGGAAGAGGGGCCCAGGCCGGCCTGAGTCCCTGATGGCACCAGGCCGTGTGCCTTCTGGCCATGGCTGATAGGAGCTTTCTGGCTCAGAGTTGCTACAAAGCTCAGTGAATAAAACTTTTATTTGCTTGGATGCAAAAAGCACCCCCACCCCCCTTGAAATGAAGACATTAGAAATCGTGCTCATTAAAGTCAGCTCAGACAGGATAATTAAAGGCAGCGCTGTCCCGGACTAAACACAGCTTTCTAACTCAGAAGATGCCCTTCCTCCCCCCACCCATCCCAACTTTTTACTTACTCTTTTTCCTAATTAGAGAAGTGGCCTGAGGGACAGGGAGGCTTTTGTTGTCTGGTCCTGATAAGTCACTGGGAAGATTTATACACAGAGAACTCTCTTCCACAACTCTGAGATGAAAGCGTCGGCATGCACGCAGCCAGGGCTGTGAAGACAGTGGTGTGGGCCGAGCTTCCCTGATTGTGTCCAAAGGACCCTGTCACTAGAATAGCAGACACCAACCAACACGTGAAGACATCTACTGTGGGTCTGGCCTGGCCCGGCCCGGGCACTGAGATGTTGCACACGGGATCAGGTGTGACCTCCACCGACAGTGCTGGCCACACCTCAGCACACAGCAAGGGGCCCGAGTCCAGGAGATCCTCCATCACTGGATCCCTGGCCGTGAATGGCAGCCTCTCCAAGCAAGCCCCAGAGAACGGGCAAGGCTGGTCTCACATGGTCCTTACACACCCTCATGACCTTGCAGGAAAACAAGCCATAATAACAGACCCTCGGCCCCTCTCCCTCCCTCACTCCCCTACACACCAAAGTGGGTGACAAGGAGGCCCAGGCGTGTGGCCATCTGGTGGTATGTGGGACGGATCATTTTCAGATACCAAGTATGGCTCCGACTGCTAGCTGCCCCCAGTGTTCGCTTCCCCTTCTCCTAGAGCAAGACCAGTTTAGAACAGCACAAACCCCACATTTCCCAGGTTCCTCTCGGGAAGGTGCAACCGTCCGGCTAGCTGAGGGCCAGTGGCACACGCCTGGGAGTGATGGCAGCAGCTTCCTGAACGTGACCTTGAAGAGAAAGTACTGTATCCCCTTCCCTCCCCTGTCTGGCTGCCTGCAGGCTGAGTGATGTCACCGTGGTGACAGTCGGAGTAGCCATCGGGTGTGAGGTGACACTGTTGTCAGAGCCACAGAACATGAGGGACCGGAGTCTCCAGTACCTCTGAGCCGCTATACCAGTGCCTGCACTGTTAGCGGAGAGGAAAACCCATTTCTACCCTGTTTAACTACAGTATCTGGGGGCCTGTGTTTGAGCGGCCTAGCCTGTATCTTACACACCAAGGGTGGCTTCAATTAATAGATAATAGATTAAATGAATAGATTAACAATAATAGCCACCACTTGTTGCACATAAGCCATGGGCCATGCAATGTGCTGGGTGGTCTCAGTGTACATGAGCTCATTTGACTTCTCACAACAGCCTCGTTAGGTGGTTATCATTAGTCCTATTTTATAGATGGGGAACTAAGGCCAAGGAGGTGGGCTCATTACAATGAACTGGCGACAGGGCCAGGGCTTGAACTTAAGTCTTTGACCTCTCAGTGCAGGGCTCCTCCCAGTATCCTGTGCCCGGGATCCGCTCTAACTTAGGTACTTTTTCTGTGTCCCAAACTGTTTTTGAAAACATACTATTTCCATATCAAAGCTAATTCTGAGCGCGAATAGCACAAGGAACTACAGATCTCTGTTTTACTAAAATGAAATCCCATCAGAACTACATCTCTAACTTGTATTGTACTGGCTTTGTTTTCAAAGCAAGTTTTTCTATTAAAAAGGGGAAAAAGGGGAAAACTTTAAATCTATGGAACAATTATTTACATTTTAAGAACTGGTATTTTCAATCCCCCAAAGGAGAAACATAAGATCCCTTAATTCCTAATTTTCTTATGAATCAGTAAAATTATCTGTTTTCCCTCACTACCTGAATTTTACCTCAAAACACTCTGATCCTTGATATAATTGTTTACCTAGAAATCCCAAGAGAATCAGAAACAATGAAAAAGTTCAGTAATACGGCAACGAAAAAATTTAATATAAAAATCAATGGCTTTCCTCACAAAAATAATCACATTTCCTGTCTAAAAATAATAACCAAGTTGTAAGATATAACAGAAGAAAAGATCCTAGTTCCATTCTATTTTATTTTATCCTATCCTATTCTAAAATACAAGACACCTAGAAATAAATTGAATAAGAAATTTAAATATATACATGAAGAGAAAGCCAAACTCTTCTAAGAGATGCAAAAAAAGACTCGACCCATCAGAGAGGCACAGCCTGTTCTTGGAAAGGACAACTCGGCCTCATTAAAGTTCTTCCCGTTAATCTATCGATTTAACACAGTTCCCACATGTGTGCATGCATGCCAGCCCCAAAAAGAGATGCAGGCTGTAACAAAGAATAGAAACCATTTATTTGAGCAGAGGGTTTCAATCACAGGGGCAGACATTCAGGTAGCAACCTGAACTGTGCTTCAGAGAGAACAAGGAAAAGGGCCGTTTCCAAAGGCAAAAACCCCAGGCGCAGGGTTCATTTCGGTCCTCTGTGCAAAGAAGGGGGCTGGTTGGGAAAAGGGATTGGGTTCTTTCAGGGTGAAGAACGCAGATGGTCTGGCTGCCATGTAGAGAAAGAGTTCAAGATGTGGCTACATAGTTGGCTTAAAAGTACAGAGATTGTGGGTGGGAGGAGCATGAGGCAAACTTCTTCAAGGCCTCCCAGCCCCGTTTCAGTGCTCCTGACAGAGATGGCTATCTTGGCGATCGCCATCCACACACACAAACACTAACAAGATGCTTCCCGGAGTTAGGCAAACATGTTCTCAAGTTCACATGGAAAGCTCAACACGCAAGACCAGCCAGCACACTTTTTAAAGAGAAGAGTAACAAAGCGGGATCAGCCCCATTGTGCGCGAAGACAAGCGTGGCATCGCCACATGAATATATGAAGATCAATGGAACACAGTAAACATCCAAAAAAAAAAAAAAAAGCAGACAAAGTTAGGTACCAGAATTTAATTTGCAAGAAATGTGACATCTGAAACCAAGGTGGAAAAGACGGCACGGCCAACAAACAGTCGGAACACCCGAGTGGCTGTGTGGGAAAAGGGGCCGCACGTCTCCCACCTTACAAAGGATAAATTCCAAATAGAGGAACGATTCAAAGGTAGACACGAGACCATAAAGCGGTTTAACAGAAGTCAAGGTAAATTAGTTTAGAAACTCAGCGTGGCGAGGATCTTTCTCTCCAGTCTACAGTAGCCGTAAGAGAAAAGGTTGACAGAGCGGACTCTGTAGAAAATGAGAATGTTTGCATGTCTACAAACCACCAAAGCAAACTCCAGAGCCTCACGATACCCAGGGAGGAGATACATTCGACTCGCACCCCAAAGAGCTCACTTCCCTACATACGCAGAGCCGCTGCCGGTTGTCAGGGAGAAGTCCAACCATCTAATGGAAACCAAAGCTAACGATGGAACGATGTGAAGAAAAGACGTCCGACCGCACTCGTGATAAAAGTGTGGCAAGTTAAACGGTCTCTGAGATCGCACGTTTTTCTTACGAGAATGGCCCAGACCCAACACCCGATGTCGCACTGAGGAGGGGGTACAACCAGGGGTGTAAAACGGGGCGACCTCGATAACAGGCCATTTGTCGGCGCCCATCAATGACTGCAACTCGTGTATCCTTCGACCCGTGATTTCCACTCGGAATTGAGCAGACAGATGTATCCCATGCACGGGAAACGATGGATACGTGCATTTACTCCGTGGCAAGAGAGTGGAAAGAACCTAAATGTCCCTAAGTAGGGGACTGGCTGAAGGACCCAGGGCACACCCATGCAGAGGCTACAGTACAGCGAGAGAGAAGAGTGAGGAAGCTCTTCCCTTGCTAATGAGGACGGGCCTCCCGTTGGATGAAGTGAAGGCAGCGGACACAGAGCAGGGAGAGCTGTGCGTTTGCGTGCTGTGGGAACGTGGGGAAGAGACACTCACGCATAAACGCCTGCTCCTGCAGGGACGAGCTGTTGGGGAGGGCTACTCAGGACAGCCAGCACGCTGGGCGCTGGGGGCAGAAAACCGCGCGCCTGGAAAACGGTCTACACCCCGGCACACTTCAGCCCTTTCAACCATGTGCATGGAGTCGCTACTACATGGTTTTTCGGCCATGAAAAAAAATAAGGTGGAGTACTTTTTTTCCTTTCTTTTCTCACTTTCTGGTGCTTGGGGAGACTCTCCTGTGGATTTGCAACTTTGCCCAATTCCATTAACTGCAATATTTAGCCTTACGCAACCAAGCTTCAGCTGGACAGGAAATCTGCCTCTTACTTATAGTTTCAACTTTGATAGAATCCCAGCGCACAGAGCTAGTAGGATTCTCAAAAGTGGTCCAAGGTATTCTCATGTGGGGCCAGTTCGTTTGTTGGGTCAAAGCCGTGATGAAGGCGAAGGCAAATACTGTGCGATGATGACGTGGACGGATGTTATGCCCATTTTATAGATGATGAAACTGAGCCGCGAGGCAGTGGAACAGTTTGCCCACAGCCACCCACGTTTTCTCCAGTAGACGCAGAGTAGGGATTTGACCCAGGCGGTCTGTCTCACTTCTCACCGGGATTCCAGACGGGCTCTCAAAGCCTCCTTTATGTCATGCGTGTGCGTGGACTAGAGATATTAAAACAAAAGAAAAAGTCATCCCACCCTGGTCAGGTGGCTCAGTTGGTTGGAGTGCCATCCCATTCACCAATGAGTTGTGGGTTCGGTTCCTGGTCAGGACACATGCCTGGGTTGTGGGTTTGATCGCTGGTCAAGGTGTGGATGGGAAGCAACTGATCGATGTTTCTTTCTCACACCGATGTTTCCCTTCTCTTTCCTTTCCTGTCTCTCTAAAATTGGTAAACATATCCTCAGGTGAGTATTGAAAAAATATACATATTGTCCCCAACCCACCAGGAGCTTCCGCTTCGGAGCAGGGAGGGCTACAGGCGCTGTGGCCAGGCAGTGACAGAACACGATAAAGCCACTCACGGAGTCAACCCTCGGAGTCAGACTGGGGACACCTGCCTTTGCCCTGGCAAACCCTCCGCACCCTTCACATGGCGGAGCCCGGTGATTAGTGCACACAGACACGACGTTTAGGTCGAGTAACAGCCCTGAAAGGGACCACAGATGAAGCCGAAAGGACTTTTTTTAAACGCGCAGCCCCCAGTCCCACCTCAAGTACTAGGTTAACAAATCCAGGCCACACTGGAGAGGATTGCGGACAGGAAATCAAGAAGCTTATTACAGTCCTTCATTCAAACAAGTTTCTAGATTTACAAGCCTCTAAAAGGCAGCTCAGATCAAGAAGCGAACAAACGGCCACTTTCTTTATGGTTGTCAAAGGCACTAAATGTATGGAGAAGCTCGGCCCTGTCCGATCCGTGACAGCTGGGAGGGGACTGGCCCGGCTCGGCAGGGGGGAGCCAGGGAGGAGGGCAGCCTGCAGTCTTCGGGCGAGACATTTAGTGGACCTCAGTTTCCCCGTCTGTGAAGTGGGGCTAATCATACCCTTTCTGCAGAATCGTGAAGCTCAGACGGGCAAACCTGTCAAGGACAAGGAGCCTGGTCCCAGCCGGGGCGCAGCGCCATGTACCCCCTTCCTTCCCCACAGACCCCCGGAGACGACACACTCTCACTCCTGAGAAGGAGGGAAGACCTGGGTGGGGAAAGTCACAATTTCACAAGTTTCCCTGGGTCTCAGGCCAATCCTGACTGAGCGTGCTCATGTGCTGGGGCTGATGACATAAAGCACCACAAACTGGTAGCTTCAAACAACAGAGGTTCATTCTCTCCCAGTTCTGGAGGCCAGAGGTCTGAGATCAAGGCCTCGGCAGGGCTGTGCTCCCTCTGGGACCCTGGGAAGGATCCTTCCTCGTCCCTTCCCAGCTTCTGGTTGTGGCCCGCGGTCCTTGGCTTTCCTTGGCTTGTGGCTCCATCACTCCAGCCTCTGCCTCTGTCATTCCATGGCCTTCTCTCTGTGTCTGCCCTCACAGCATCTTCTCTCTTAGAAGGACACCAGTCGTTTTGGATAAGGGTCCACCGTGCTCCGGTGTGATCTCATCTCAACAAATTACATCGGCAACAACCCTGTGTCCAAACAAGGTCACATTCTGAAGCACTGGGGGTTAGAACTTTTAGAAATAGTTTGGGGGCACACAATTCAAAAATGAGTAGTCCTTTCCTGAGCCCACACTGTAAGGGTGACAAAGGAGACCAAGGGCCCACACCAGACCTTTTCTGCTCAGAGCGTCTGGGGAAAAAAGACGCTGGCACAGTGACGGTGAGAGGGGCCAGGCCACGGGCACCGTGCGGGCCGGGGCCAGGGCTGCAGGCACGCCGCACGACCAGAACGAGTCTCTCCCCAGTGCGAGCTTTGGTTGCTGCTCCCATGTCAGGACAGCAGTGATGGCACCTTGCCACCTGGCTTAACACTCACACGTGCACAGGGCAGGGAGCGTGTTTTCCTCAAGTCACAGAAGCACGGAATCTTGGAGCCGTGAGTGAATCCTTGGTGGTGGAAGGCGCCACCATCTACCCAGCTGATCCAATGGAAGTTGAAGGGGTCATTTGTTCTAGTTCCCTCTGTTCCACTCCCTGTACCCAAGCAGGATGTCACCCCGCCTTTTCGTTGCGTTCATGCTGCCTCCCTGACACTGCAGCCCAGCTGAGACCCGGCGCTTTCTTGTGAACAGCTGGGGAAGGAACAGCCGTGGGACTTCCCACCTGGCTGCACGGGGCTGTTGGCACAGAGGGGTCGCGGGACACCCGCCCCGGCTCCGCACCCCTCCCACTAGCACCAAGTCCAAACTCCACTTACAGCCGTTCCTATCCGTACATCACTAGTTTAACCACACAAGATAATTCTCATGTGTATGTAGAAGAAGAAACAGACAGGAATAGCTGAGGCATTTTTGAAAAAGAAAAATAACAAGAAAGTGACTTGGGCTGTTAAGGAGTATTACATAACCACATGAATGAAAACAGTGAGGCCCTGGGACAGATTGGGAAAGAAGACACGCGGGACGGAACAATTCCGAGTCCGCGACCGGAGACGGGCAGGTGGTTGGGACCACGAGTCATTTGGCAGATCACTGAGTCAGATCTCCTCCTCACACCACGCACCATGATAAACCGCAAATTCAGAAAGAGTTAGGTATAAAAATAAACGGAGGCTTCTCTATGTTATCGAAGCTTTTATAAGTCTGGGGCAAGCGTGTATTCCTTTTATAGTGAGGGCATATTCAATAAAGGTGGAAAAAACTTCATATAAACCAGGAGGGAAGACAGGTAAACAGTGAGCTGGTATCCGGTGGGACTTTCTAAGCATAAAAGCAATGAGAGAAACATGAGCACGTCTGATTAGTTAAAAAATTTCAAATTACACATGTTAGAAAACCTCACAAAAATTAAAAGGCAAGTGGCAAAGTGAGGAGAACATTCCCAGTAAAGATAACAAAGGTCTGGCGTCCTTAAGATACCAAAACATCTTGCCAATCAGTAAGAAAAACACCAAACCCCATGATTCTTCATCCCAAGGACAATTCTAAATAGAACTACAACGGTCTAACAGACACATGGCAGCCGATGATAATAAAAACACACACAGAGGCAAAGCCACGAGGTGCCCATTTCGAATCAGCTTGGTAATACTGCACCAACAGTTATCATTAATGGTAAAAACAAGAGAAAGTTCTGAGATGCCCCGAATTAAATTCCAGCAGGCCAGAGAGTGAGGAGGAGATAAGAGTAACTAAGTGGTCAGTGGCCGTAGGCCGATGAGCAAAAGGCCGCTCACATTCCCGGATGTACGTGGGGGCTCTGAATCTACTGGTGCTGTGACCACACACAGCACAGGCAGCGTATGCACGCACTTCGGGACTGCTGCCTGCCACCAATTAAAAGTAGTAAATGCGCCCTGCCTGGCTGGGTGGCTCAGTTGGTTGGAGCATTGTCCTGTGCACCAAAGGGTTGTGGGTTCAGTACTCGGTCATGGCACATCCGGGAGGCTACCGATTGATGTTCCCCTCTCTCTCTTTCTCTCTCTCTTCCTCTCTCTCTAAAATCAATAAACATATCGTCGGGTGAGGATTTACCAAAAAAAGTAGTAAATGTTCATTCCTTATGACCGCCCCTATCCTAAAACTTCCCCGCTTCACCTTGTCCCGCCCCTTAACTGTGGCCAATGTGAATTCAAAACAACTTACATCTTTCTTCCCTAAAGCGACGCATCAAAGCCTCTGTGGCCTGGCCCGTCATCTCCGCCCCGCTGCCCTGCTGGGTTAGACCTCAGGCCCCAGGCCCCCGTCCTTTCCCGGCGAGCATGTGGCTCAATAAATCCTTTATTTCAAAGAAGCTTTCAGCCGTGAGAGTTTTTGTTTAGCAGTGATGAGAAGTGTGGGTCAGGGCGCACAGCTGGTTCTGAGAAGGCCCTGGGCACTGCGTGCGGGGACCGGGCACGCCCACGGCCTTTGCCTGTGTCATTTCAGTCCTAACATCCTGGCCTAAAAGAATCAATCAGAAATAAAAGACAAAGACAAGGATGTTTATCACAGCACTCTCGACAATAGCAAAAATTTGAAGGTGACCTTAATGCTTCAAACAAGAAAAAAATTTTACTTCAGATACAGACTATTGTGCCTCCATGAGAAAGAAGGTCTAACCAGGAGAATCCCCCGCCCACCCCCAGTTGGGTTTAGCAATCCTGCCGTGGAGGGCAGCCCGTGCTGTTACTCTGAGGCCGCTGCTCGTGAGTGATAGGACAGAGCAAACGAGTGCGTTCAGTGTGTGCGGGAGGAGTCGGGGTTTTCACATGAGGAAAAGGACATGTTATTAACCAAAAACCTGGTGGCCCTGAATTTAAATTGAAATTAGCAGCGTGTGTTCAGGATGTGTTTTATTTTAAAAGTAAGTATTTTGGGGGGGCTCTGTCCACTGAAAAGGCCTAAAAAAAAAAAAGACTAGCCTAGTACCCACGAGTTGCCCACAGCACAGATTATCCCCACCCGTCCCCTGTTTGAGGGAAGTCTTGTCAGAGTCGGAGCAAAGCAACTATCTGGAACTACCAAGGTCGTGTTAAAGGACTCACCACTCAACTTGAAGAGGTCCCCACTGGCCAAGTAAGGGACCCCTGAAGCCTCAATAAAAATAACTGCAATGAATCAAAATACACTAAGTATGTTTAAATGAAACATACGAAAAATAAAATGCGGCAGTCACCTTCATCAGAACAAACCCACTCTTTTGAGAATTGGTAAATAATTTGAAAAAATAATCCATGCCGCCGTTTGTGGGTGAGCTCTGCCCCAGGCCCACCACACAGTCTCTCCGCCTGGAGGTATTGCAGCCCGCGCAGGAAGGAGGAGAGCGGAGTTAGAGCGTCACCAGCCTACAGCTCCCCAGTGACCCAACGGCCCCGGGCAATGATCATCCATGGCTGTTCTCGTCCCTCCCCCCTCTGTCCTGGTCCTGCGGGGGCACACTCCACCACTCAGTAAGTATGCTTGCCCCAAACCAAACCGGAACCCCATCAAAGCCTCTCGGTCCACCCCTCAACCTGCAGGAAGCACAGGGGCCGGGGAGCCTATTAAATGACACGGCAGGAACGCAACCAGCACTACCCAGACTGGGCAACTGCAGGACAAGGACCAGCTTCTCCGGTACAGAAACTGCAAGGCAAATGAAAGAGAAGGAGGCGCATCTGCAGACTGACAGAGATGTAACAGACAATCACCCAATCACAATAGATGAACCTTATCTGGATGCCGATCCCAACTATTAATCAGTTATGAAACAATGGGAAAGCTTGAACACCCAGGGCATACTTAACTGATGATAAGTATTTGTTAACTTACGCAGTTTTTAGGTGTGATAAATGGTACTTTGGTTATAGCTTTGATTTTAAAATATATGTACTGAAATAGTTACCCCCCCCCAAATTATGATGCCTGCGATTTGCTTCTGAATAACCCAGGTGGTTAGTAGATGGGCGTTCAGATGCAACAAGATTGGTTTTGCTTGGTCTTTGGTACAGCCGGGCGATTGGTACCTGGGGTTCATGCTGTGCTCTCCACTTCTGGACAATGTTTGGAAATTTCTATGACAAAAGATTCTAAAACACATTTAAAATGAGATTTTTCTCAACGGAATGCTATGGAGAAATGCTCGAGGTGTGGCAACGATGGAAAAAGCTACACAGCTAACACAACTATTTTGCTCCAGCTGCGCACACACGAAGCTCTGCGGGGAGGAAAGAAGGAAGTCCAGCATAATGTTAGAACAACTGTTACCTCTTGATGGCGGTATACTGGGTGGTTTTTACTTCCTCCTTTACATTTTCTGTTTCTACAATTAGTAGGCCTTAGTTTATAATTACAGAAATGTATTTTAAACAGCATTTAACTTGGAATTTGTTGGAGAAAGACAGGTTGTTATGTTCATAGCGTGTTTATTTCTGCTTTGGCCTAATCGCTTCCAACTGGCCCTGGAGCCGCCGTCAACCCAGAGGCATCCACTGGGCAGAGTCTTTAGCAAGATAAACGATGAGAGCAGACCTAATACAGAAGCACCCTTCTCAGGCCAAGAAGGCTTTACAGAGCCCGCAATTCTTTACCCCAAGGGAACAATAACTAAGCATAAAAATCCTCTGCAAAGGTGAGCACAACACTGGTCGGCCCGGTGGGGGACAGCTGGCCCCAGACCAGGGCCTGCCGGCCCCCAGCCCACAGGGACAGGGCCGTGCCGGGCTGTGGGCCCAGGACCATCAGCTCTCACGGGCATGGGGTCTGAACCAATACACACACAACCCGTAAGGAAAGTTCTGTCAGGGGGAAGAAGATAATCCCAATAACCTATTAATCCCAGTTGGAACACAGAATTTGAGCTGTCAGGAGAGGCTTGGTGGGAGGGCGACAGGGAAGGATGTTCACGGGTGCCACCACTCTCCTCCCTTCAAGATTCAGCTTCAGGATTCCAACTGCTGAGCAAGCCTGGCTTCCGAAGTGCTTTGCCATTTGGTCTGATGGACGTCTGTCCCCTACCTAGCTGCCTTGCTGTTTCTGTGAGAATGGACACCTGTTTTCTTTCTTTTTCCTGCCTTATACCTGCTCCCATGGGGGAGCGGGGGTGGGGGCAGGGATAGACTATATTTTTGCCCTTCACCTCATACAAAAGGTCTTACCAACTTTACCGACCATGTGCCACTGGGACCTGTGGGGGAGAAAGGTGCGTCCTAGACCGTGCTGATGGGAGGTCATTTTCAGTCTAATGTTGGGGGACAAGACAGACACCCGAGATCTCCCCTCACCACCTGCCCCCTTTTATGCTACTCAAGTGTGGGGGCCTGTGGATAGGGCGCCTCGGTGCACAGCAGCGTTCTTTTCACTGGTGGAAGTGAAGAGGAGAAACCCCATGGGAGGGTGTGGACGGCACCCCCTGGGAGAGCATCGCTGGCTCATGGAGCCCAGCGAGCAGAAACAAGCCTCACGGGTTGGCGGCAGGACCAGGTGCCTCTGTGTGATTGTGCAGACATGGAAACTCGCCACAGCCCAGGAGCTGGATCCCTGGTGTTGCCTCGCCCCTTGAGAGCAGGTCACTTCCCCTGACCTTACAGCCACAGGGACTCTCCAGAGACTGCAGGCCAGGCTGTCCCCTGGTCACCTCTCTTGACCGGGATGGCTGTTCCCACAACCCACCACCCGGGGCAGCAGTGGCAAAGCCGGGCCAGGGCCCACAGGCTTAGAGGAGGGCTGGGGCTGGGGCAGGGGCCTGGGGACCGGCCACCCTCCGGGCCTCCTGCTTTCGCAAACTTGGGGCAGACTTGGAGGTCCCACCAGGGAGGGGCTCCTCAGTGGCAGGGGGAACTGGCACTGCTCTGGCATGGGAACTGGCACGGAGGGGACACCGTGGGTGAGTTGTTGTACTGCAAGGAGCTGCCCCACGAGTTCCCGCCCCAGCAACGGACACCACTCTGCAAATCTGGTTTTGAATCGATCCATTTGCTCAGCGCTGTATTCTTGGTGCCTGTACAGCTCCTGCACATAGTAGGAGCTTATTCGAAATGTTGGAGGGAAGAGAGGAAGGAATTATGATCAAAGCAGCTGTATCTGCCACACTGCTCTGTGCCATGCGTGGCAAACACCGCCGCATAATTTCTCTCTTATTACCACCTTTCACGGATGTACTGAGTCTCCGAGAGGTTAAGTCAGAGGGTTTTCCCTCTTTTTCTCCACCCCACCCCTGGCCCCCAGCAGTCAGGTCCAATCCCCCAAATAGCTTTTAAACAAAAGCAGCTGAGGCATTTACCCCAGTCCGTCATGAAAATTCAACATTCTTCTGTCATTGATAAAACTTATAGGGAGCTTTTCATATTGATCCCTTTTATCTTTGCTTTTGGGGCTAAGATAAACCAGTACACATTTAACTTATTTCAGTCATTTAAGGAAAGAAAGAACAAAAGTGGAGAATCTGTGTTAAATCAGGCACAATAAGGGGAAACATTTTTTTAACAAAACACAGTGTTCAGAGCCTCTGGTTACTGTGAATCACCCCCTCTGAGCTCTGAAACCCCCGAATCCCTATCGTTGCCCAGTTCCACCCTCTCCATCCGAAACGTCTGGCGGAAACACACAACCAGGCCAAAACAAAGTTGGAACATTTTTTAACTTAATTTCGACTCTGCTTTACTAAAACAACAACAGAAAAACTCAAAACCTTCCAGGATTTAACAAATTTAACTACAAATGACTAGTCAGATCTTTCCAACAATTAAACGCTGGATAAAAAGAATAGTTCCCAAATCAAATTTCCCAGGTTTTTCATGAACAAATGTCCCCGTGGATCCCTCCTCAGAACTAGAGCCAAAATGGAAACTGGTGTGAACATTAGTGAACATTTACAAAGAGCAGCCGAGGGCAGAAAAAGGAAGGAAGAAGCGGGAAGGCAGTGCTTGCTGTTTATTGGGAATAATTAGCAAAGCAGAACCAGCTGGATGCTGGCCCCACGCACCTTTGCCCAGACGCTGGGGGCGGGGGGCAGAGAGAAACGTTCAAAGGGCCTCATAAGTGGATGGTTAGGTGCCATTTCACGCCTTGCTGCACAGCTAAATAAAGGGAAATATTTTTTTAAGTGTAATTGAACTTCAGCTGGCTCGGTGGGCCGTTGTGCTCTGGGGAGCCCAGCTGTTTGAGAGCCACACTCCTTTTAGCCGCGACAAGGGTTTTTCCCATGAGTCTAGGTAACGTGTGAGTAGAAAGACAGACTTCTGCCTACTGTCACTGGAGAATAAACAAGGACTCCGAGTTTTAAGTGTTTGGGAAAACTCTGCTTTTAATTAGATGCATGGAGATAAGTTGATTTGCTCAGAAAGCCCAAGATGCGCATGGATTTGGCTTTCACAAGCCGAGGCTGTGAGGTTGAGTAAAACCGTTACCGTGTCTGGAAAAGGCCGTGGAAGCAGGAAGGGGCACAGGGATGGAAAATGGGGCCTAAGCGGGCAGCTGGTGGGCACCCGTGAGTGCTTTTTCCAAGGCTGCCCACCGGCCCAGCCCTTTCCATTGTGTCAGTGCAGGGGTCTGGATGGGAGCGGATGAGTGTTTATAAACAAGAAGAGCTCAGACATCTGGGCCTTGCTCTGAGGCCGAGGACACTGTGCAGGTACAGGCCCTTTGGCCTGCCCGGGCCCGTGATGTAAACAGCAGGGGCCGCCTTTCCTGGGGAGACCAACCTGGTTAGCAGAGATCAGGGAGAGGAGGCCTCTCGCTGCACCAGTTCCCAGCAGCCTTAGGTGGCAGCCAGGGTGCAGGCGGAGGGTCAGTGACCGGACGACCCGGTCCTTCTGTATTGTGGTAACAGACACATAACGTCACAGGAAGCATCTTTGCCCTCTGAAGCGTACAGGTCTGTGGCTCTAGATGCGTTCGCACTGGTGTGCAACCACCCGTGCCCGTGAAACAGTAACGCGCCATCCCCCCACCCCTTCCGCAGCCCCGGGGAACCTCCACTGTGCTTTCTGTCTCCGGGACTTTGGCGACCCCGGGGGCCTCATCTAAGTGGAATCGCACCCTGTCAGTCTTTCTGTGACTGGCTCATTTCACCCAGCACAGTGTCCTCGCCGTTCATCGGTATTGTAACGCATGTCGGGGTTTCCTTCGTCTTAGGGCTGAGTAATATTCCCTGGTACGTAAACACCACGATTTGTTCATCCCCTCCTCTGGGAGGGACACTGGGGTTTCCATGTGCAGTTCCACGTGGGACCCAGTCGGTCTCTCCTCCCCGGTGAAGTGCTCGCGTTCCCGGCACGCCGCTGTGTAGGGCGCACTGTCCGCCCTGGGGTGTGAGAGCAGGCGGTGGCTGTCCCTCCGCCCTGACTGTGGAAACGCAGGAGTGCTGGCCTGGGCTGCCAGAGCTTCCCACCGATGAAAGAACACGGGAAAAGGAATTTTTAAGGGACATCATCTATGTCTTAAAATTGTTTCCTCACATGCTTTAAAACACGGGGCCAGCCAAACAAAACTAGCCTGGAAGCTGAGTTTGGTCTTGGGATCACCTAGTGTGACCAAAGCTTCAAAATACCTCCATCCAGCAGGGTTTTGTAGATGAGGAAGCATAGCTCAGAGGTTAAGTGACTTTCCCAAGGTCACACAGCAGTGGGTTGTACTTGAACAGAAGTCTTCAGCTCTAAGCTCAGTCTCCTTCCAAATTGCTCACTGCTGCTCTATGTGACAATATGAGCTACGTATTCAATTCATTATTAACACTAGTGAAAAAAGAGCTTGGAGTAGAGTCCTAAAAAGTTAGACTTAAAAAGCACATCCTAAGCCCAGCCAGGTGGGAGACACAGATGAAGAGCTCCTGACCTCCCACTGGCACCCCTCCCCCCCCAGCTGTGCGCCCCCAGCACTTCCACCTTCACGACCCCACACAATGTATATACATCGATCCCACTGGGAAGCAAGGGTCGGACTTGCGGTTGTTAATCAGGACCCTGACAGGTGGCGGGCTGCTGAGGCCGTCCGAGACCCTGCTGCCAGTGCTGGGGACGCCAGGCTCCCATTAACCCCGCTGGTCCAAAGGCTGGAGATTTCTCCAGCTTGACCAACTCCCTCAAACTCCAGATGCTGGGCTCCTCCCACAGCAAAAAAGGGTTAAACGTGGCATCTGTTTTCTCTCTCGGGGAGGTCAGGAACCCAGACATGGTTTGAAAGCATTCTTCACAGCCCCAGATAACCCCC
Source organism: Desmodus rotundus (assembly GCF_022682495.2). Classification (NCBI taxonomy): domain Eukaryota; kingdom Metazoa; phylum Chordata; class Mammalia; order Chiroptera; family Phyllostomidae; genus Desmodus; species Desmodus rotundus. The sequence continues at coordinate 42,368,051 of NC_071396.1, forward strand.
GACATTGCCCCAGGAGGACCGAGGTGCTCCCGGCCCAGCAGGGACATCCCTGACCTGGTCCGCCTGGGGGCAGGAGGCAGAGGCCTTGCCCTGCTTGGAGTGTCTTCCGGGCCCTCCAGCACAGTCTAGCATGTTCTGAGCCCTTGGTGCTGGGACACAGCAGTGCCCAGAACCCCAAAAAGCCCTGCCCCGGCTGGAGTCTACATTCTAGTGGGATGGGGGTGGGTGGGGTGCCTGGCGACGGTGCTGAACATAGGAAAGAGGTAGGGTGTCCACTGCCTTGGAAGGCGGTGAGAATTATGGGATGCCAAAAGCAGAGAGAGTTGTGATATTAAATATACTTTTAAGCTTTTCCAACCACTTTATTGAGAAATAATTGACATACAAAAAGCTGCATATTTATCATACAACTTGATTTTGGAGATGAGTGTACACATATCCCAGAAACATATCTGTCACCTCCAAAAGTGTCCTCTGGCCCTCTGTATTTATTATTATTATTATTATTGTGTGTGTGTGCGATAACAGTACTTCACATAAAATCTTAGCATTTAATGTGAAGTACTTAGCAATCAGCAGAACGTCCAGTGTGGGGTCCACTGTCGGCTGCTGGGGGTGCCGCGCTGTGCCGCGCAGTGAGCTCCAGAACACGCTCCTCCTGAGCAACCCGAACCTCGCCGTTTTGACTGTCTCTACCTCCCGGTGCCCCGCCCCCACGAGCCGCTTGTATGCGTTTGACGGTTGTAGATTCCTCGAGCAAGTGGGAGCAGGTAGATTGGACTCCTCCCTGTGTGATATTAACTATTATTAGCCAGAGACCACCATGGGGACCCTAGTGACCGCTCAGTCCGTTTCCAGCCCATCCTCCCGATTAACTCCAGACCTTCGTGCGAGTGCAGGCTTGGGAGAACAGAACACCAGAGCACCTCTGAGAAACCCTCTCGCCTGTCCCTACCGACTGCTCCCAGCCTCCCCGTCTGTTCTGGAGCCCATCCCATCCCGGTGAATGACAACACTCACCTGCCTCGCCCTTGATGAGCCTTGGAGACACCTAAACTCCACCCTCAAAGTCACCCACCACTATGGACGTCCCCAAGGGCCAGCCTTCTAAACGCCTCTCCACCCCTGCTCTGGCTGTGCCTCCGTTTCCACATCTTTAACACGGAGGCATTAACAGGGCCCCTCACAACCTCGGGTGGTTGTGAGGACCGGGTGGGCTGACATACTGAAGTGCGTCGTAGGGCAGTGCTCACCGGCCATTTGTGGAGGCAGAAGCAGTGGCTGCCACTGTCAGAGCAGCCCCGACCTGTCGCCGGGCCAGGCAGAGGACAGCCGTGTCCCAGGGTCATGACCCAACAGGACAGGCTGAGAGGGACAGCAGAACAGGTCCAGAGATCAGGAGGCGGGTGAGTCCCTATTCTAGCTGTGTGAGTGTGGTACAAGCTACAGCCTCGGTTTCCCTGGCTGTAAAAAGGGGATAACAGTCCCTTCCCTGGGGGTTTGCTTTGAAGAATAAATAATACATGTAAAAAATGATACGTAACGTACAACATGCATGTGTTATGACAAGGTTAAGTTGGAGAAGCTCATAACAAGGTGAGCTGAGACACGTGGTCTAGGTTAGCCTCACTAGGACCTGCACTGGGGCCCTGTATTTCAGCTGCAGGTCCTGGCTCCTTTCCTGAAATGACAGAGCCACACACAGGGGCTCCTGCTGCCTGCAGTAAAGGGGCCTTTGGGAGAGAGGGAGGTCTGGGAACGCCGACCTTTCCAAATGCCCCTGGAGAGGGACCCTTCCACCCCTCAGGGCCAGCAGCAACAAGTGACAAACCCTCTCACCCCTCCACACACACTGCCACTGTGGGCTGGCTTCAAGCAGGGGGCAGGGGACACAGGAGTGGCCTCCCCCTGCTCCCTGTCTCGGGAAGTGCATTCTTTAGACCTACAAAGAAGCAACTTTCACATAGCATAACACGTGCCCTGAACGGGGCTGCTGTCAGCGCTGTCTTGTTCGAGGGGCGGGACACTAGGGAAGAGTCCAGAGACGAGCTGACAGTTGAGCTGGCCTTGGTAGGATGTGCAGGAACCCTAGAGGGCCATGTCCCCGAAACCTCCGACCCCGTGGCACGCCCCCTTCAAGCTGCCTGCCAGAGTCGCATATTTCTTCTCCTATTACTGATTTAATAGTTCTCTTTACATCGAGTCACTTTTTTTTTCACTCAGTTATTTTAAAAGCAAACGTTATACACTACAGTAAATAGAAAACCAGCCCCACATGCCCCAAATAGAGAGAAACCCTAAAAATAAATCCCAGGAAAGGAAGTTATTAAATTATAAGCAGACATTGCAGCTTGCTGGAGTCTGGGAGTCTGAGGCTGCACTCTCCGCGTGCGAAAAGGGGGATCAGCGAGAGGTGGAGGGGCGATGAGCGCATGCGCACCAGGGGGCCGTGGAGACGGGTGGTGGGGGATTTGAGGGTATTTAATCCGCGTCCCCCCCCACCTCCGTGGGCGCTCCCTGCAGCCGCCTCCCTTGGGGATCAGGCTCTCACTTTGGAAGAAATTGCCATGGCTGGCAGAAGGAAGAATTTGGGCGTTTGAGTTCCGGGAGGGAAGGGACACTCTCAGGGCCAGAGGGGCAACAGGGAGGTCACAGTGAAGGCCAGTGACTCAGTTTACCGAGCACAGCCCTTCTGGGGATGCAGGCACAGCTCTCAGGCTCTATGCCTCATTTCATCTATCTTCCCCACCTCCAGGGGAGAGGGTATTAATCACTGCCTGACTGTGAGTGATTAATCATCAGAGACGGTCACTGGGTAATGGGTACGCGCCTCACTGCTCCACCCCCCACCCCAAGCCGTGCACACAGGCACGCAGGGTGAGCCGCAGTCCTGAGAGCGGAGGGCGCCTGACTTTGGGGCCAGGTGTGCAGACACCCTCCCTGGGGTCCCATGGGAGCCCCTCGAGAGGTTGTGGAGACTGGAGTTCCCCTCGACGGTGTACATCGGGACAGGACCCAACGTTTAATTTATGAGTCCCTAACTTTTAAAAATTTATTTATTTATTTCTATCCTCACCCAAGGACATTTTTTCATTGCTTTTAGAGAGAGGAAGGGAGAGAAACATCTGTTGGAGAGAGAAGCATTGATCGGTCACCTCTGTTACATACCAGGAACAGGGGGTCGGAGGGGTCTAGGCTGCAGCCCAGGTATGGGCACTGACCCGGGGTCAGACTGGCAACCCTTCCCTACAGGACACTCCAACCAGCTGAGCCACGGCAGCCAGGGCTCAGTCCCCGGCTTTTAAAAAAATGTTTAAAAAAATTATGGTAAAATATGCATAACATTTACCATTTTGACCGTGTGTGGTATGGCCCAGTGACATTGCATACCATCACCGGCACCACCGTATCCACCACCCAGACTTGTTCATCTTGCAAAACTGAGATTCTGCACCGGTAAAGCAGCATCCCCCCCCCCCCCCCCCCCCCGCAGCCCCGGCAACTTCCGTCCTCCTTTCTGTCTCTGAAGGTCACTACACTAGGCGCCTCGCATAGGTGAAATAAAACACTTGTCCTTTTGTGACTGACTTATCTCACTGAGCATGCTGTCCTCCAGGTTCATCCATGCTGCAGCAGGTGTCGGGACATCCTTCCTTTTTGAAGGTTGGATGACAGTCCACTGTGCGTAGAGACCCCCTGTCGTCTACCCACTCACCGGCCGATGGACACGGGTTGCCGGCACCCTTTGGCTATTGTGAATAGCGTGGTTATGAACTTCTGCTTTTAATTCTCTTGGAAATTTACTCAGAAGTGGAGAAATTCCCAACTTGAAACATGATCAGAACGGCCCTTGTTGCCTCTGGGACACTGCCCATTAGTGGGCTCCTTTGGGATTCGTAAGTCCATCCCTCTCGGGTCCCAGCCTGGTCCGCCAAGCAGTATTCCTGTCCTTACTCTGAGATCATGTCTTCATACGCGACACCACATCTACAAATTCTACACGCACATGTTGGAGACTAAAGCCCAAGGCCTTAAGTTCCAGGAGTAGGTCTTAGAAGGAGAGCAGGAGATGGGACAGTCTGCACCCAGGGCCCTGCGGAGGGCCCCGCCAAGAACCCTTGGGTGAGCTGAGCACAAGGCAGGCAGCCATGACAGGTGAGGTGTCTGTCCACATCTCTGACAGAGCTCAGGTGGCCTGTCACCTGTGGGCCTCTTCGCAGAGGCCCTGCCTGTTGGCAGAGCAGCCACGCTGCCCATTCCCCGGCCAAGCTGGTGGCAGCTGGCGAGAAGTAGGCTCGGTCTTGGAGGAGTCCTAGAGGACAGGCCCTTCTAGGCCCAGGAGCAGAGATGGGGCTCGTCCAGCCAGTCCTGTACAGAGGCCCCAATGCTAACATGGTTTGATTTTGTTTTCCTTGGCTGTCTCCTGTCTGGCCTTCCTTAGGGTGACTGTCACATCACGGCTCACTCGTTTAGACATGCTTCCCCCCAGTTTGTCTAACGGTGCAAGTGGTCACTCCCGGCAGCTGACTCAGCCCTTTGAAGCCTTCCCTCCACATTCCTGAGGACTTCATCCTCATACCCAGAGACGGGAAGCTCAGCGTGCGAACGTCTGCCTGACCAGAGCGGAGCAGCTGTCACGCCAAACTCATAAATTAGTGAAAAGTCCTGGCTGATCCACATCTGGCTCAGCCCCTCCTCAGGCCCCTCCTTGGGACTGCAGCTTGCTTTGAGCAACAATCCCAGCTTTGTGTCCCCCCCTCTAGGGCAGCTACTACTGAGCTCTGCACCCCCCTACCCCGCAACTTGTGTCCCTCCCTGCCCTCTGTCCTTCCTTAGCAGGAGCCAGTGTCTGTGAACCAGGCGAGAGACCCCTGAAGCCCAGCCCACCGGTTACTGTCCGATTACCATTTCCCTCACGCTGGACACGGCCGAGGGCAATCGTCCAAAACCACAGAGCTGGGCAGTGGCTCGCCAGGTCGTGAGGACCCCTGGCCCTCCACTCACACCCAGAGCTGGGCTTCAATCTGGAAGCCAGGGCAAACCCCAGAGGATGCCAGGGGGTGCACAGACCAAACAGACGTGGAGGTCTAGATCTGAGCCCCTTAGCAGGCCAGAGGGTGGAAAAGAACACCGAGATGCAAAACAGGGAGGGGGATGGCGCCACAATCCTCAGTGTGGATCCAGGACGAGGTCATGGGGGAAAGAGCGGCCCACGCAAGCATCCCACGCGGCTGGAAATGGTGCGGTGTCCCTGGGTGCCTGCGGCCTGGAACTGTCTGGACTCTCACAGAATATGGTGTCTCTCCCCTCAGGACACCATCTGGAGGGGTCAACCCCTCTCTGGGACCCCTCTCAGCAGCAGCAGCATCCCACTCCAGAGGCGTGGCTGGGCGAAGCCAGTCTGAGGGTTGCCGCAGATGCCGAGGAAGTCTCAGGAGCCCCCCCAACCCACCCACCAAAAGCCTGTGCGTTAGTCCATCCCTGGCTGTCCCCGTGGTGACCGCTCTAAAATCTTCCTTCCCTGCTGACTTATGGTGAAGACCTAACCGGACCGAGCTGGCTTTGTAAACCCATCAGTTCTGAGCACGCACAAGACGGTTCTGAAAAACCCATCGACTGCGCGGGCCGGCTGCCTCAGACTCACCTGGGGGGTGTGAAAAATCCCCCAGCTCCTCAGCAAAAGCAGAGAGCACTTTCCAGGGACTGAGTGAGGAGAGTTGAATAGAGAAATTTGCAAAGCTGGTGGCAAGGCATGGCGCCGTTCCCAGGGGCTGTAGGCACATTTGTCACCCTGTATTAATTATGGCTTTTATATTTCGTGATGCTTTGACATCTTCTGAAGCTCCGCTGGCCAGGGGGAGACTGCCCTTGTCCGGGTTAGCTGATTCCTAGAGATGAGCGAACACACCTTTCACATGCAAACCAACCGGTCCAGAGCCCATCCCCCACCCACACCTCCTCTATGTACCTCACACACCGCCAGCATTCCCCCTGCCCTAATTGCCCCAGACAGCCAGGGGCCATCCCCGTAGTCCACAGCCTGCGAAATGCGAAATTATTCCAACCATGCAATCCTAAACCTGCTCATCTTGCCCCCGCTGACTCGCCCCTTCCTTCCCACAAAAACCACAAGACAGGCTCTGGCCATGCCCCTCCCCCCACACTCCTTCTGCCTCCTGACCAACCTGGTGCGTCCCCAGTGGCCCTCCATGGTCTGGGGTGTCCCCTCCTTCTGGGAACTGCACATAATAAACTTTTCTTTCAAGTCATCTGCCTCTGGCACGTTACCCCCCTTAATGAAAATAAAAACCCCAGGTACGTTCTAAACAACCCCGAAGACTACAGGGCAGGTTGAGGGAGCAGCTGAGCCTTCAGAAGAGAAAGTCACATGGAGAAGCCGTGTGACAGGAGCGTAAGGGACATCCCCTGGCTTTAGGGGCACAGCTGGTCCACAGCGACCCTTAGGAAGGTCAATGGAGACCCCACTGGAAGCCACAGGCCACACAGGTCAGCCTGCTGGGACCCGGAGCAGGGGCACAGGTGTGGACGGGTATGGAGTAGCCAATGGCAGCTGGCCAGCATACTTGAGCTCCACTCCAAGAAGTTCAATAGTTCTTGGGTGGTGCCCAGGAATTTTTCTTAAATGCTGCCCAGATGCCTCTGACCCACAGCCAGATACGGGATATACGTTATGAAATGTAAGGTATTGTCACCTAACAGTGTTCGCACTGGCAGCGGCAGCAACAGCTGCCATTCACGGCGGCGCACGCCTGTGCTGGGTGCTGTCACACACGATTCCTGGTCTCCACAGCACCCCTGAATGCGCCGCGGTACTATTCTCACACAGGTGGGGAAACTGAGGCTGGCTAAGAACCTTGCCCAAGGTCTCTCAGCTTGTCAGTGGGAGGGTCAGTGGGATTTTGAGTCTGACCCAAAACTTCTCCTGCTCCTTCTGACATTCGCATCTGAACAGTCAAGGCCAGAGGCTGATCCCTGCACCCCCAAACCTCACTGACAGAGCCTCTCCGAACCCTCACATTTATCCAGCCTCCCTGTTGTGTTTTGTCTGTAGTTGCTTAAAAAAACAAAGTGACTTGAGAGCTTTGAAAGGAAATGCTGAGCAACCACACAAAGTTACTCATTTTGCGTAACAACACTTTCTTTTCCCTTAGTAAGATCTGACCACCTTTATTTCGTTGCAACCTAAAGAAGTGGTGCTGGGCTTCGATGCACAGGCGCCGCCCCCACCTCACCCGGCCAGGGGAAAGAGGACCTCAGCCAGAGGCCTGGGGTCAGTCCCCACCAGGAACGGGGACTTGCTTAGACAAATTCTTCAGAACAAGAGTTCTTGACCTCGGGCTTCAGCAAATCCTCAAAACTCCGTACTTACGGGTGAGAGTTTGCATGAATGGGCACTTTTGTCCGAGTCCTCAGCTTTCATCAGCTTTTCAAAGGAGCCTCTTGAAAGTCAGAGTTTTGTATCCATTTCTTTCCTAATTAACCTAAGGGTTACCCCGCCTACTTTTTTTCCCCTTGTTTTCAGTGAAACTATGACCTGTTCCAAAGCCAGGCAGTTAGTGGAATTTAGTTCACAAACATTTCACGCTAATATAGCAGTAGGCAACATAAATTTTACATAGTCCTATTCCTTTATCTTATTCACAACTGAATAATTATTTTATTAGATTTATTGAAAACATTTTTCCCTAAAAACTTGGTATCTTCTCTTCCCTGGTGAGATGTGAAAAAAAGTTCATATTGAAACAGACTGGTCGAACTTCCCACATTCTTCCTTCACCTCTCCACCTGTGGAGGAATGTGGCATACAGAGGGTTTAAATCTTTCTTTACCTGATAAATATTCATTGGTTCACTCAGCACATTTTCATTAAGTCCTACCCCACACACGGATGTAGCCATGAAGGCCTTGCCTGGGAACAAAGGAAAACAGAAAAACACACTCTCGGAGCTCGCAGGCCGCGCGGAGCACAGTCTGTGAGCCAGGGACCCGCAGGTCGGTAGGGACGGAGAGGGAGAGGGGTGGTGGGTGATACGCACTGTGTCAGTGCCCGTGGCTGCTGTGACCACACCCACGGACTCCGTGGTTCACGTAACTGAAAGTTAGTCTCCCACGGTCTAGAGGCCGGGTCTGAACCCCAGGTGTGGGCCGGGCCACAGTCTCTCCGAAGGCTCTAAGCAGGACCCTTCCTCCCTCTCCCCTGCTTCCCGTGGCTGCCAGCCTTCCTTGGCGTTCCTTGGCCTGTACATGCATCACTTCCATCTCTGCCTCCCCCATCACACAGTGGGTGCTTTCTGGGTGTGTCTACATTTGTTCGTCTCCTGTGGACACCAGTCATTAGGTCACCGCCCCCCACCACCCCCCGGCAATCCACGGTGACACCACATAATATGGCTACCTCTGCAAAGGTCTTATTTCCAAATAAGGCTACGTTCACATGGAGCAGTGGTGAGGACTTCAATGTAGCTTTTAGGGGGACACAGTTTAACCCACAATGTGTGCCAGGAAAACAGTGGAGCGGCTGCACGGGAGACAGAGAGGTGAGTGCTGGCGTGTCGAGGAAGGGCTGCTGGGGAAGGTGCCATCGGAGCAGAAACCCAAACGAAGTGAAAGAATGAGCCCGAGGACACCTGGGTGGGGGGGTCCAGGCAGGGACCCCGAGGTCGAGGCACCCTGTTGTGCTGCACCTGCATTCTCGACACTCAGAAGCTATTGGATAATAAATGTTTATTGGTTAAGCCATTAAGCGTCATGGTGATTTCCAGCAATAGATAACGAACACAGTCCCCCTGCAGTGGCCTCGCTGTCGTATCAGTTTTCTGTCGCTGCAGACAAATGTCCACACACTCGGCAGCTTGTGACTTAACTCACAGCTCCTGTGGGGCAGATGCCGGGGTCCGCTGCTCGGGGTCTCACGGGGCTGCAATCCTGGTGCTCGTGGGCAGCGTTCCTTCCTGGGGCTCAGGAACTGCTGAGCTCACACGGCTGTCGGCAGAACTCAGATTCTCGACTGTAGCACTGAGGACCCCTTTTGCTCACTTGCTGTGGGCTGGGGGCCAACCTCAGCCCCCAGAGGCCGCCCACAGTTCCCGGCCACGTGGCCCCTCCAGAGTTCCCTTGTGCTTTACATCCCTCTGACTTCCAGTCTCTGACGTCCAGACCCAGATCGAAAGCGCCCACCCAGATTTTCTCTGTTTGATGAACTCAAAGGCAACTGACTAGTAACCTCAACTTTGCCACCTAATGTGACATATTCCTGGGAGTATTGTCCCATCATCTTCACAGGTTCTGCCCACACTCCAGGGAGGGGAACACAGAGCTGCACCCCAGGGGGGAGGAGTCCTGGGGACTGAGGATTCTGTTGCCACACCCACCTCTCACTCCCCGCTGCACACCAGGGTCTGCACGGCCAGTGCCCCTGCCAGCCACATGGGCAGGCTGCCTGCCTCCTTGCTGCTGGCTCTGAAGAATAAGGGCAGAGAGCAGGGCCCATGTGCCCCTGCAGCCACCAATCCATGGCACGCGCAGCTAAGCCTCCCTTCAGTGCAGGCGTTACTAACTTCTCTGCGACGCAGAGGAGGAACCTCGGCTCGGAGGGCTTACATCACCCCTCCAGGTTCCCGAACACCAAGTGGCAGAGCCAGGCTTTGAACCCTGCGAGTAAGAAAGTCGGGATTTCAGTTCTAGCGTCCCTACTTTGTGCCTGCGTCACCCCACTCCTCCGAGCCCCGCTCGGCCCTCTGTGGAGCCGGGTTACCAGAGCAGCTGCCCTCCTCCCTGGGTTCTGGGATCTTTATTAGCAAAGGGCCATAAAAGGCCGAGAGGCCGTGGTTGTTGACTTGACTTTTAAACACTTGACTTCCATTTACTGGAAGAACTTGTATTCTAGGCAACCCAAGGATTGAGAAAACAACCAAACCATTAAGTCCTCTTTGGGAGCGCAGCAACAGTGGTGGGGCTCGGGGTGGGGGGAGTGGGCACCGCACTGGCCCACACGATGGCGGAGGGAGGGGCTGCGGCCAGGCCAGCATGGGCCGACCACAGCACGGGTCCCCACACAGGGCACTAAGTCACCATGGAACCAGCCATCCAACTTGTCCACAAACAAATGGCTTGTTTACATGGAAAGTAGACAGTGTGAGCAGAACTGGCCCCAGAGAGTGACCTTCTTGCCTCCTTCTTAGGCCCGCTGGCTCTCTTAGGCAGCCTGCCCCGAACGGAGGGGTTCATCACTGAGAGCTGCCCGACAGAAAGCAAAGATCTCGGACACAGCTGAGGCTCCTCTCGGAAGGCAAACAGCCCGAGCCCTCTTCAAGTGGAGACACAGTGTTTACAACAGTTGACCTACCCATTCCTCCTTCCTGCCCTCTTTCCCTGAGAGAACTTAAAAGAAGGTGAAGAGAAATGCTTGGAAGTGCAGTAGATGAGTCATTTGTTTCACGGGATGGGAGTGTTTGGGATGCTGATGCCAGCCCGGGACGGGGAGGGGTGCGGGGGTGGAGTGGTGAAGGGCTGGCTGGCTGCTCCGATGCTTATGGCAGTGAGTTGGGAGTGATCGTCCCCAGACGAGGGACACTTGTCCCCAAAAAGAGGACACTGAGGCCAAGCGGGAACTCAACCTGGGAAGGCGGGTGCCAGATAACCAAGGAGCAGCCACTCAGGCCCTTGTTTGGGCTGGAGGGTGTCAGGGCGTAGACACAGCTGCGTGCAGTGGGCAGAGGCAGGCGGGGGTGGGGAGGAGGCAGGGGAGCCAGGGCTGGGCCTCTGGCAGGGTTGGACCCTGTTGGCCCCACTCCACCCCACTGGCGTTAGAGATGAAAGCTGTATGCAGCCCAGCTCAGGAGGTTTATGCGAGAGATGGGGAGATGCCAGGGTTGGGCAGAAGAACCAATGGCAGGCCAAGGTGCCTGTGGGGGGCAGGATGGTCAGGAGAATTCAGTGAGGGTTTGGGACACAATGGAAACAGCAGGATTGTCCCAGCTAACTGGAGCAAGTGTGCCCCTGGGCCACGGGTGGGAGTGGTGCAGGAGGACAGGCCTCAGACTCGGGACAGCAGCACCCCTTCCTGTATAACTACACGCTGGTCACTCGTCACCAGTGATGCGTGTCTTCCTAGCTCTGGGCCCTTCCACCTGGAAGCTGCTCTTCAAGCTTCCAGCATCAAGGCTCACGGCCCGGGGACATCCGGGTGGGCTCCCCTAGGATGGGCCCCATGTAGGCACGAAATTTCCTTTGCCAGCCCCCTCCCTTCCTGTGTCCATGGAGAGAGTGTCTGGAGGAATGAAATTACTGTTTTTAATTAATATTTGGAAAAAACACCCAAAGCTAGTTGTTTTATTTTTGAAGCCAGATATACTTGGCTTTAAAGAGAATTTGCTACGAAAGAAACTGATGTGGCCGCTGAAGGTACTGGTTGTCCCCTTGATTCACAGAAGACATTGTCAAAGGCCTCCCCCAGTGCACAGGGCTCAGAGACCCCAGGTCCTGCAATGGAAGGGGACAGAGGCTGCCCGAATTTTTGGACTTGGGCACTAAGACACTGCAGCTGTTCCGAGAGGGACCACTTTCCAAAACACTGGGTTTCCCCGGAACCCTGGCTTTCTCAGGCCATGGCGGGCCCGGGGGACAGCCGAGCCCGAGCACCAGTCTCAGTGACTTGCGATCTTCCCCAGGATGACAATAATCACTCCAATAACGATTGCGGTGGCGGTGCCTTGATGACCCCAGCCAGTCTTCCCCAGACACGTACCTACGCCGGGCCCTTTGTGTGTGCCCTGTGACGCGGAGTGGCTGCTCTTACCATGCCCACTTTATGGAGCAAGAAGTGGAGGCTCCCAAAGGCAAAGCCGCCTGCCCAGGTCTCACAGATCCTGGGGGCGGAAGCCGGGACCTGAACACAGGCTACTTTCCCCCAAACCTGTGCTCCTAACCACAGAAAAGCAGAAGTGTGGTCACTGACCTCGCCTACCTCCTGGCTCCGCTACAGGCAGCCTCACTCGTCTTCCACCAAGGTGCCAGCGCACCCCAGGCCCACGGGGCGGGGACGGCCACCGGATGTCTATTACTTTTTATTACACTCCCAAGAAATTCTGGCCCCTTCGGCCTGAGGATGTGGAACCCGTTCCCAGAAGTGGTCAGAGAGTCTGGGTAACACCACGTTAAGATGATATAATTTGGGACAAGTAAAGAAATGTGAATTTTAATGGAAATTATAGGGTGTTTGAGATTTATATTAATCTCAGGTGTGATAATGGCCTTGGGTCTTAAAGAGGAAAAAAAGCCCTAAGCCTTAAAACATGCACAGTGAAATAATAGCAAGTAAAACACAAGGTGTCTAGGGCTGACTTTAAAATACCCCATAAAAAATAAGAAAGAAAAAGAAAAGGTAGAGGAGATAGATGAAACCAGATCAGCAAACGGCAGCCTTCTCGTTGTGACCTGGCGTGGCAGGAAGAGCAAGAGAGCTCTCTCAGGCCGCTTTTATCCATGGAAGCTTTGCCCTGGGACCTCGTCCCCCCTCAAAGGCCCCACCTCCTCATACCAGCACCCCTGAGGTTAGAATGTCAGCACAGGAATGGGGGGGCCACAGCCAATCTATAGCACACGGAATGGAATGGTAGTCAGCCCTTTATATAAAGGGATGAGATTTTGATACAGGGATGACCCTGAAGGTAGCTGCTAATGTGCTTATCAAATAAGCCAGACACAAAAGGACAAATACCGTGTGAGTCCACTCATGTGGAGTGCCCAGAATAGTCAATTCGCGGGCACAGAAAGCAGACGGTGGTTGCCAGGGGCTGGGGGAGGGGACGGAGGACGTTATCGTGTAGTGGGGACAGAGTTTCAGTTGGAGAAGGATGAAAACGTTCTAGACGCGGACGGTGGTGGCATGTGAACGTGCTTTACGCCACTGGACTGTGCACTTGAAAATGGTTAAAAAGGTCAATGTTATGTATATTCCACCACAAGAAAAAAATGTGAGTGGGGTCAACAAGCTAACAGGCCCCTGAGGACCACTTTGGTGCAAATGATCAGTTTTGAGCTATCCAGGCACCTAAATAGAACTAAGCATTTGCATGCAATTTCACATAATTCTCCTTCAAAATGAAGTACTGGGGGGACGATTAGTTAGGAATTTTTTAGGGAAGGCATTAGATGCCACATGAAACAGGATTTAAAAGGGGGAAAAGTCTCCAAAGGGTAGGGGCCTTGGCGCTGGACGGCAGCCCAGGGAGAGACTATTGGGACGGAGCTCCAAGGACCGAGAGAGACCTCAGGGGAACGACTTCCTCCAGATGCGGCCCTTGTGGGTTCTCTCTGCTCACACCTCCCCCTGCAGATGGGCAGTGGGAAGATGCACGTGAAAAAGTAGGTAGGAGGTCCAGTTTTCAAAGCTCATCTAACTTTCTAGATATTTAAACGTTTACATGTTTTCAAAGTCGATCTAAAAACCACAAAGCACACTCACAAAAGGTTAGCCTCTCTCCCCGTGCACACAGCTTCCTCCCCCGCTAGTGTTGCTTTCTTTTGATTTTGTTTTGGTTTCCTGTATTCTTCTGATATTAGCTTCAGTTTGTTTGTGGGTTCCAACTCCAGCCTGACCGTCTTTCCCACGCAAGGTGGCCAGGAGCGGCATGCGGCAGAGCTTGCCTCTATTCCTGCTGGGGTCAGTCCCTGTACCCAGGAGGAAGGAACGGAGACCCAGCAATGCCCACTGGCTTCCTTCTATTACAGAACACATTGAATGGGCACCAGCTCTGTGCCAGGCCCGAGATTCTCAAGACGAGTTGGTTTTCATTCTTTCTGTTTAGGAGATGATTCGAATGACAAATCTATTGAAAATAAAGCAAGGCAAAATAACCAATGAAAATGAAGAGTAGTTTTTTTAAAGAACAGGATTGGGTTCTCACTCAAGGCCGGCTCCAGGGTCCCCTCTGAGACCTTGCTGACTTACCCATGCAGAACTACTTGCCCCTCCCCCATGTACACTGTGCAGGAGACTATTAACAATAATCACGTGACATTATGACCACTTCTGTGTCCGGCTCCCCAAACTGCAGGCATGATGGGTTCAGAAACAATGGTTCATCTCTTTCTGACAGATAAGAGAACATATCTGTAGAGCCCAGCCCTGGCTGGTGTGGCTCAGTGGATTGAGTGCTGACCTGCGAACCAAAAGGTCGCTGGTTCAATTCCCACACAGGCCACATGTCTGGTTCCTAGTTGGGGGCCCAATTAACGTTTCTTTTTCCCTTCCCCTCTCTCAATAAATAAATAAAATCTTTATTTAAAAAAGGAGCCCAGCACAGAGAGAGAGGTGCCTTCAGATGTCTGTATGAATGAATGAGGAGGCTTTGCCAGGTGATGACACACCTGCAATCGGTGAGCAGGGGACCAAAGCGTCCAGCAGTCCGCCAGCCTCCCTGCTGCACTTCCTGCCAGACATCATTCTACACCAGTCCCCTCGGGAGGCAGGGCTCTCTCTCTTGGACCACAGTGAGTGAGAAGCCAGGACAAAAGGGCGGGAACTGTCAACCTCACCAGAGAGCAGACCGGGGTGTGGGGAGGAGGGTGTGGCCGACAGCAGCCCGTCTCTGACCCCGTGTTTCCCTCACCTGCACCCGTGTCTACGGTCTGGGTGGGGTCCCAAGGAGGTAGACTCCCAGGATTTTGGCCTCTTGAGCCGTCAGTCTGCTACGGGGACCACTGCCAATTGCATTTCTCACCTTCAGTGTGGGGGGCCCACCATCTGCTGCCCCATCTGCTCCCCAGCAACCTCCTTCTCACTGCCCAAGAGGGTGCGTTCGAGAAGAGCACCTGTGTACAACACGTCAGTTTTCTCCCCAAATCACATCGTTTGACTGTGGACACTTGTAGAACTCGTGGGACTAACCACAGTGAGATTCTGTGTTACACCCGTTAGGACAGCCATTACAAAGAAACTGGAAATGACAAGCGTGGGCGAGGCTGCGGAAAAGTGGGAACCCGGGTGCACCGCTGGTGGGAATGTAAAATGGTCTAGCCACTCTGGAAAACAGTGTGGGGGGTTCTCAAAAATTATACAGTCACCATCCACTCCAGCAACCGCACTCCTGGGTCAACGTCCCACAGAAGAGGAAGCAGGGGCCCAGACAGATACGTGAACACGTTTTCACGGCAGCATTATCTGTAACAGCCTACACATAATGTGATCAAACTCTTCATCAACAGACATGAAACGCGGCCCCCACCTGCGGTCCACAACCTTTTTGGCACCGGGGACCCGTTTCGTGGAAGACAACTTTTCACGGCTGGGGGTGGTGGTGGGGGGACAGGAGGCAGAGCTCAGGTGGGAATGTGAGTGAAGTTTTGCTCACTTGCCCACCGCTCGCCTCCTGCTCTGTGGCCCGGCTCCTAACAGGCCACGCTGGTACCGCTCCACGGCCCGGTGGTTGGGGACCCCTGGTCTACACACACAATGGAATAATATCCAGCTTAAAAAGAAGGAAGTCCGGACACAGGGCGCAGCGTGGATGCACCTGGAAAACATTATGCTCAGCGAAGTAGGCCAGACGAAAGGGACCAGTATGGTGCGACTCCGCTTACACGTCCTGCACGTGAGCGGCATCTCGGAGGCGAATTCAGAGGCAGAAGGTAGGAGAGAGGTTACCAGGCGCGGAAGCAGAGAACGGTGTCTGCTGAGTGCAGAGCTTCAGTCGGGGAAGGTGAAAGGGCTTGGGACACGCCGTGGTGACGGCTGCACAGCACTCGAATGTGCCTAATGCCACAGAGCTGGACCTTTAACATGGTTAGGATGGTAAGTTTTATGTTGTGTATGTTTTACCACGATGAAAGACTGTGTATCAACAGCTCATAAGACTGAACACCTAAAAGGCCGCATTTTATTGTACACCTCACGAGCTTGACTTTTTAAAAACATCACCATCTGCAATCCTTTGTGGGAAGTTGATTGTTTCTAGGAACGTGTTCTCCCCTCTCCTTCACTGTGCCCTGAGCTTGCCGGCTTCGGCAGAGTCAGGACAGCCGCGCGAGAGAGGGGACATTTCTAAAAGACGGAGCATATTTAGGCCCCGCCCCTCGCTTCGTGGTTTTCTTCTCCCCTCTTCTCGCCTCTGCCAATCCCTCAGTGCAAGCTGGTCCAGGCCCCACGAGGATGACTTGCTCCCCTGGTCTCGATTATAAAGTGCCTGAGAAGGATGGCCCATTCTGCGTGTTCTGCATGGGATGCCTCTGGGGACAATCAGCCTTGGCCCCTGGCAGGGTCACCGAGCACAGACATGGTTCCCCTCAAAAAGAGGGGGATCCATGCACTGGGCAGCTACCTGCTGCCTGCAGACAAAAGGCTAAACCCTCAGAACCACGTTCGGGGTCCACAAAGTCTGGACCGAATGCTTTTGTCTAAATTGGAGACTTCCAACCGGTGTGCTGCAAGAATTTTTAAAACATGCAGTACCTGACTATTGAGTCAAGGGCACTGACTTCTTTTCCCTCAGATTGTCAAATAAAAAAATAACAACTGGCAACGCAACAATAGCCATGTATGTGATGCCTCGTCTTGAGCCACAAATATACAGGTCACATAACAGAGTTGCATCTTATTGGTCACACGCATACTGAGGTTTATGTCTGATTGGTTAATTGTTGGTGCCAGAAATCCTTATGTACAAATATAGGCACCTGATTTTTTTTAAAAAAGTCACTTTGGAGCAAAAACGGTAAGTAATTACTATTATTATCATTTTTTTTGTAAATCAATCAAAATTATACATTTTTTGTCATACCGACAAAAAATACAATATATTTTTGCTATGCTGTGGAGTTGTAGTAATTAGTTTCTGTGTGCCACGAGATGAAACAGGTCTGAATCGCCGGTCTAAACACAGACAAAGCAGGCCATGCAAGCAAGTGACCCTCATCGGCGTGTGGCTGGGCCCAGGAGCACAAGCACGCAGGGTGGGAGTAGTGGGGTGCAGCGGGGTGTCCATGGTCCCCCGCCGAGAGGCATGCTGATGGTGTGGCCGTGGGAGGGAGAGGAGCTCCGACGCATGCCGCAATGAGCGTGAGCCTCGAAGGCGGGATGCGAGGTGAAAGGAGCCCGTCCCAGGGGCCACATATGGTCTGATCGCGTTTCCGTGGCCTTGGTGAACGTGTACCCAGAACAGACAAAGTCATGCAGACAGAAGCAGACGAGTGGCTGCATGGGCTGCGGGAGGGGACCGGGCAGCTGCTTCATGGGGACAGGGTTTCCTAGGGGGAGGCAGAAATGTTCCAGAAGGAAACAGAGGTGATGTTGGCGCGATCTTGTAAATGGACTCAATGCCACTGAATCACACACTTCAAAATGGTTCAAGTGGTAAAGTTTAAGGTATGTGTATTTTACCTCACAAATAAAAAATCATTTTGTAACACCGTACGGGCCCAGAAAGGCCACATTTCCTACCTGTTTTCCACCTCAGTCTCTACTCACTCACTGGCGGCCAGGCTGTCACCAGCGAACCTGATCCCAGCCAGGCCAGAACGGTCCCCACTCCCAACAGGCTGGTGCTTCAGCCCATCCCTGCCTCTGCACACTCATGCCCTCCACATACATCTTCCTCCCTTTCCCCCCGTGACAACTTCCTTTGCCTGTGTGGAGTGCCTGGTCCCCTCGCAGGCCCCCACCCTCTGCAGGGGCTGCTGAGCGGGGTCCAGCCTGCAGGGAAGAGCTCCTGAGAAGCTTGGCAGCGCCAACTGCGACTGGCCCATGACCGTGGCTCAGTCACGGACCTTCTCTGTACCTCAGTGTCCTCATCTGCGGAATGGTGGTAATAGTCGTGTTCACCTCACAGGTCACAGCAAGGATTCACGCCCTCATTGGCTGTGTTAAGTGTTGACCAGTAGTAGCGCCTGGCACTTAGGCAGTACCACGTGTATGCAACCCATTAGGTGAACCTTTACCTGCTGGTTCATGGGTAGGTCTCTCAGCCTTAAAGTAGAGAATGCTTGAGCGAAGGGACTCTGTCTGGTTGGGGACTCTTGTTTTCGAGCATTTCACGGGGACGGCATGAAATCAACAAGCGCTCCGATCCTCACCATGAGGGAGGAGTGCTCTCCTGGGGCCCTTCGCTCACTGTTCTGGAACCTTGGAGCCCCAGAGATCCAGAGACACCTTCCATGCCAGATGCCTGCCCTTAGCCACCTGCAGACGCAGCCCGAGCGCACCATGCTGCCGCCCTGCAGGCCCGGAGCTCTCCAGCCTCCGCTGCTCCTGGGGCAGAACACACACTTGGTGGTGGATGCAGGGCTATTTCAGTCCAGCCCTCTGAGCTCCTAGCAACGGAGCCCCGGGAAGTAGGGGTCCCCACACGGGGTGGGCCTCTGGCCACATGGTCGTCAGCCCCTCCCAGAGTTCTCTGCTCCTCCTGCCCACGACCCTCACACCCGCATGAAAGCCCCTCGGTGCGAGCAGCTCCGGGAGACCAGCTGGCAGTCCCCACATGCTGAGGGGCCCAGAGAGGGGAGTCCAGCAAAGAACTTTTTCTCCTGGCCCATCTGGGCCTGGGCGGGTCTGACCTGCGGGGCCACGGGGGCTGCAGGCCAGGGAGTGCAGGCCCCTCCCAAGCAGAACCGCCTCCTCGGGGGCAGAGCTCCTGCCCTGGGGCGAGCACACGGGGCCCTCGGCGGGGGCCTCTCCAGGGCGGGTGCTCACTCCAGACCCTAAGTCACCGCCAATCTAAAACCCGCGCCTTCCACAAACCCCAGAGCAGAATTTTATGAGGTATAAGCCGCCAGTGCGAACATACTGCCACTATTTAAAAAGTGCCATTTAAGCCCCTCTCTCCTGCGTGTGGGAACGCCAGGGTTTGTTTGGGCAATCTGGTCTGTTTCCAGTTCCACTGTTGGAGAAGCCACAGCAGGGAAGGGCAAGGAGATACGGGGAGCGATCTGGTCTGCTTTCGCAATACCCCAGGGGGGTCTCCATTACATCCGGAGCGGGTAGTAGAAACCTTATAACATTCTTCGAATAAAGTCAGCTTTTCATTTGCCTGGAAGGGCACGTTCAGTTTTGATTCTGGTGACATCAGAGAGGGTGCCAGAGCGGGACCTGGCGTAGCCCTGCGTGCAGGGGTGAGGGGTGAGAGCGCTGGCTACAGCGGCCACGTGCCGGGAAGCGGACATGGTGGCAGGGCGGTGGGTGTCATGGACTGGACGGTGGCCCCTCAGAGCTCACATGTCAAAGCCTTGATGCCCAGAGTGGCTGTCCCTGCAGACCGGGCCTCCAGGAGGTCGTTGAGGTCCCGTGAGCTCATAGGGGTACTGCCCTGGCCTGACAGCACTGGAGGCTTACCAGACGAGGGAGAGACGCGGGCCTCACATTCTCTCTCTGCCCAGCGGACAGGCTGTGCGAGGACACAGAGAGAAGGTGGCAGTCTGCACCCCACGCGGAGGGTCCTCCTCAGACACCACACTGGCTGACACCTTCCCTGGGGTTTCCTGCCTCCAGAACTATGCGAAGATAAACTTCTGTTGTGTCAGCCACCAGCCTGTGCTGTGCTGGATGGCAGCTCCCGCAGCCTGGCGCAGCAGGTCACCATGCTAGTGGGGCAGGCGGCCACTCAGAGGTGCTGGTTGAGGGTCGCAGGCATTGGACACTGTGGTGCACACCTCACTGAGGCTCCAACCAAGACAGCAGCGCCTCCCGGCAGCCCCCGTCACCTCTGTCGTCATCGTCAGGCCTGGGAGACCGCCGCCCTGTCATCAAGCTGGATCAGGAGGAAGAGAGGACATTTTTTCTGTCACCCGCACATGCCCACTTGTCTCTGGGTCCCAGGAAACCTGGAGCCACATGTGGGCAGCATCAGAGGGCAGTGGGGACACTGAGCAGACCTTTGACTCCAATAGTGGTGTGGCCACCGTCAGGGCTGGGTCCTTGAAAAACTGGGGTCACCGGAGACACAACCGGTGTCCTGGCCTGCCCTCCTCTGATCCTGCCAGCTCCGACCCGGGGTTCGCTCAGGATTCAGCACAGAGTCTCCCACGTGGGTCGTGATCAGCCACTGGCCTGTCCTCAGGCACGAACTGTGCTCCTGGGACCACAGGCTCCCAGGGCTGTGGAGCCGTCAGAGGCGCCCAGCGCATAACCCGAGATAGGCCTGGTGAGGCTGGCTGAACTGCAGTCAGAGACGCCGGTTTGGGTTTAATGGGTCAAGTACTCTGCTCGTAGGGAGAGCAGGGGCCTGCACCAGGGCTGTGAAGCACGGCCAATATAGCCCCAGAATTGGGGACCAGTCACGAACCTCAGAGGGGGCAGAAGCCTGAGGCACTACTGGGATGAATGAACACATGAGTGAATGGAAGAAGGAAGGAAAACATGTACCGTAGCGCCCGAATCCTCCAGAAGGATGCTAGAAGGCACTCTGAGATGGGGAGGAGGGGTGAAGGGCTGACAGTGAGCTGGACACAGAGCACCTCTGCCCAGAGGAAAAGCTGGTAAAGAATTGCAGGCATCAGATTATGAGGCAGCCTGGGGTCAGGAGGGTGGGTGAGGCTGTCCAGGCAGAGGAAGAAAGGAAGGGGAGGGAAGGGAAAGGGAGGGGAGGGGGAGAGGAGGGGCGATGGGAGGACACAGGGGCTCTGAGAGCAGCGAGCTGCAATGACAAAGCAGTGGGTCTGAACTAGAGATGCCCACGGGGTAAGTTCGGTATGAGTTGGGGAAATGTTCCCAGACTGTGCCAGCTGGGAAGTTCCAATGGTCCCTTCTCTGTCCAGCGTAATCTCCCTAAGATAATAGCCATGGTAACAAGAATTTAAAAATAGTAATAATAATGGTTAACGTTTATGAATACTTTCAATATGTTCTAAGCACTTTTCCCACATTTAATCATTTTTTCCACATTTAATCTTTTTGCCCTCATAATAGTAAAAGATACTGTTACTTTTCGTATTTTGCAGATGAGGAAACAGAGGTACAGGGAGGTTGAGTAGCTTTGCTGAAGGTCCTGCAATGAGTAGGTGGTGAGTGGCGGAGGGATACGAATAGCCAGGCTAGCTCCACAGCCCAGTTCTTCAGCACTTCACTTGGCTGTCAGTCTCTGTGCGTCCACGGACGAGGGAGGGCAAGAGTCAGAACTCACAGATGAGGTTGCCAAGGCTACCCTGCTCTGCCGTTTACGTTTGAGGATGAGAATACCTACCCCTTCCCACCTGCTGTGAACAGAACACATGTCAGTCCTTTCTGAACGCTCCTGGAAAGTGTCTTAATGTAGGCAAGCCCTAGTTCTCACCCTTACGCCGGGCAAAGCCCCCAAACAATTCACTCTACCCCCGGTCCACCACGAAGGCAAAGGAAGTGATTGGAGAATAGAGTCTAGAAGGGTGGGCCTGTGTCAGCTCACAGGAGAGGGAGCGGAGGGAGGGATGGAGCTTCCGAACCCGCAGCCGGAGCAGTCTGCATAAATGCTTCAGGTCACGCCTTCCCTTTTGATATCTTAAGAACACAAGGGAAGGAAATGCAAAATGTTTATAAAGTTTAACTTAGTGTACTTACAACTTGCCTCCTTCCATAAAAGAGATAAGGAGGTAAATGGGCTGTAAATCTGTTAGCATGTACACACAAACGAGAAGTTATGACTTTGAGGCAGAGAAGGAAGCCAGTCCTGAGGACTAGAAAAACTGATACGATGTGGCATCTGCGTTGCCCAATCCTTCCAGGCCGCTTGGACGAAAGGGAACAAGATGGATTGCAACACGCTTGCCAAAAGGCAGAGGAAGCCGGCCAGTCCCTCGGGGAAGACAAGGCTTTCCTGGCACTAAGTTCTGAATGAAATTTCTTGTGTCGAATCTTATCTGGAGATATGATCTCTGAAACATTGGAGCCTGAGACACATTTTTCTAAGCTCACATTTGGGTTCCTGGCTGAAGAGCTTAAAAAAATAAAAAATCTCCGAACACTGGCTGTGGCTTCGTGGCTGTCAGGGTGTCCTGGGCAGGACACATCCTGGGGCACTGCTGCTGTCAGACGAGTAAATGTCTCATCAGGGAACGCTCATCACACTAAACGCAGAATGCACGTGAGCTGCGCGCAGCCTGAGCAGGGGAGCCAGGAGGGGTCCGTTGTGCCAAGGGCAAAGAGCAAGAGAAGCACTGCTATCGATCGGGACACAGTGCCCGGGGTCAACAGCAGAGGGAAGTCTGGGCTGGAATTTCCACCTTCACCGCTGCGGTTCTGGGGCAGCGGCTCCCCACAGCATCGAGCGGATGGAGAAGCCAATGTAACCCGGAGGACCACAGGTTATGACCAAGCAATGTACTCATCATCAAAGACGGACATGTATGTTGCCATAAAAAAATAAAATTGCCACCCTGAAAAAAGATTAATGTGTGATGAGCCAAGACTCTGCGAATGAGAACCAGCAGAAACAGTGCACAACAATCTTCTCTCCCATACTGAAACTTTCAGAAACAGAGTTACGGAAATTACGTATAAAATATTTACAGAAAAAAATGATACTATCACAAAGATGAAAAACAGAAGAGACTGAATAATTAAGAAGAGGTTGAGGAGGAAAATGTAGTTTCTATATATGAAAACCATAATGGTTGGAATAAAGGACTCGATACGTATGTCAGACAGCAAATTAGATAAAGCTGAACAGAGAATTAAAGAACTGGAACACATATACAAAGATATCACCAAGAACGCGTGGAGTAAGGCAAAGCGTGAATACAAATGAGTCTACAGACCAGCAAAGACAAAGAGGAGACCTTAAAAGTGTCCCCCCAAATAAAGGCCGCTCACCTTTAGAGGAATGTCCATGAGAATGACAGCGGACTGTCCAACGCAAGCATTGGAAGCCAGCAAGTGCCAAAGTACCTCAAGAATGTTAACAACAAACAAGAAAGACAAAAACCCTGATGGCCTAAAATTGTGTGTTCACAAAGAAAATCAAGCCGTACACTGAAGGCCTGTACATCTTACTATTATTAAGTTTACTTCAATAAAAAGCAGAGAGGAAACAGATAAAAAAGAGGATATAAACAACAAAATAAGGTGATCAAACAAAAGGTAAGAACTAGAAAAGAAATGCCTAGAAAAAGTAAGATAATGAGAAATCTTTTAAAAAGACCAAAGAAACGGGCCCAACTACATCAGCAATCACTGCATGTACAGGCAGACTATGCTCGTTAGTTAAAAGAAACAGATTGACAACCGGATGAGTAAAAACTCACGCCGAAACCATAAGAACAGGGACAGGTTAAAAGCAAAAGGCTGGGAAAAGATATATACTTGACAAATATCAGCAAAACAACAACAGAACACTACAAAACATAATCTAAGAAAGATAAGAAAATATATTCACAAAACAGGGAAAAGATCTATTCTATTCTATTCTTCTATTCTATTCCACCCTACTCTACTCTATTCTATTCTATTTTTTCCCAAATATCCCGAGAAGAAAAATTGCCCCTCAGTTAAGAAACACTGACGCAAACAAATAAAAGATAGCATTTAAATTTGGAGACTAAAGAGAGCACTTGGCATGGACCGGGGAAAAGAGAGTCACTTTGCAGTGGAGACACCTAGACACACACAACCTCTACCAGGCGATCAAGGTCAACAGCGAGAAGTTGCACCCAGTGCGAGGGCCCTCGGTGTGCCGGCCCGGGAGCAGTGCTGCTCCTCCCGGAGAGCCCCACGCCCCAGCCTCGCCACGAGAAAACCATCGGATCAACCACAACTGCGCACGTTCCACCAGAACACCTGCCGAGTCCTCCTCAAGACTGTCAAGGTCACCAAAACAAGGGAGTCTGAGAAACCGTCACAGCCAAGGGGCCCTAAGGAGCCAGGACGACTGAAGGCCGTGTGGTCTCACAGCTGGGATTCGGGACCAGCACAAGGACGTTAGGTAACATCTGAGGCCATCTCAGTAAGGTGCGGCTCCTGGTGGGCATGTGGGCCACTCCACGTTTGGACTCAAAGTGCTTCCCGGAGGTTAGACGGTCCATGTGGCACCTGGCGTAGGGCTGCCTCTTCAGCAGTGACGCCAGCCTTCCCACACGCCAGATGCTCAGTACAGACCTGAGCAGAAACTCGAAAAGCCCAGAGATCCAAAGAGCCCTCTGAGAACCAGGCAAGAAGATCCATCCCAGAGTCCTGGAGAAGGATCCAGTGAGAAACCTCGGAATCCTGTTGGAGCTAAACCCACATGCGGAGACCAGGCGCGGGAACACCGTTCTTCACCAGGCCAGGAACGCAAGCTCCGGGGGGATACAGCAGCAGCTGCACTGGAAGCCAAATCAGATGAGAAGGGGGTTCCAGGCAGGAAGCCTGGGGGAGAGAAGGAAAGAAGAAGGTGTTGGCACCACAAAGAAGAAGGCTTAGTGGGAAAAAAGGGCTGCAGCTACCGAGAACCCAGCCGCTGAGAAGCCCGCGGAGAGGAAGCCCACCCCAGGAGAAGCCGTGGCCTCGACCTCCATTTGTTTATTACATAAGGATCGAATCACTGTGGACAGCTCATGGTGAGTGAAGACCTGATCAAAGGCAGTGAGAAACACGGAAAAAATTTAAAGTAACAAAAAGGGTTAGAACATAGAGTTAAGATAACATCCCAGAGCAAAAATGATTAAAAGTAGAACAGTAAAGATAAGGAAATAGAAGGCAGTCCAACATCCAAACAATAAGAGTGCCAGGAAGAAAAATCAGAGAAAAGAGAAGAGAATCCTCAAAACAAAGCAAGTTTCCTAGACCAGAAGGACATGTTTCCATCTCAAAGGATCGACTGAGCACCCAGTAGAACAGGGCCCTTCGAATACGGAGGGCGACGAAGACCACGGGAGTTGTAACCTCCCAACAACACCGAAAACAAAGACAATTTAGAGCGATTCATTCAGAACTCTGAAGGGATATTCTTCCTCATCTAGAATTCTATACCCGGCCAAATTACCAATAAAATGTTTGAAGAACATATCAATATTTTCAGACATAGGAGATGTCAAAATTTTACTTTAAAAAAAATTCACCTTAGCGCACTAGACTTCTTGGGGGGTCACTTAGTAAGTTTCCTAAGTGACCACTCTGCGGTGCACCGGAAACCCACATCACACCGAACGTTAGCTGTGGTTGAACAAGATGTTAAATGCACCTTACTGAAGGTCGTTCTCCAAATGAGAGGGCAAACTAGAAGTAGACATGAGATCCCCAAAACAGAACAGGGGAAAAGACAAGGGGCTCTCCAAATTAAAGATGCCATTATCCGGGACAAGGACAGCTAACCACACACGCAGGCAACCGTGCAGACTGGACCGTGTCCCCGAGGAGCCAGGTGTGCGAGAGGTCATCGCCACGCCCGCCGGCCCTGCAGCACCAGGGTGTGCTCCCCCAAAGCAATGAAATAAATGAGGAAAGAGAAAGGCCCGAGACCCAAACGCGTGAGACAAAAGAGAACACCGTGCGAGACAGCAGCGGGGGAAGAATTAGCAAAAGACACGCACCAGACAAATGGAGCAAATGTCGTCCCAAGCAAATGAACTTCAAGTAAAACAAGGAGAAACCAAAATACACTCTGAACCTTGAATAATACTTGCATAGGCTTCATGCTATAACACCAAATATTGATTTAGGTAAAAATACTTATAAAAGCCCATAACAGACATGCAATATCGTGGGGAAATGCAAACTGAAGTCACAGTGCCCCACACACCTGCTGGAAGGGCTGAATTAAAGAGGCCGGCATTCCAAGTGTTTGGTGAGGGCTGGAACACACGGAGCGTTCACACATTGCGTGCAGATGCGGGAAACTTCGAACAACGGTTTGGCAGTTTCTTAAGAATTAATCTTACAAGTATCATATCACCAGCTATTCTGCTCCGAGGTATTTACACCCAAGAGAAATGAAAGCGTATTCCACACAAATGTTCACGGCAGCTTTACGTGTAGCGGTTCCACATGGCAACAGCCCAAATGTCCGTCAGCAAGTGGACGGACAGACAGACTCACAGGCCCACGACAGACGGGGTGGACCGGCACTCAGCAAGAAAACGCCGCAAACAGAGCAATAACCTGTCCAGCAGGTACGATGCTTGACTGAGGAGCAGCACTCACAGCGCATGGGGATGCTCGCGGGCCAGCGCGGCCCCGCTCCACGGGAGACAGCGTGAACGTGCCCTTCTCTATTCCTCCCTCTGAGCACAAGGAAAAGTCCCGGGCGTCAGAGGTAAAACAGTTCTATATGCAACGTACCAAGACTGGTGGTGGAGAGAAGGCTGACCCATTAGGGACCGCAGGGCCTGGGGCCCAGCGGGCAGTCCCTGCGTTTTCTTTCTGTCTCACCCACCCAGACCTGGAGCCTGGAAGCGCCAAGGGGCACTGACCTGGACCACCCCAGCGAAGCCAAAGGACCGGGAAAGGGGCCTCCTGGTGTGAAAGGAAGCTCAGACAATCACCTCTCCACTGCAGCCAACCTCCACAGGGAAAATGGTGACTCCCCTCTCACCTGCCCTCCAGGGCTGAGTGGGGAGCCAGGTTCCTCCTCTGCAAGGCCATGGACAGGGAGGTGTCCCAACACCCCTTCCGGGGGGTGGGGGGCTGGCGGGGGTCAGAGCCAGGGCTCTCAGCGAGAAGGCCAGCAATGAGACGCCACCTGCTTATTGCTGGAGACCACATGGGGCATCGGGACGCCCTTCGGTGTCAACAGAGACAGAGTGGGCACCTGGACATCGGCCTCCACTGGCAGTGAGGTGGCACCCTCCCCTTGCGCCTGCTGGGGTGGCATCAGACACCCAGCTAAAACAGAAGGTGTAACAGCGTCGAGAAGAAAAAGAATCTGAAAGGACGTGGGCAAAACCCGTGAAAAGAAGATATGATGGCACCTACGTCACAGTCTGTTTTATCATTAAGTGATGTGCATGTTTAAAATAGCGCCTCACACAGCAGCCGCTGCGGACAAGAGCTGGTGTCGCCACCCTTCCTATCAGCCCCTCACAGAAAACATGGGTCAGAAAACAGGAAAGATGCTCAATGCCACCAGTGATCTGAGAAACGCTAACTACGATCATCACTAGGCACCCGGCGGCGAAAATGTAAAGTCCACGGGGACTCTCCCTGGTTGCGAGTGGCGGGGAAGGGACCACGCCCATTTTGGAAAACAATTTGGAATTATCTCGGGAAGCTGAACATTCACGCGGTGGACGAGCCAGCAGCGCCACTTCTGGGTACGCTCCAGAGGAACTCTCGCACGGGTGGCCACAGACGTGCAGAAATGCTCCCCGCAGCACTGGCCGCGGTCAGAGAAGTCTGGGAAAACCCAGCTGCCCATCAGCAGGCAAACCACAGCCGTCCCCGCACACACTGGGGCGGTGTGCAGCCCAGCGACGGGCGGACTGCAGCTGCCAGGGCGAGCCTGGGGCACAGTGTCGAGCCGGAGGACAGCGCATTCGGAAACAGGACAGTAACCACTCAGACCCAAAACACGGGCGCTCTGCTTTTTAAAGGGGGGTGGGGAGGGGAATTCATCAAATGTTAACATTAGGAAAGGGCCCCCCTGTGACACTTTGTTAGGGAGACAGAGCTGGACCTGTCACTGGAGGGAAAAAAAGGCGAGAACGGGCCTTCCCAGGTCGATTCGCTGAAGCGGAAAGCTGTAGTGTGGTCACCTAAGAGCTGTCCCTGTTGCGATGAAACGCACTCGCTCGGAAGCAGGGCGGAGTCGCAAACTGGGACGGCCTCCGCCAGCCTCAAAGACAGTGTGTGTCTGTGTGCGAGCGCGTGAGTGACTGCCTGCGTGTGCGGACGGAGGGGAAAGCGAGAGAGAGAGAGAGAGAGAGAGAGAGAGAGAGAGAGAGAGAGAGAGAGAGAGAGAGAGAGAGAGAGGGAGAGAGAGGGAGAGAGAGAGGGAGAGAGAGAGGGAGAGAGAGAGAATGCAATAGAACGGTAAGGAAAACGGGGTGAAATGTCGGCAATAGGTGAATCAGGGCAAAGGCTGTGTGGGTGTTTGTTGTACTCTTTTTGTTTTCACAGCTTTTCTGTGAATTTAGAATGATTTTCAAATGAAGAGTTCAAAGAAAGAGCGTAAAAGATGCCCTGACTGGTGTGGCTCAGATGGGCACCGTGCTTCAAAGCAAAGGGTCTCTGGTTCAATTCCCAGTCAGGGCTCGTGCCTAGGTTGAGGGCCAGGTTCCTACTTGGGGTGTGTATGGGGGGGTGGGGCCACCGATTGATGTTTCTCTCTCACATCGATGTTTCTCGTCCCCTCCTTCGCCCTCCCTTCCTCCCTCTATATATTACTTAATGGGTGGGAGGGGAGGGGGTGCTAAAGTTCAGGGCAGCATTCACCTGGGGGGCAGGGTGGGGAGACAGAACAGGTGCTGAGACAGGTGGTGCTGTTCCTCACCTGTGTTCTGCCTCTGTCATTCCGTCCTTGCGCTTCATGGCCCAGACCCTTGTTTTGTGTGTGATCGGTGTTCCATTCGACAGTAGAACCTCTCAGGAACGACATTTCAGGCTGGTGCCAAAAGAAGCTCTGAGTGGACGCTCGATTCCTACCATCTTTCCATTGGAAGGATAAAATGACCCACATTTTCCTCTCCTTTGCACCTTCTACAATTTCCTTTACTACTTCCGCCTTCCGATGTTTTGGGGCTGGGGCAAGAGACGCCAATGTGTAGGAGAAGCTGCTAAGTTGGACAGACAGGTTAATTCACTGCTCTGCAGTTTTACAACGGTAATTAAGAAAATTAATGACCTTCTTTGGGTAAGAGGCCCAACTGTTGAGTCTGGGATACATTAGGCAGTGGGATGTGCCAGGGGGGCTGGCCCAGTGCGGGGATGGGGGGGCTGCCCCGGGAGCAGGAGGAACATGGGAACTGGGGGAGAACGGGGGCGGCAGTGGGTGGGGCCAGTGGGGTCGGGGTGGTGAGAAAGGCTGCCTCCCTGTTGGTCGGAGGGTCTGGGCACAGGCGTTGTAAGGAGACAGCTGGAGGCAGCTGACGCCAGGGAGGTGGACGGGGCATGCGCCTGGGGACGGAGGAGGCCCAGCCCTGGCGGTGGAGGTACGGGAGCAAAGAGGGAGGCAAATGCGTCTGTGGGGGAAGCACCTGTCTGTATTACAGGTGCCCCATTGAGACACGTACTGCGTACGCTGAGGATCTCTGCCTGCAGAGGGGCGGCCCCAGCTCCGCTCCGCCACCTGTGGCTGAGCAGGAAGGCCCCTGCGCTGACAGACCTGATGATTTTTCAAGGAAACTGGAAATCTGAGTTTTACGCAAGGTCTATGGATTTTTCAGTGTTGGCTTAGAGCTTTCCAGAACAAAGACCAATATGTGGTGGTCAGCATTTGGTGACCTCACGAAGTGTATCAGCTTCCTGGGGCTGCTGTCACGAAGCGCCGCCCACGGGGCAGCTCACACAATGGAAACTTCTTCTGTCACAGTCTGGGCGCTGCCAGGACGGAAGCAAGGCATCAGCAGGGGCGGTGGGCTCCCAGGGCGTTGACGGCGGTCTTTGGCACTTTCTGGGGCGCAGCCCCGATCTGTGCCTTCATCTTCACCCAGCGTTTTCCTGTGTGTGTCTGTCCTGTGTCCAAAGCTTTCCCCTCTTACAAGGACGCAGTCGTATTGGCTTAGGGACCACCTCACCGTGGCCATCTGCAAAGACCCTATTTCCAAAAGAGCTTCCACCCACAGGTACTGGGGGCAGGACTGCAACACTTTCGGGGACACAATTCAGCCCATCAGAGCAGTGACTGAGGCCCAGAGGGGCACGATGGGGCCGGGGTCAAGGACAGGTGTGCGACCACTGGGCTTGGCCCGTGGAAGGACCTGCCCAGGCCGAGCCTGACCACAGGACTCGCACACCTCCTGGGGCAGCGGCCCACAGAGACAGGGCGGAGGGGCCAG
Organism: Desmodus rotundus; assembly: GCF_022682495.2. Taxonomy (NCBI): domain Eukaryota; kingdom Metazoa; phylum Chordata; class Mammalia; order Chiroptera; family Phyllostomidae; genus Desmodus; species Desmodus rotundus. The sequence goes on from NC_071396.1 coordinate 42,397,940, forward strand.
GACGCCCAGCAGGGTCTGTCCCCGCGCTGAGTCCCACAGCTGCCGAGGACCCACGAGTCCCTCAAGTCCACGGACACCAGGCCTGAGACCCCGGCGGAGGCTACTGGTGGGACATGCCCACCCAGCAGTGTGCCCACCTCCTGCAAAGCACAGGTGAAGCCAGGCCAGCCGATTAGAGACATAGATAAGGAAAAACAAAAGCCGGAAAGGCCTGCTTCTCCAGCAGGACTGAGTGAGTGTGCCACTCCCCAGGGTGGAAGTCTGTCCTCGGCAGTCGGGGCTCAGCCTAGTGGGGTCCGGTCCTGGGCCGGGGGTTCCCTGCCTGCCCGGATGACTGGCAGTTCAGGGCCCAGGCTGCCTGCGTGCCCAGCCCACGGTGGCCCACACATATTGTACAAGCAACGCCAGGCCTGAACTCAGCCTTGATCAGGAAAACCAGGGGACCCCGAGCACAGCACCCAAACAGACTTGGGGGGTCGCAGGAGACATGGGAATACTGTCCCCGTCCATCCAGTGAGCCACCCTCCAGCCTGTCATAGGCAGAGACGAAGGCGTGGGCCCACGGCAGCTGAGGCTCGGTGGGTGGTGGGAGGGGGGAGGTCTGACTCCAGGCAGGAGACCTGGTGTGGGGCTGTGGCTGTTCTTAGTGACATTAATGCAATTACTTACTGGAATAAAACAAGGACTTCACCCTGCTGTTTCCAATTCTCATTAATGATGACAAGATTTTACTTTATTTCCAAGATTTTACGTTTGTAAGCCTTCCCTTACAATGCAAACCTTGGTTCTCAAGGACATTAATGTAATTACTTGTGGTGAACTGTGCACATTTGTATACATAACCGTTTCAAAACAACACCACCACTTGTGTTGCCAACCAAAAACTACCGAGGGCAGTTTCGGTTTTGTCTGTGGCTCCTTTTGTCTCTGCCCCGCTGGGATCGCACCAGGGGGATCTGAAGTCGCCAAGCGTTGCCCGAGAGGCCGTGCCGTTAATTCTGTACCCAGAGCTGTTTGTGTGCGCTTGTTTTCAGTGTCCGGGGGTGGCTTTTATTCTTTTCGGTTTAACTTTGGCTTTGAGTTCTGTAGAATGTTTACATGGCTCCAAAGCCAACTTGTGAGACGAGGTACATTGTTTGGTTTTGTAAACCTATGGTTTATCCTTCCATTGTTTCTTTTTCAAGATCCAAGCAAATGTGAATATTTACATCCGTCTTCCCCCGCCTTTTACTTATATGAAAGGCAGCACACTATACGCACCGCCGGTACCTGGCCTTTCCCAGGCAGCGATATGTCCTGACGATGACTTCACAGGGACGTGGGGACCGTCCTCACTCCCTCTTACAGCCTCGAGTCACCCACGGAGCCCACTTGCCACAGTCCTCGCCCAGCCACCTCAGGGCGGGTCCTCAGGAACGTCCCGTCTCTGGGTAGGCAAACCCTGACATAAACTAGACAGAGCCTCGCTCAGGTGTAACTTCATTCTTTCAAGGAAATTCCTCACTCTCTCACTGCAGACCCTCAAGCTGCTCATCTGTAAAATGGGGATGATGGTAATAATATCTAGCTCACAGTTCAGAAAGAATTAACATGCTTTAATAGACCCACCCCAGGGCCTGGCACATAGTAATAGTCCATAAATGTCTCCTGGGTTTTTTTTTTTTCTTTCCATTTTGCTTTATTTAGCCTAGTACTTTAACAGTTCACTATGTGCAGGGAGAGAGATGTACATATTAGTTGTGTGACAGGGGGCTGGCAGCTACCAGAGGCAGGGGAGCAAGTGCCACGGGAGCACTCAGTGGGGGCTCGCCGGCTCGGCCTGTGGGTCAGAGGGGCTGGAGGTCGCACCTACTGATTCTCCCACCCCGCTGATCCCCTCCTCGTGAAAACCACTCTCCAGTTTTCCATTCTCAAAACAGGGAGCTACACCAACATCCCAGCCACAAGGTGAGCACAGGACATAGGCTTGGCCTCCCAGGGTCTCAATGATTGGCTCAGGGATGGGCACATGACCCCCTGCAACCAATGAGAGTCTGTTCTGGAGCTCACTAGGGAACTATTTAAAGAAGAGGCCCTCTCCTTTTCCACCAGGATGCTGATCTCATTGGACGAAAGCCTGGAGCTGCCAGGGGCCAGCACATGGCCACAGGGACAGAAACAAAACCAGCGCTAAGAGATGGAGGACCAGTTCCCAACGCTGGCACTTGCACCCCGGGGATTTCTGTTGGGCGGGCTGGAAGAAATCCCTTTTCTGACTAAGCCAGTTTGAATTGGGTTCCAGGTTGCATCAGGCATGGAGAGGACAGCCAGAGGGGGCCTGAGGCCCGAGGCTTAGTGACTAGGAGAGAAAGCAAAAGAAAGACTTTCCAGCAAAAAAAAGCACATGGAGCCACCCTGGGGACATGTGGCACTCAGCGTCTGTCGTAGCTCTGACCCAAGTGCCCGAGGCAAACACCTCAACCCCTCAGACGCACTGAAGGGCGGCTGAGGTGGAAGGGGCCTCGCGGGGAATGTTAGCTGGACCTCGGTTAAGCTGCCTTGGCCATCAGAGGCTCGGCTTTCCTCAAACAGCCCCAACCTCATACCCTAATATTTCCCGAATGAACCCTGGGTTGTAACTCAGTCTGTTTATTGTCCTGCCGCAGCTGCTGCCAAGCCCCATGCCATCGGACGGGGCCCTTTTCCTCGCTGGGACTCATTTTCCCCATTTGAAGGAGAGGCTCGGTCCACCTCCTTGCTACTCAATGGGTGGTCCGAAGAAGTCCCTGAGCTGGTGAGACACGCAGAGTGCCAGGCACCACGCCCGTTCCACTGCAGTAGAGCCTGCGCCTCAACAAGACCCCCCAAATGGAGGTTTAGGAAGCTGTCCTCTGGGTGACCTCTCAGACCACCTCCAGCTCTGACCGTCCCTCTCTTGGGCTTTCGCACTTCTGTACCACGGCCAAAGTGCTGACCGCCGTTGGGGCAGAACGCAATCCCAGCCCAGCCCGGCCCAAGCACAAAGCTTTCTGTGAAGGGGTCCTCTGGTCTCCTCCAAAAACGATTCTCTGACCGTTAGTTAGATGATTGACGCTTAGTGAGAGCTTGCCTGGTTTTTTTCCAGCTACTATTTAAACCATGTATTCTTTTAAAAAAAATCTGTACTCTTTTTTTTTTTTAAATCCTCACCCAAGGACATTTTTTCATTGCTTTCAGAGAGAGAGGAAGGGGGAGAGAAAGAGAGAGAGACACATAGACAGAGAGACAGAGGCAGAAACATTGACGCGAGAGAAGCATCGATCAGTTGCCTTTTCACCCGTGCCCTGACCGGGGATCGAACCCACGACACTTCTGACACCGGCCAAGGCTGTATCTGTATTCTTATTAAACTCTCTATATCTCCTCGGAAACTGAGGATGTAGACGGCTCCTGCAAAGCTCTCGGGGGCAGAGACCATGGCTCCCGCGTGCCCTGGTGTTCACCATCCACGGCCCCCTGTGGGAGATGCTTAAACCCACAGCCATTTACGCTGAGAACGCCTTCCAAGCACAGCTCCCAAGTCCCTACAGTAGGAATGAGAAGATGCTGTCAGTGTCAATCTTTAAAATGAGCATCAGTAGCTCTATGCCTTCCGTTCCCCGAGGTATTCAGAAGGAAGTATGTTTTCTCCTTTTAATGGCGGTGCCCAGTGCTGGAGAGACCATGCTGACACGCCCTCTCAGAACCACAGGGGACCGAACGGGTGTTTCCAGAAAACCCTCTCCTGGGCTTTGTTCGTCATCTGAACTAAGCAAAAGCAAGAGTGTTTGTACGAAGAGTCACGTACAATAGAAAAACGCGGACGTGATGACCATGCCGGACGATGAACCGGGGTGCACCCACCTGAGGGGCTACTGCGGAACTGTCTGACTAATTAGGACGGTTGTGTTCAGTCAGAGAAAAACGTTTTTTCAGAGTTAGGTGAGAAAACCAGGAATACAAAATAACACAGGCTCCTGATTGTAACCAATCTATGTAAACAAGCACTACAAAGGGACAAAAGGCTAGAAGTTATATTTTAAGGGGGTGGGATTGGGTTTACTTTCATGTACTCATCCCCCCACCCCACCCAATTTTTCAGTTTGCCAGTTTTTCATTAGATTAAAGAGAACAAAAACACTTTTTATTGGGACACCAAAAGTAGGAGATTTGGAGGTCCCCCTGGGACAATTCCCCTGAGAACAGATCAAAGCCCGTTTTCTTTGTAGGTTCACCCATAACGCCATTAGGTGGGAATCCGACAGTCACGTGGCCTTTGAATTGGTGGCCTGGGCACAAGAACTCTCAGAGGCTGCAGAGCAAAGGGGTCTCACGGCTGGAAGTTGCCCCCTTGAACGAGAAGGCGTTAATTCCGTAATTCGTAACCTGGGGCTGGGAGCTGCGGTTCCTTCTTCTCTCCCCACCCTCCGCTACAGGAAGACTGTTCGCAGATTGTGAGAGGGAGGCATGTTCATGCAAAGAATGAAAAGCTTTAAAAATATGTTTAGCCCGCGTACCAACCCTTTCCTTTCCTGGCACTTCCTCCCAGGGAGCCCTCCTGTGGCCCTGGGAGCAGGAAGCTGTGGGGCCCAGGTCACCTGATGCACAGTGACCTTTGACCAGCCCCTAAGCCCCTTCTCTGAGACCCGTCCATCTATGCAATAGGGATCTCGATAGTTTCCTCAAAGGGAGAGATTAAATGTGGTGATAACTTTGGACATGGAATAACGATGCAATGCTTCGTATGTTACCATCTCAGATATCAATGATATCCTATCAATTTTAAAATTAAAAATTGGGAAATTGTGAAAAAGTGATACCACTCATGGCTAGAAGAAGGTGACCAAACATGCTTTGAGAGGCCAACTTGGAAATACTGTGTGTGACCAATGCTTTGAAACTTGCGAATCATCTGACCCAGCATTTCCCCTTCCGGGACTTCGCCAAAGGGAAGTTAGGTGGGTGAGTGGGGGGGGGGGGCTGTTTGCTGCAGTGCTATTTATACCCAGGAAACACGGGAAGCAGCCTGTGTCCAACAGGAGACAACGGTTATTAAACCTTGGCACACACTCGTGCGCTCTCAGCACTAAGGCAGGTACAGCAGTGTAGTTATTCACACGGGCATGGCCGTGGGCTACTGAGCCGTTAAAAGCAGTGATATCTACTGCCTGGTTCTGCTTTGTGAGGAAGGGATCCACCTATATGTCCAGATAGAGCTGGGCACGCATTGCGTAGGTCACATACAGGATGCCCAGTCTGAGAAGAGAATATCATTCTCAGGCTTTTCTTAACCTGCTGTGTCCTGGGTGTCCATGCCGTGGCAGGTGCGGGACGTTGAATTCACATGGCCCCAGTCCCACCCGGGGGAGAGACCTATGTCCCGGAGGTGCTGGGACTCAGGATCAACAGAAAGGCCCATGGGATGCATGGCTCTGTGGCAGGGATGTGTGCACCCCCGGCCGGGCTCTGAAACACGGCGGGGGTGGGGGTGCCTGGCTCAGAGAGGACCTCGCCACTGGAGAGGAGGTGTTCAGGGGCCCACAGACCCCTCTTCCCGCAGCCCCAGCAGAGGATGGGGCTCCCTCCCGGATGCGTGGAGACCTTCTGGTCTAACGTCAACTCTGTGCCTGCGCTGTTCTGCTCGAGCTCCCCTGCATTTCTCTGCCACCCCCCATCTTCAGGATGACGGGGGTTTCCAGGGTCATACAGCCGGTAAGAGGCAGAGCTGGGGCTCGAACCTGGAGGTGCACACCACTGAGTGTGCACACCACTGCACCACACTGACCTGTACCCCCGCCCCATGTCAGTGGGGATAGCAAGCCGAGTGTGCTGGGAGCTCCAGCGGGATGTCCACGAGGGGTGGATGGAGAGGAGGAAGACAGGATACCACTGAGTAGTAAGTCCCTCATTCCAGAGGGCGAGATGGGCTCAGGTCGCCCCCCGGAGGGCGGTGGCATGTGACACAGCCCAGGGGGAATGACGAGAACAATGGCAGTATGTGGGGGGGCGGGGCTCAAGGTGATGCCAGGCCACTCATTCAACACTGCAGCTCTGGTGGCCCCACTACACCTCACTAAACCTATGAAGTGTGTGCACTCAGATACTCTGCTTACCAGTGGGGAAACTGAGGCACAGAGCTTAAGAAACTTGCCCAAGGTCACACAGCGGAAAAGGGACGGAGCCAGGATTCCAAGCCAGGTGATCTCTCCCTGCCAGCCCTGCCCCAGGGGCTTAAGACAACACACACTAATTACCCTCAGAGTTTGGTACAAGATGCTAGTTAGCAGGCTCTGCCCCTTTCCGGAGGTCCTAGGGGAGAATCGGTTTCTGCTCACGCAGGCTGTTGGCAGAACTCAGGTCCTGCTGTGGGACTGAGACCCCCATTCTCCTGCTGGCTGTAACAGGAGGGTTGACCCCAGCTGCCAGAGGCCCCCACCCCATTGCTTGGGGCGCCTTCTTTCATCTTCAAGGTCCGTGCAGACAGATGGGAACCTTCTCAAGGCATCTCTCACTCACTGGCCTTTTTCAAGCGTCTTCCACTTTTTAAAAGAATGTATTTTTAAAAACGGTGGTAACACATGCATCGCGTGAAACTTGGCATTTCTAAGTGTACAGTCGGCGGCGCTAAGTGCAAGCACTCTGGGGGCGGGGCAGCGCATCCCTCCGCAGAGCCCTTGCCCTCGGCCCCACTGCAGCCCCGGCCCCGCCCCCCCCCACCCCCGGCCCCAGGCAATCGCCGCCCCCTTTTTGTCTCTGTGCAGGGGACTGCTGTAGGGACCTCGTATGAGTGAAATCATGCAGTTTGCCTTTTGTGACCGGCTAATTTCGCTCAGCACAATGTCCTTAAGCTTCACCCATGTTGTAGCAGGCGTCTGAATCCCCTTCCTTTTTAAGGCTGAATAATATTTCATGGTGCGCACACACCACGCTTTGTACATTCATCTGGCGATCGGATATCTGAGTTACTTCTGCCTTTTCCCCGTTGTGCTACGAGCATGGGTGGGCAACTGTTTCTCCCCTGCGCCGTTTTAAATTCTTTTGGGTATGTCCCCAGAAATGAAATTGCTGGATCATATGGCAATTCTATTTTTAATTTCTTGAGGAGCCTTCACACTGTTTTTCACGGCGCCTGGGCCATTCCCCATTCTGAACCTAGGAAGTCTTCCTCGGCAGCCCGACCCTGCATCACATGCTGTGGGAGGCTGGGGGCTCTGGGTCCAAGGACCCGGGGTACAGGAGCAGCGGCAGGGTGAGCCAGTGGGTTTGGAGGGCAGGGAGGAGGCCAGGCATGGAGGCCTGGAGCTGGGCAAGCCCGAGACATTTATACTCGATGCCAAAGGAACAGGGAGCCACTGAAGTTTCTGAGAAAAGGAGGGAGATTTGGAGACGGGCTCTCACCAGGAAGACCGTTCCGTGACAGCACATGGCTTGGACTGAGGGGGTGAGCTGGCAGGAAACAGACCCCGTAACCCACGTTCTCCGCCAGGAGCCCCGAGATTCCCTCTTTACACTTCCGTCAGTTCATCCAACGATCTGTGAAGGATGAAGGGGCCACCTGCTAAACCTGACCAGCTGGGGTTGGGGGGAGCTGGTGGTGGAGGGGAGCTCACGGCAGGCCTTACAAACGTGTGACCGGAGGGTGGTCCGAACATAAAAATCCCTAACTAAGCGGTCGTGGCGGTAGTACTGTCCCAGGTCCCGGGCTTGCAGCTTCCTCCGTAGATGTTTCTCCACTTTGCTTTCATCCAGTCCCCAAGATCGCCCTGCTTCTCTTTCCTCTGTCCCCCTTCACCTACCCCCGACGGATTTCACGTCACTGTGTAACCCTGCTCACATCTCCCTGTTTCTGGTGTATAAAGTAAGCTGAAAATGCCATTCTCCGGAGTGTTTTCTCCAGCCATTGGGATTTGGTTCTGGGCATGTCCTCAAAATTGTGGCTGAAATAACTCCTCTAAGACTTTTCTATAGGCTGGATATTCTTTTGTCGAGAAATCGATTGATTCAAAATCCATCACCACCCTCGGTCCCACATTCTGGGGCTACAGGGGTTGGGGCTGTGACGTGAATCAATCGACCTGGGACTGACAGCCAGCTGCCCCCAGCAGTGCACACAGAGGGAAGTCAGGGGTGTGGGCCAGCATGGAAAACCCCACGTTTGCAACGGACATGTGTGGGAAGAAAAAATACCAAAGTCCAGGGCTGGTCCCCTGTTCCCAGCCTCAGAACCCCAGCTCCCCATAGGGCACCGGGTACGCTCGCCCACAAATGTGTAACGCTGGCTGTCATTTCAAGTTATGACTCCACATTTTCAGAGCTTGACTTACTAATTAGGAGCAAAGCCAAGTAGACGAACCAAAGCCCGTTTGCGTTTTCTGTTGAAGTTCTAATTTTTAGATCTATTTCCTCCCAGAGTCTAAAGGAAATAAAATCCCTCTCTTTGAAGCGAAACTTCTCCATGCAAAAGAAAGTTGCTGTCTGTTCTAACGGACACCCAAGAGCTGTGGGAGGGGCCAGCTTCTTGGAGCAGCTGAGCTGCAGGTGTGGAGGAGGGCTGGCGGGCTCAGGGGCCCTCCAGAATGTCTGCTACGGGGACCTTTCTCCTGGAAGCCACATTGGCCTGGGCCTCCGCCGCTCCTCCGCCCCAGCCCCCCACCCCAGTGCCCCTGCCCAGCAGGCCTGAGTAGAAAGGGCGTAGGGAGGGAGGGCTTGCCCGGTCCATATGTCTCCCTTCAGTCCAGCCTTCGAAGCCTGGAGCCCTTCCTCCTCCGGTCCACTCAGCGCTGGTCTCTACAACCCCCTGCCGGCACTGAGTACGCCGCCCCCTCCACCGAGGAAACAAGTCGCTGGGGCGACTTTCTCAGCCTCCCACACCCACAGTCCTCCTCAGTGGGTGTGGAGCCCTCCTCCTCCTGCTTCTTCCGGACCCCTGACGGCACACCCCTGTCTCCCGCTCCCCTGGCCGGCCAGCTCCTGCCCTCTGAACACCTCCCTGCATCCATGCCTCTGCAGGTGCTGCCCACTCAGCCTCCTCTCGTCCCCTCCCCCACACCTCCCACCTTTCCTCAACCCACCTCTCCTCTAAATAACGCACCCACATTTTAGGGTGACCTCTTCACTGCCAAATCCACGGGACAAGTTTCAGTGCTTGGTGTCGCCTGACCCCGGTGACCGGTGCACTCGGGACACCCATCCCTGGCTCTCCTCTCCACCCTGCTTCTCCTCTGCGGGCCCCCTCTTCCCATTCATCTTTGTGGTTCCTCACCCTGGGTGCCAGGCCCTATCTACCCCCGCCCCCCCCACCAGAGCCCTCTTGAGAGAGTTCACCTCCTCCCGTCCCGGCTTCTGTTACAGCAGGTCCTGAGCTCTGAACCAAATACCCAGCATCCTGGGCAGCGGCATGGTGACATTCCACCTTGATGATCCTCCCTTCCGCCCAACCCATTCCTCCTTCCTGCTCCCCACGGCCACCCACACCAGCCACCGAGGCCTCCCACACCCTTTGCCTCTCTCTCTCCCATTGGGGATGAAGCCCCAGCCCCAGCAGTTCCACTCCGAAACACCTCTACAAGAATCAGCTGCCACTTCCTCTCGCCCCGGACCACTGAGCAGCCTCCTCAGTCGCCCCCAGCCCATGCCCAAGGTCTGGCCCCTCAAGTCCATCCTCCACCCAGCTAAGATGCCAAAGTGCTCCACGCATGCCCCTCCTGGAACTTCCCATGGAGCTTCCTGGCTTTCAGAAAGTCCTGACCCTTGACCGCGGTGTGCAGGACGAAAGCATCTCGGTGCTGGTGACACTTTCCCAGTCTCATTGCTCCAGCCTGCCCTCCCCTCCTCACAAGTGCAGACTCTGCTTCCTAACCACACTGGCTGCACCCTTACTGCCCTGAGCGGTCCAGGCTCCCACTCGCCGCACACGGTTATCTCTAGACTAGAGGAGTCATTTAGCAGTCCTCTCCCCAGTTCCTGCTCACTCTTCTTATTTAGCTGTCCTTCAAAGCTGTCCTGACTCCTCGGGCCTGGCTTGGCTGTCCCTCCCAGTCTCACCTAAAGCCTCCATGTGGGTGGGGACCAAGCCCACCCTGCCCACTAGGTACGCTTGCACCTCGCACCTGTCCCGATGCTAAATAGTTAGCGGCTGAGTAGAAGCACGAGGGCGCCTGATACGCTGTGTGGGCTGTAACAGGCGGTGTAGGTCTCCCTGCACACAGAGCCGAGCCATCGTGGCTATGTGCTTGCCAAGTGTCCATTACTGTGCACAGGTGGCCTCTGGGCAAGGCTGTGGGGGGCGTGCCCACCCCTTAAGGAGGCCGTGACGGCATGTGGCAGGCCTGGGGCACAGCTGGGACACACACTCCAGTTGGCAAAACCCGCAGCAACACACCCACCTTGTCTATCCACCTGGGCCCCACCCCCGCCCAGACGCGCCCAGCAAACATGGTGCAACGGGCGGTCATTTATTCCTGGGTAAAAGTAAGCTCCTTAGTAGCTGCCAGTCTTAGTCCACTATCCTATCCCCAATATCTAGAATGGTGCCTGGCACACAGGAGCTTACCAAAGATCTGTTGTATAGATGGATGAGTGGGTAGAAGTGAACCTGTGCCCCTCACTGGTGGGTGGGGGGAGTGAAAAGTGCTGCCGACATGCTAGCACAGGAGACACAACAGGAAGGGTGTGCGTGTTCCTGACACCTGCCCATGCGGGTGCTGGCCGGAGAGACAGGCCCACACGCCCGCCATAGACAGCACTAAGCAGTGTGCTGGAAGGATGCCAACAAGCGTTTCACCTCGGCTGAGAGCACAGCCTGTGGAACCCCACACCCAGCCTCTCAACAAGGCCCGTCCTCCACTTGCCTGGCGGCTCAAGCTCTCCGCAACAGCTGTCCCTTCTTTTGAACAGCACACTGCAGTCTGCAGACCTTTTTCGGCTCTTTCATCATCTTTACTTCCCCGCACCCTCAAGCCTCATTTTGCTGCAAAGGGTCCAGTCTAGCGTGGGGAGGGGAGGGGCACAGACTGAAAGGCCTCCTGGGACCAGGCAGGCAGCATGGTCCAGGTGTAAGACAGCAGGGGCTGGCAGGACCGTGGTGAGTTAGAGGTACGTGCGCTGCCCGGCGCCACACAGCCCTGGCAGGCCCCGACATGGGCAAACTGGGGTCTGTCTGCCTGCTTGCCCAGTTCTTCTAGGAATCAGGATTTCAGAATAAAGTTTTCTGACTTTTAATACATTCCACTGAGTAGATCCATTCTCTGTTGTTGAATGTTTATCTCACTGGTCACTGGTGTGGCCCATCGCTGTATCCCAGAGCCTAGCACAGTGCCTAGCATCCACCAAGCCTGGGACAAATATTGTCTAGGTGGATGGATGGATGGATGGATGGATGGATGGATGGATGGGTGGGTAGATGGATGGATGGATGGGTGGATGGATGGATGGATGAGTGGGTGAGTGGATGGATGGGTGGGTGGATGGGTGGATGGGTGGATGGATGGATGGATAGGTAGATGGATGGATGAATGGGTGGATGGGTGGGTGGATGGGTGGATGGATGGATGGGTGGGTGGATGGGTGGATGGATGGGTGGATGGGTGGATGGGTGGATGGATGGGTGGATGGATAGGTAGATGGATAGATGAGTGGGTGGATGGGTGGATGGGTGGATGGATGGATGGATAGGTAGATGGATGGATGAGTGGGTGGATGGGTGGGTGGATGGGTGGATGGGTGGATGGATGGGTGGATGGGTGGATGGGTGGATGGATGGGTGGATGGATGGGTGGATGGATGGGTGGATGGGTGGATGGGTGGATGGGTGGATGGATGGGTGGATGGATGGGTGGATGGGTGGATGGGTGGATGGATGGATGGATGAGTGGATGAATGGATGGATGAATGGATGAATGAATGTCACGTGGTCAGACGAAGGTATGGATGGTTGGATGGGTGAATGTCAGATGAATGGATGGACAGATGGTCAGAAGGTAGGGATGAAAAAGGAGGGAACGAATGTGTGACCAACGACGTTGGACAGCCCTCGACTTTGCTGCCAGAGCAGAGGGCTCAGCAGAGGTCCCTGGTCACTGGTTCCCGAGCTGCAGTGCAGACATATCTGTCAGTTACTCAAAGGCCTCTTCCAAACTCCCATAACACCTCCTAAAAGCAGGTCCTCATGTGACTCCTACAAACATTCCCACATCATCAATGAGCTGATATGGGACACACTGAAACCAAAGGGCAAAACCTGGGTCCTTTTGGACCAGGGCTCGAGGCTATGTCGATGTGCTTGGGAAGGAGGCATCAGTGTCACGGCTCGGAAAGTGACGAGGCTGCATGAACCACTTTGTCTCCAGGATTAATGAGAAAGAGAAGAAAGGATGGGAACACATAGATTTGGGAGTTATGTGGACCAGGGTTCAAAGCTAAGCTCAGCCACACAGTAGCTATGTGACCTTGACAAAGTCCCTTGTCCTCTCTGGGATTCAGAGTTTTTGTCTGCAAGGTGGAGTGATAATATCAACTTCAACTCATGTTTGTGAGGATTGAGCGAGATGCCTTAGGGTCTGGCTTACAGACGACAACCAATAAATGTTAGTTCCATTCCCTTCAATTGTCCGAGTCGTGTTATAAAAAGAAGACTTTATAGGAATAGAAATGTCAATATTAAATCCACTCCCCAAACTGTTCAAGACCAAAATGTAAGAATACACAAAACGTAGTCTATACAGCGGAGAGACTATTATTTAGTCATTAAAAGGAATGAGGCGTTAACTTATTCGCAGACATGGGTGAACCTCAGAAACCTGTGCCCAGGGAAGGGAGCCAGACACGAAGGCCACGTGTTGTACGATCGCGTTTATTCACTATCCCGACTAGGCGAATTCACCGAGACAGAAAGTAGATTGGAGGTTTCACCGGGGGCTGGGGGCTGGGCAGACAGGGAGTTACTGCCTAGGGCTACAAAGCATCTGTTTGGGGTGAGGAAAAAGTGTTGGGAATAGAGTGTGGTGATGGTTGTACAATGTTATAAATATAATCAACGCCATCAAATTGGACATTTGAAAGTGGTTCAAATGGAAAAAATATTTTATCACAATAAAATTTAAAACAGAAAAGCAGGCACTCTGAGCAAAGTAACAGTTCTAGTTGCCTGCAGAGGAGAGCGGCATGGCTTCGTGGGGCAGACACACTGAAATCACTCAGAGGGACTGGGTGGAGGTGTCTCCCCGCTGAGACCTAACCTGTGTTTTCGGTGCACGATTTGGAATTCGGAAACAGGGCCTGACGGTTTGCTCTCTGCCGCTTGGAGCCGGAGAAAGGGGAGAGAGAAAAACTCAGCGGCACGCTACCGTCTTTGGGAGCCGCCCAGCTGTGGGATACGGATTTTCCGCTCTCCAATTAAGATAGACGTATTTGGCCCGCAGGAATTCCAGCTGGAATGTATTTTTAACAGGGACAGAAGTCTGGTCCCAGTCGTCTACCCCGGGGCTGGGAAAGGCCCTGCCACCGTCGCCATACAGCCGGGAGAGCACTGGACGCTGCACACACTGACCCCTGGTTGTCCAGCAAGGACGCGTCCAGCAAGGAGGCCACTCACAGCCATCCTGGCCCCATGCGCCGTGTCCACTAGTCTTCTGAGAGAGAACGTCCCCAAGGATAGGCAACAAGCTTACATTTGAGGACAACAGGGCATCGCTGGAGGGCAGCATGGGGGCTGGAGGGCTGTCGGTGACCCTCAGGGTGACCTGGCCAACATCAGAAGTCAGAATCCAGGCAGGCGCCCAGCACCCAGATGGGGCCCGGCCCAGGCTCCCGGGTCAGCGCGCCGGCACCTCCAATTGCTTCTCCAAAGGGCAGCCCTTCTCAATCTCCAGTCTCCCCTCGTCTGAGAGTAAGAAGGTCCGTCTCGAATCCTGGGACACCAGGCAGGGCTTTCACCATACAATTCTGGCGCAGAGGGAGTCCAGTGACGGCCGTGCACCCTTTGCCCTGTATTTTATGTCCCTAACACAGCCTCCTACCTGAGCCCAGAACTGAATTTTAAAAAACTCCACAGTGTGGACAATTCCTAGCAATTCATGTGGCTTGGAGTCAAAGAGGGTTCCCTGGAACCGGCCCAGGGAAGAGCAGGACCACAGCTCTGTTCCTCTTTAACCACAGACAGAAATTTTCCTCCGCTGAGTCCCTGGAATCACTCGGGTGGGTGCTTTTAGAGTCTTTTCTTTCATTCCCTGCCACACTTTATCAGCGCCTGTAATGGTTGCCACGAGCAACCAGCAGCGCATGCGAAGTTCAAACCGGCAAACACAGAGAAACCGAAAGGAGACCTTGGACGGCGCCCAGGGAGAAGCAGACTGTGCTCGATGTGGACAACGCGCCCCAGTCACACTGCTCCGTGGAAACCTGCTACCCCGTGAAACAGCGCGTGACGCTGTCCTATCTTTACGCACCCGCAGACTGCTGTGGTCCCAAACGATGGCCTTGCTCGTGGACTCCCCGGGTTGGAGGGGGAAGACTGCCCGGCCACCAAGGACAGTCGGGGGAGGGGAGGGCGGGCCTGGGAGCCGAGCCACAGCCCAGAGGGCACCTGTGCAGGAGGTGGGTGTGACGGTCACCAGAGGGGCTGCCCCCAGGGTGGAAGCGGGGAGGGGGTTGAAGCTGAGCGTGCATGGCCGAAGACAGAGGCCAGGGGGCCCCGGCTGGCTGGTCGGGGTGGTCTTGTTGTTCACCTTCTGTGCCAGGTGGAGGAGCTGGTGGCGCGTCCTGTGGGAATGCCTGAGCCAGACGGCTCCCTGCGTGTTTCTCCCATTTCTCCCATCTCTCCCGGCCTCTGACTTCCAACGCCATGAGCCTCGGTCTTTCCCACTTTTCCATCTGTCTGTCCCAGGGTGGGTGGCCGAGCCCCTCATCTCCTGGCCCTGGGGCCTGCCTCGGCCCTCCACCAACATGGCTGTGGCTCGATTCTATTTCCAGAAGGCTCTGGCCTGGGTGGCTGGTGTGTCGCAAGCTTGTACCAGGCACACCACTGAGTACAAACCGTCCCCATGACTGGGCAGCTGACTGAGGTTGGGGGGTGGGGGCGCCTGGCCTGCCCAAAGGGCTGTGGCCCTGGTGGGCTGCACCCCCTGGAACCGCCTAGGGCAGCCTTCGGTCTCCCCGGGACTACCGCAGGCTGCCGCTCAGAGCCGCCCCCGGCCCCCGGGGCCGCAGACCTGGGATGGCTGTGGGCGGCAGGGCCCCAGCCAAACACAGCCTCTCAATCCTCCGATAAACAGTCTTGAAAGGCAAGGGCCAAAATGAAACGTTTCCAGGATTTCTTGGACATTGACTGGCTCTGCACACTCACACACACACAAACAACGATGACTTAAGTGTAAATAAATCAGGAACACCTGGACACTTTTCTTAAAATACAAGTGAATTTTAAAATCAAGAGAAAAGGCCTCAAACACTCTTGTTGTCTCGGCAAACACAACGGTCTGGGCTGCATGTGAGCATCTCGGTGGGTGCCCCCCACCCCCGTCCTGTGCCCCAGTGCGCTGCTCCCCGCCTCTGGGCCGGCTCCTCTCCACTGTCTGTCCCTCAGCTCACTTGCCTCCTAGAAACCCTTGTGCCTCACTTGTGACACTTCCTGGCTTAAATGTCAGTCCTTTCACAGGTCCTTCTTCCACGAAACCCACTCATAATCACCATTCACTCCTTCACCGATTTAATGCCTTCTGGTGGAGCTTATTGCTGATTCCGGCTATTAAGTTTTCAATGTCCTCTGTTTGGTAAAAATAGCCTCATTTTCCTCCCTTCCCTGCCTAGCCCAGGTCATGGGGCAGGTGGGGCTGACCCAGCCCTGCTGGGTCACTAGCTGTAAGGGTAGGCACCCATCTCGGACTTGGGCTTGACCCCAGGCCGTGGGGATTGGTTCTGAGATGAGCAGGTGCTTTGCATTAGTTACGAGAGTCCATCCCGTGACTGTTCCCGAGACAGAGGGACGAGAGGGGCTGGACGTCCATGTGATCTCTGAGCCATCCCACCACTGCCGAGAGGGAGTGTGCTTGTCATCTGCAGGGCCCGGGAACAGGGTGGCCCAAGGCTTAGCATCCAAAACAGGCATTTGTCACTTCTCCTGGTTCTGCAGATTAACAGGCTGAGGGGCACAGTTTTGTTCCTCATGGTGACGGCTGAGGTCTCTGGTGGCCGCAGTCAACGGGGAGCTTCCCTAGGGTGGGTGGCTGGATGGCCTCATCCTCAAGGTCTCCCTCTGTGTGGCCTCTCATCCTCAGAGGTCCAGCCCTGAGCTTCCACACAGCTGGGCAGCTGGGTTCCGTGAAGGGTGGTCCAGGAGCTTGCCCCTGGTCAAGCCCCAGTGGGCAACGGACTCGTATCACAACTGCTAACATTGAATTGGCCGAAGCAAAGGACAGAGTCAGCTCAGTCAGCGAGGGAGGGAGCCGGGCCAGCATTGAGTATGGCCAGCTTGGTCCACTGGGGGCCACCGAGGAGCAGAGGGGGCGGGTCTTCACGCCATCACTGCAGTGCTGGGACCCATGAACGGTTGTATGATGTCATTCTGATTAGGTTTCTGTCACTGGCCAACACGGAGGTCCACGAGTCTCTCTGCCAAGCCCAGGTGGATGCTGGGGTCACACAGACTGAGATCAGACACAGCTGGCTTAGCCAGGTGGGGGGCTCCCAGCGGTCTGTCTCTCCAGCGAAACTCCAGCTGCCCAGTGGATGAACCCGTTCCCAACCTCAGGCCTGATTAATAACTCATTATGCCTAACGCAGTAGTCGGCACATAAGCAATGGCCAGGAAGAGCTTGTCAATGAACTCATAAAACTGTACATTTTCAAATGCTGCTGTGCAAGTCTTCTCAAGTCTCGTGTTTTCAGGAAGCAACTCTCAAAATGAGCCAGGGGCCACTTGTTCTGAGGCTGAGGAAGGTCCCGGCCTCAGTCCCAGAGGGCTCGGGCCCGGGCCTTCCAAAGCCACCCAGGCCGGGGCGGCCTTTCCTTCAGTGTGTGGGAGAGGCAGCCACTCTCGTCTTCCTGCCGAGTGCACGCGAGGCAGCGTGAAATGGGAACAGGGACTCTGGAAACACAGGTGCGTGGTGGGATCACACGTGCCGCAAATTCTTTGACAGCCCTACAGAAGTGACTTTGCATGACCTCCAAGGCCTGGAGAAAGGCAATGCAGCTTCGCCCTGGCTCTCTCTTGGGACACTCACCCTCAGAACCCAGCGACTGTGCTGTGAGGAAGCCAAGCAGCCACCTGGAAGTGCAGGTGTGGCTCCCCGCTGCGGTCCCAGACAACAGCCAGCAGCCCCTGCCAGAAAATTTTTAAAAAAATTTTTAAAGAGAAGAGGAAGACTACAACTCCCGCTCCATCTGCCATGTGAGCACACAGAGAGGACATGGAGAGAGCAGGAGTCTAGGCTCTCCCTCTTCTTGACCATTTTGAAGTGTCCAGTTCAGTGGCATTAAGTACATTCATACCATCATGCAACCATCGCCACTGTCCATCCGCAGAACTTTTTGTCACCCAAACTGAAACTCTGTCCCCATTAAGCAACTTTCCATTCCCCACTCCCCAGCCCCTGGCGCCCGCCCTTGTGCTTCCTGTCTCCATGAAGTTGCCTAAGCTGAGTGGCTCCTGTCAGTGGAAGCATGCAGTGTCTGTCCTCTCGTGACTGCTCATTTCACCGAGTACAACGTCCTCGAGGTTCCTCCGTGTTGTCTCATGTACCAGGAGCTCCTTCCGTTTTAAGGCTGAGCAATATCCCGTCGTATGGCTATGCTGCGTGTTGTTTATCTGTTCTCCATTAGTGCCAAGGCACTGAATGTGAGAAGCTCCTCCCTTCTCACAGACTAGTCCCCAGCAGCCTGCTCACTCACCAGAGAGTGGCCTCGGCTGCCACCTCCACCTCTCAGAGTGCGCCCTGCAGAGACGCACAGGACGGCCGGTGCTTTTGTTCGTTCCAACTTCCAGTTTGTCGGGCCGATACTTTTGCGAAACCCAATAAAGTAGGAAACGAAATTTAAAGAACCAAAAACATAAAAGCACTAACCCATTTTTTAAATCGTTAGATCCAACAGACCTAAAATTACTGGTGACATTGCTATAAAAGTTTCCAAACACTCTCAATTTCTCTCCCAATCTTGTTGCAGACCCATAACAAGGGCCGGCACCCATTCAGAAACCGCATTTTGGGTAGCATGGCCCGGGGCATCGTTTAACAGCAGAAACGAAAACATTTAAATGACCATCAGGAACATATTTGTTAACTATACTTTGGTGTATCCATATTATGATTTAGCAATAAAAAATAATGAAGCAAATGAGTCAGCAATTCCACTCCTAAGTGCACGACCAAGAGAAATAAAAATATAAGTTCTCAGAAAACCTCATAAACAAATGCTCATAGGGGCTTTCTTTATAATGGACACACGGTGAAATCCCAGATGTCCATCAATGGGCAAATGGATACACAGAACATGGTATGGCCGCGCAACAGAATACTGTTCAGCTGCAAAAAAGGAGTGAAGTCCCGAGACACACCGCAACACGGATGAGCCTGGAGAACATTATACTGAGCGAAAGAAACCAGACACAAAAGGCCACGTACTCGTGATTCCATCTAAATGAAATGCCCAAAATACGCAGTTACAGAGAGACAGAAGGTAGCTTCGTGGCTGCCGGGGGCCGGGAGTCACGGGGGGATTGGAAGATGACAGCCAAGGGGTACGTGACTTCCGACTTCCGTGCGGGGTAATGGACAGGCGCCACAGGTGGTGATGGTGATGGCGGAACAGCTCTGTGCACAACTAAAACTCACTGAGCTGTGCACCTGAAGTAGGTGAATGACATGGCGTAGGAATTCTACCTTAATGAAGCTACTATAAAGATAACAAAGCAGATTTCTATAGCTATCGAAACAATTAAATCATATGTTTTAAAACCTAAAGAAAACCCCAGGTCTGTATGTTTCTCTTCCAAACATTTAAGAAAGTAGCAGCGCTACATGTGAACCTCATTCTCCCAGGGAAGGGGAACAGAAACAGGGCAAACACTTCCCAACTCGTTTTATGAGACCGGTGTAACCGTGATAACCAAAACCTGACAGCGGAAGAAAGGAAAATTACAGACCATCTTTCTGTGAAGAAAGATGCCAAATCCCCCAAGCAAAATGTTAGCAAATTGAATCCAGCAACGTATTAAAATCATATATCCCACTCAAGGGAAGTCTACCCCAGGAATGCAAGGGTAGCTAGCATTCTAAAACCGGTCAGCGTCACTCACTATTTTGACAGGGAAAAAGGGGAAAACTGCCGTGTGATCGTCTCATAAATGCAGAAACATCACTTGACAAGTTTTAATACCCAATCATAACCCTTAACAAAACCTCTGAGCAAACTAAGAAAAGAAGAAAACTTGAATCTGACTGATATCTACCAAAAACCTGAGGCAATTGTCATACTGAATGTTTCCTCTGAGTTCAGGTATAAAAACAAGGGGCTGGAACAGAAGTGGTGCTAACTCTGCTCAGCACTACCGAAGGTCTTTGCCAAAGTAACGAGTCACGAAACGAAATGAAACAAATGGGAACAGGAGACCAGTAACGCTCTGTAGGCAGTACGATACGAAATACCTAGAGAATGTAAAAGACGAGCGAGCTGTTAGAGCTAACGGGTAAGGGGGCGAGGGTGCTGGAAAGCAGGGAGACACCCAAAAACCATCAGCCAAAACAAAACTCGGATTTCTAAAATGTTGCTATTTAACACAGCATCCAAAACCAGTAAAGGCATAGGAGGAAATCTAATAAAACATTGGCAAGACCTCTACACTCAGAACTGTGAAATATTACCCAATGAAGTTAAAGAAGCCCCAAACCACCATGTTCGTGTCCTGGAAGCCCCACTATCGTGAAAATGTCATTTTTCCCCCTGACCTAAATCTATAGTCCGTGAATCTCAAAGTCTCAGCCACTTTTTATTTGAATAGAAGTTGGCAAACGGATTGTAAACCTTATACGGAAAGGCAGAGGCCCACGAATAACCACGGCAATCCTGAAGCACACAGCACTCCCTGATGTCACCACGAACGAAGCTCTGGTGGCTCAGACCGTGTGCTGCTGGCCCAGGGACAGAAGAAAGAACAATGGAACAGGGACAGGCTGGAATGAGAAGAGACAGAAAATGCCGGGTGCTGGCGAGCGCGTGGAGCTCTTGGAATTCCCGTGCGTGCCCGGGCAGCTGTCATCTGCTCTGAGAGGTGTATTTACTGAAATTTAACTCGTGCACGCCTCACGCACAGCAATTCCACCGTGCAGTGTACACACACAGAGATGCACACGCATGTTCAGGAAACGCATACGAAACGGGTCACAGCACCGCTGCTCACAGTGGCCCCAAACCCGGCACTCTCCACATGCCCAACAGCGGGGCGGCGAATAAGGAAATGAGCGATGCACGGCTGCATGCAGAAACCTGGGTACATACACCGCTCTGCTGTGGCCCGAAGGGGCTGCACCGTGAGATCTGACCACGGAGTTCAAAGCAGGTGAAGCCGGTCTGTTCTGTGCGGAATCGGATGGCAGAGGGGTGTGGCGGGGGACGTCTTTCGGGGGAGGGACGGCCATGTGCTGGCTTTTGACCTGGACACAGGTGTGCCGTGTCTGGAATGCAGCCTTCATCAGGCTGTATTGAGGAAATGGGCTCTTGCCTGTGTTAAGTTCTTTTTGACAAGCAGTGAAAGCGAATAATGAGGCAGATGTCAGAGACATGGATATGCAGGTGTCAGAATGACAAAGCTGTCTGTGGCTGTGGAGACACAGGTGTTCAGTGTGTGTGTGTCCACTGCGGAAGCGCCTGCGTTGCCCGCTTGTCAGTGTGGCTTTGGAGGCTGCTGGGGGGTGGGGTGGGGGGGAAAGGACAGAAAGGCCAGAATCAGAAGGAGGGGGACACACGGGGGCGGGGGGTGGGGGGCTTTCACATTGCAAAGAGCTAATGCGATTTGGAAAAGCGAGAATGACTGGTGTGGAGGGAAAATGGAAAAGGTCCAGGAAGGCAGAGGAGGAAGAAGGACCAGCGTCCTGCAGGGAGAGGGGGGAAGGGCAGGCCGGAGCGCTGCAGGGCCTGCCTGGCTGCCTGGAGTCCAGGTTTGGTGCCCACCTGGGCACAGCTGCAGGTGCACGGAGCCTGTTCAGGGTGGACTGACAGACAACGTGCCTTTAAAATGTGAAGACCGAAAAAAAAAAGGGAGAGAGAGTTCAGAATGCTATGCATTATTTTATTTCTGTAAGACTTGAAAAGTGGGCCTTTGTTCAGGCTCAGGAAAGGTCGGGCGGAAGGCAAACTGAAGTGGTCAAAGATTCACGTTTCGTTCACGGGATGGCAGAGGTGGGGAGGTGGAGGTCCAAGCGGACTTTCTTTTAACTTTAGAGCGATGGTTTTTTTTTGTTTGTTGTTTGTTTTTTGAGTAAGGGACCGTGGGTAAATTTTAAGCACAGTTTCCTCTTAACAATAATAACTTTGTAAAAGTAAAAGACAAAAGGGGGTCCCTGGAAGGCGTGCAAATTGACAGATGAAATATCAGTAGCCAGAAACGCAGATAACTGGCGTAGAGGGAAACCGGAGGAGGTCCAGGCAGGAAGCAGCGAGCAAGTCGATTTGAAATGACTTCTGATGAAAGTGGAGGAAGAAAGTGCCCAAAGCAGGACCATATCAGGGCATCAAAAAGACAACAATCTTGACCACAGAGGAAACACATAACTTTGGCACAGGCAGTGAAGGCGGGAAACGGTTAAAGATGTTGTGTGCCTTGGCTTTGTACTTAGTTCAGATGGAAACTACAGCCCAGACTTCAAGAGAAGGCAGAGACTAAGCCGGGCAGCGATGCGGGAATTAGGGAAGGTCACCGAAAGCCAAGATGTGTCACCAGAGGCCAAGGCTGAGATGGCCACACCCGTGTAGTCCCGATTGCTATGTGTGGATGGGAAAGCTGAACAGGAGAGGAGGCTGGTAGGACAAATAAGTGCATCCCTTTGAAATATGGGGACAAGGAGAATTCTAAGGTTACCCTGAACTTCCCAAAAGACAAACAAGTGAGTGGGTCCTCAGGGAAATGAAGCCTGAAACGTCCCTGGAAGCAAAAAGGAAGAACTGGAGCTCTCCTACTTCGGGCACAGCACACACAGATGGGGCTCTTTGGAAAAGGCAACAACGCTGGGAAAACAGAAGGCAGCAGGGAAAGAGGAAGAGCAACGAGGAGGCAGGCGGGCCCCACAAAAGAAGGCATTGGCACGATTCTCCAGGAGCCGCGCAGGGCTGCTGACGAAGGCCACTGTGGCCGCCACTCGTCTTCAGGGTCACGGGAGCATGGAATACACGCAGGCAGGAAAGGAGCAGCTCATTTCCTAAGTGACGCCCTGGAGACCAGCTGAGTTGGCCTCGGGGGGCTCTGGCCAGAGGGTTCGGAACCATCCCACAGCCAGCCTGAGCAGCTCAGAGTCCCTGCCCCCGTGGGGACAGGGCACATGCATCTGGGTTGAAGCATCACTTCTCCACCCCTCCCTCACCTCCCCCTTCTTTTACCGAAACATCCCCCCTGTGCTCCCCCAGTACCCTCTCCCTCCTGCCGGCAATCTCTCCTGCGTTTCTCACCCCCACCTGTGCACGCATCTTCCCCTCCACACGTACAACTTCCCCCTTTTCTACCTCCCTCCAGATGGTGAAGGGGCCGGTGTCCCGGAAGCAGAACACGACCCTCACAGGCCCCTCTACTCCACCCCCTGGTCGAGCTCCTGGAACCCCAGGGGGGAGGGAAAAGGGGACAGAGTGCACACTTCAGGGAGCAAACAGGCATCACGGGGCGCTGCGAGGCACCACCTTGTCCTTTCGGAACTTAAGCCCAAGTCCTGCCTTGGGGTGGCAGGGAGGACCAGGGCGGTCATTCCTGGGCAGCTGCTCCTGGCCTTCCTCAGGAGACAGCCCCTGTCCTCCCAGAGCACCCTCAGGACACACACAGAACATGTTACACCTACCCCTGCCTGCCTGCAGGTCACAGCAGGGCCCGCGGTCGCAGCTAATAGGGATGTATCCCGTGCTCTGTCAGCCAGCACCGGCGCAGACGGTCTGCCTTCATCCCCGCCGGTGTGACTGCCAGGTCCGCCAGTCACAGTGCAGTCCTGCGGTGCATTCTCTGAGCCGTGCCTCCAAGTCATCTGCTGCCCCGCCCACCCAGGGGCTCATGTGGCCCCGTCTGTACATTTTTAATGTGTTCATCCTCACTCCAGGACAGTGTTTCCATTGCTGGTAGACAGACAGGAAGGGAGAGAGAGAAGCACCGATGTGACAGAGAAGCATCCACTGATTGCCTCCCATGCGCATCTGACCGGGGATCACACACACCCAGACCAGGGATGGAACCCGCAACCTTTCATTTACAGGGCGCTGCTCCAACCAACTGAGCCATACCGGCTGGGTTATGCATTTTTTAAAAGTACATTATTCAGAAAGCACTGCAAGGGGAGGTGGGCACATGAGCTCCTAATGCGGGAGGTGGTCGGAGTGGGTGTCCTGCAGCTGCCCTCTGAGGAAGTTCCTCTCCTAGTGATCCCTCTTCCCCTGGGAGCCTCGGCCTCCAAGATTGGAACTTCTCTCCGAGGGCCATGTGAGTGGCCGCATAGGGCTACTTCTGAAGAAGCGACCAGCAGACAACAGGCCCGTCAAACCCGTGACTGCCACGGAGATCCCGACCTTGTGGGGAGGGCATTGGGTCCTGTTTCAAGGGTGGGCTAAGAAAAAAAAGACCAGTGGGGCAGGCGGGGGAGGAGCCTCGGATCCCGAGGGAAGTCCCCCCAAAAGAAAGGATTTAAAATGCTGCCTGCTGACCGTCCAGGAGGAAGCGGAGGGATCCCAAGTTCAAGGGCTGCCCAAAAAGTGCCCCTCCGTGCTGTCCTTGCTCCCCAAGTGCCCCCCCGAAAAATGATCTCTGTCCCGCTCTCTCCCCCCTCCAAGAGACCTAAGGGTAAATGCCAGATATTATTAGATGCCTACTGTATGCCCCCAAACGTTGAAAGGTACACTGGGAGCAACGTCCCAGACATTTATCTGAGTGTATTCTGAGAACAGCGCCATCAGGGGCACAATGCTCTCCCATTTTACAAACCAGGAGTCAGACACGGTGCCCGAGGTCGCTGTGATAGGCGCCACAACTGCCGTTCAGTGGCAGGCCCTCCTGCAGCCACACCCAGGCTCCCCGCCCCCATCGTGCCCCAGGATCAGCGCTGCAGACGGAAGGAAGCTCCTGGGGGAGGGATGGGCGTGAGCTCCAGGCCCACCAGTAGGGCTCTCACTCCTGGGACCCTGAGTCTCAGGCACAGAGACAGCGGAGAGGGTCAGCGCGGACACAAGGCTGAGGCCTCTGCTTCGGGGCTGCCCATCCCGCCCTGCACCCTGGACCCCAGAGCTGCCCTGTGCGTGTCCTTGGAGCCTCTTCCACAGCGGACCCTCGGCCTCTGCGAGTGCTGCGTTTCTCCCACCACTTCTCCTTCTGTCTCAATCCGCCTCACTAGTTGCTAGCGACCAAAGGACGCTCACTTGTTCGCACCCCCTCACCCCCCATCCAGGGCAGTGCAGACCCACAAGGACAGCTATCTGCCCTCAAGGCCGCCTCCCACACCGACTCCACATGGGCTCCGGTCTGGCAGGGGAGAGACTTGGGGCGAGCCAGATGAAGAGATGAAGGGAAAGAGGGGACATTTCTGTGTTTTCGGTCACAACCAATCCTCACTGTACAATGTAGCAAAGGCAGCTCTGTCTGTCTTTGCCACCAGCTTCCAGCAGCCGAGCGAGGGCGGAAGGCGGGCTCAGGCCACCCGATGCGGACGTGGGGCCCCAGGTTCATGGCAGAGGATGCCTGTGCCCCCTCTCCTGGTTGTGGATCGCCCGACTTTGGGTGGCACACGGGGCCTGTGTGAGGCCTGGGAGGAAACGCGGAGAGGCTCAGTGGACAGAGATGACCTGCAACGAGAGGAGTCCACAGGCGGGGCTCCCATCCCCGGAGCCAGGGGAGTGCCGGCATCTACGCAGCTCCCAGACCCTCCTCAGTTAGGCAACTCAGGGATTAGAACAGAATGTACAGGAAGTGTTGGCTGCAAAGGGCAAGAAGGCTTTTCGGGAAGAATATTTCCAAACCGTTTCCCCGTAGGAAAACATTTCACACAGAGTGGCACTACCCCGAGGCAAATGGGCAGGACTGGAGCAGATTCCGGGGAAGGGCCCTTGGTCAGGGCCAAACCAGATGCTAAGGACTCACAATCACTGGCCCTGGGGCCGACTCAGAACCCAGCAGAGCCCAGCCGGGCCAGAGCTGAGTCTCAGATGACCCAGGAGAAAAAGCCACATGGGGAAGACATGGGGAGAACGGAAAGGGAGTCCGGACAGAGTCTAGTAACAAGAAGGGGCTGACAGCTCACGAATAATGGGCTTCTCCCCTGAGAGGAGAAGCAGCCCCGTGCAGGCCCGCGGGCTCCTGGACCGTGTGGAATCAGGGAGGCCATGTCGCTGTGGCAGCTGTATTTGCAGACGTTACTACACCTACTCTGTAAATGTCTCCTAACAGACCTGTGTCTGTCGCTCCACCTATCACCCTGACACATTTACAGAGTGAGCCAAATTCACCGGCTCCCTCAGCGAGGGCTCAGTTAGTGCTTTCTTCCCTCACCTCCACCTGGCACTCGCTGGCCTGGCGGGGCTGGTAGGAGCTGGGCTCTTGCAGGGGGTGGGGGGGGGGTGGGGGGGCGGGACTTCAGGGTTCCCCAGGCTGGAGGAGGGGAGGAAGGGGACAGGCGAGGGAAGGGACATCACCTACAGTGTGGAATTGTTCGAGGGGTGCCCCAAGGGTGGTGGATCAGAGAGGAGGAGGCAATAAATTGTGCCCACAGAATGGGCAAGGTTCCCAGAAGAGGTGAGATTTAGGCTGGACTGTGACAAATGAATGTGGACTCTTCCAGTAAAAAGCCAGGGGAGGAGGCCTGGTTACTCTGTGTACCGGGCTCAGCACTGAGACCCGCCTGGGCCGGTGTCCCTGCTGTCAGATGCTGTGGCGAACTCGAGGCCCCAGAGAAGTGCTCCAGGGACAAGGATAATCACAGCCACACCCAGTCCTCCTGTGTCAGAGGCTGTGAGCTACCGGGGTCCCCTGCCTGCATATGTCAATCAACCCCACTTGATCCTGCTCAGAGCCACCTGTGCAGCCGTGAATGACAACCTGGGCGGCAGAACAGCAGCTGCACGACTGGGTCAGTTTTATGACAAACGGAGACTCCTCGCTGCACCTACAGCCGCAGCCCAAAACCTCCCCTGCAGGCTGTGGCTGGGATGCCAGCGCGAGCGCAGCGTGGCCTGGGTCTTGGGCACGTCACCGAAGCGGAGCTGGGAGACTGTCCGACCCTCATAGGCAGGGCAGGAGCACCGGGGATGCCTCGGGCCCTAGCTTTGCAGCTTAGGTCGTTGCTGCTGCGGTCCCTCTCCACTCCTTCAGCATGGCGCCAGCAGGTAAGCACAGCCCGGACGAGGGGCGCTGTGTCTCCCTGGCGATGGCCGTGGGCCTCTTCCACCTGACTGACACTTTCCCCTTGGGAAAAGAGGAGAGGGTCCTGCCAGCTGACACGGGCCCGACCTGTGACACCTGAGGTGACAGTTCCTCTCTCTGCAGCCCCTTCTCTTTCCACACATGGCTTTGCCCACAGAAAGGCTTTAAAAATAGCCTGGATGTACAGATTTTTATGTGTAATTTTTTAAGTATATTTTATTATGACCTTTCTTTGCACTTAAAAATTAGCACAATGCTTTCTGCACTTTGAAATCCACCCCCAAAATGATAGGATTATATTTACATGATGGCTGGTTAATTTTGTAGAGAAATTAGAAGCCAGAATCCCACACAGGCTTTCAATATGTTATTCAGTGTAACAGGTAACTTTTCTTCCCTCTCTTTTTTAATACAAAACTATTCCTAGTAAAATATTTTGGAGCAAAAAACAAAAGCCAGGAAGGGAGAGACATTTCACGCACAGGAATGACATAGGGGTTCTGAGTGGATGATTGAGAAAGTCACCCGCTAGGGGAGGCGTGTCCAACCCACAGCCCGGGGGCCGCATGCGGCCCAGGATGGCCGTGGATGCAGCCCAACACAAAATCATCAATTTACTTAAAACGCTGTGAGATGTTTTCTGATTACGTGCCGTACTATCGCGTAGAATAAACGTGGGCACGCTCTTGCTGCACCCACGCACGCACGGCTTCAGTTCCACTGCGGTGTGCGGCTTCCAGTGTTTCATCTGCCAGGCCCAGACAGCGGAATCGACAGCATCCGACGTTACCGTGCTCGTGGCGACTCAGTGCGGCCGCGATTATCAATAATGTTTCAATCTCCCACTGCAACGTTAGGCCTTTATGCTATTTACAAGTCAGGTAAGGATTCTTGTTTGATTATTACAGGTACTTCCACACCTTGGCGGCGCTTCACACGTCACCTGCCAGGCTTCACAACCGGCCCTCCGCCTCGCCCTGCGTCGGCAGCAGAGCGAGGGCTGTGGAAGGGCCCAATCCTTGCTTTCTATTTTCCTATCGATTACTTTTCATAATAAAAGTAAATGAAGTCCCTTATCTATTATTATTTTTTAAATTCCAGCATGACTCCTCCAATATCTCAAAAGGAAAATGAACCCTCAAAAAAGGAAAATTATGGATGAAGGAAGATCGTTCAATGAAAAGCAGGCAGACGACCAGTTTTTTGTTGAGGCAAAGAGCGAGGCACTCTGCTTACCTCGTAGGGAGTTTGTGCAAATTTTCAAAGACTATGATTTGAAAAGGCATTATCCGAAAACACGTTCTGCCAAATTCAGTGTCTGTGAAGGGTTGTGTCTTAAGGACGAAATAGCGGGACTGAAAAAAAGTCTGTCTTCTCCACAAAAATTTTTTCAAAAAGTTACAATTCAGGAGGATTCCACTATAAAAGCTAGTTACACAGTAGCATATTTAATAGCAAAAAAATCAAAGCCATTTACTGATGGTGAGTTTATTAAGCGATGTATAGAATGCACGGCAGATATAATTTGCCATGAAAAAAAGGGGGATATTGCTAAAATCAGTTTATCTCACCAAACTATAGCCAGGCGAATTGAAGAATCTGGAAAATCTGTCGAAAGCAGTTTGGAGAGTAAAGCTGCTAATTTTAAATTAATGCTTTGGCGATGGGTGACAGCACTGATACTGCAGATACGGCCCAACTTGCCATTTTTATTAGAGGTATTGATGACGAATATAATGTCACTGAAGAAGTGGCTTCTTTAGTGCCATTAAAAGGCACAACTAAATCAAGAGATTTATATGAAGCAGTAAAAAAAATGTTAAAGCGATTTTCTTTGTCCATTGCCAACACATCTGGCACAGCTACTGGCCATGCCCCGGCAGTGGTAGGGAAAAGAGAGGGACTTGTAGAAGTAATAGAAGACGATGCAATTGCCACCCAAAACTCACCTTTGGTGACGTATCATTGCAGGTGCATCGAGGAAATTTATGCACAAAAGCTTTAAAAATGCATAATGTCATGCAAATCACCATCACGACCGTGAATTTCATAGAAGCCAAGGGATGGAATCATCACCAATTCCAGGAATTCTTTAAAAGTATTTGATGTTGACTATGGAGAAATCATTTACTTTTTCGGAAGTGAGGTGGCTAAGTGAGGGCCAAACGTTGAAGAGATTTTATGATTTGCGACATGTTATCGAGTCATGTGTGGTGTCAAGAAACAAATTTGTGCCGGAACTTAACAGTGAAACCTGGCTTACAGATTTAGCATTTTTAGTGGATTTAACCGCTAAATGAGTTAAACATGCATCTTCAAGGTGAAAGCCAGCTTATCAATACCATGTTTCAAACCATAACAGTGTTCCAAATGAAATAGAAATTATGGCAAGCTCAACTCAAGGCAAACAATTTTATGCATTTCAACGCATTGGCTGAACACATTCCTGTGGACAGCGAAAAATATGTCGCCTCACTTTGCGATTTGATACAAGAATGTGAAAACAGATTTCAAGATTTCGGGGCAAATAATCAATATTTTGCTATGTTTGCGACTCCATTTTCAGTCGACGTAAATATGTTACCTGTCGATTTTCAAATGGAACGTATAGAGCTGCAATCTGACATTCAACTCAAAGAAAAACTTGATCGTGTCTCTTCACTGGACTTTCATAGGTCCTGTCTCCCCAGAGACAAATATCCCTGGCTTCACATCACACCTTACTCATGTCATCACTCTCTGGCAGCAACACTTTTCAAGAACCAAACACATTAAGTAAGAGTAACATTAGAACCAAACTATCTGAAGAGCACCTTGGGAACTCACGACAATTGTAACAACTTCTCTCAAACCAGATATTGATGCGCTAGTTTCTCAGATACAACGTCAAACACCCCACTCGTTTTAAGTTGCCGTCTTTTCTTTCACTTTTATAATAAAAATATTTTTAAAAATCAATGACATTTTATTACTTAGACATGTACGCTTTCTGTATCAGGGATCACAAACTTGGGACCTGCTCAATGATTTTAAAAGATTGTCAGAAGGGCCGCTGGATAATTTGGGTTATTAGGTGAGGACTGTTTTGCTTGTCTGCGGTGGCAGATATCATGAAAATTATGCCTGGGCCTTTTTTTTTGTTGTTCATCAGTTTTTATTAGTGTTTGTGTATTTAATGTGTGGCCCAAGACAACTCTTCTTTCGGTGGGGCCCAGAGACGCCGAAAGGTCGGCCACCCCTGCACTAGGACGTAGGAAGGGGATGTGGCTTGAGAAGCGACTCAACAGAAAAGCAGGAATTAATTAGCCTGAGGAATGCCGGCCCACGGAGTGTGAACTGGGTCCTGAAGGCCACGGAGAACCATGGGGGCTTCTGGTAGGAGCATCACTTTGCCCCGAGGCGTGGAAGGGATGATGAGGGTCTGAGGAAGGCAGCGGCCGTGGGATGGTGGACGGAGGGCTCAGGCAGCACAGGAAAGACAGGGTGAGAGAACTGAGGGGCTGGAGAGAGATGAGGGAGAAGGAGGAGAGACCAGCGAGAAAAGTAACAGGAAGATAAGCGTGATAACCAATTTCATTTGTCAGCTGAGCCCTGGGGCCCAGGTAAGTGGACAAACACTATTCTGGATGTTTCTGTGAGGATTTCTGGGATGAGGTTACCATTCAAATAGGTGGATTTAGAGAACAGCAGATTGACTGCCATAGTGTGGGTGGACTTTGTCTACTCAGCTGAAGTCCTGAAGAGAACAAAGAGAATTCCCAATCGAGGGAGGATTCCCTGGCAGCCCGCTTTGGACTTGATCTGCAGCATCAGCCGTCCCATGGTCCACAGCACACGCCCTACGCCCTTTGGACTCAAACTGGAAACCCACTGTCCTGGGTCTCCAGCCTGCTGACTCACCCTGAAGATTTTGGACTTGCCAGCTTCCATAGTCACGTGATCCAGCGGCTTAAAAGAAATCACTTTTTGTATACAATATCTTGATAAAGACATATAGGTATATAAAAACATGCGTATCTTTATAAAGATGATATATAATCTATATATGATACTGATTCTATTTTCCTGGAGAACCCGGACTAATTCAGTAATGAACGGAGGTCTGCCAGGTTCCAGGAGGCAAACACCACAGCCCACTGCTGTCTCCACGACCCCCTGACCTGCGTGTGTTCAGGGTCAACACACAGTCACGAGAGCCCACCCTGGGCCAGGCTCTGGGCCGCTGCCTCCACCGTTACTGTGTCATTTAATCCAGAAGCCACCTGGGTGCCTCCTCTCAGACGTCCCGGAGTCATATCGCAATGCATAGGTCTGAACAAACTCCTCACCCTCTCCCCACCCCCATTAGAGCAAACGGCACCAAAGAGTCGCCCAAATCGAAACTCTGGGTGTCGTCCAAAAGTTGGGAGTCATCTTCTCTCTCCCTCCTTCCCTCCTGCCAGTCCAGCTCCAAGTCCTGCCGATGCAACATTGAAGTATGTGTCTACTGCGCCCATGGCTTCCCACGGCCTCCGCCACCACGCCCTCAGCCAAAACGCCAGCGACTTCTGGCCTGGACAGTCGCAGGAACCTCCTCACCGACCCCCTCACTCCTTCCCCTCCGGTGCTTCTGCAGGTCCACTCTCCATACTGCATCCGCCAGAGCTTCGAAGCCGTAAATTGGACCTTGTCACTTCCTTACCTTCAACGCAGCAATGATCTCCCACTGCTTTTTGGATTAAATACACATTTTTCCATAGCCAAGAAGGCCATGACCCACCTCTGCCACACTGTCTCCTCATGTCTCCCCCGCTAGCTCCAGACACTGGAGCTCCCACCTCCCAGATGACACCCCGCCCTCCTGGCTGCCGAAGAGCCACCTGGCTGTTCTGGGGGCCCTGGAGCAGGTTCGGATGCCTGGCTTCTCATCGCACAGACCCCAGTGTCTGTGTCCTTTCCCTACAGAAGCCCCCCGACCTCCCTTCCGAAAGAAGCTCTGAACACGGGCACCCCTTTAACCCTCTCCCGGAGGACCCTGCCCGTGCCTCCTAGCTCACATCCTAGTCCACGGTTCTCACTTATTTGCCGGATCACCTGTTTTAGTTCCTGTCTCCTCTCCCCCACCCCCGACGCCTGGAATGTAGATTCCGTCAGAGCTCAGGCTTTGTTCTGTTCACCACTGTCCCCCCAAAATATAACAGTAAATATTTCTGAATGAAGAATAAAAACTATGTTTGGGATTATTGCGCCATTATTAAAGACTGGTTCACCGAAGCCCAGAGACGTTAAATAATATGGCTTAGGTCACACAGCTCTAACAGGCAGATCCAAGGTTCAAATCTGGACCTGTCTTATTCCAGAGGCCTGTTTCCTATTACTCCCACCTCTCAGCTCTGAAAGGTCCTTTAGAAACAGCGTTTACTAAATACGAACATTTTCAGAATGTCTGTGAGAGGTTTCCTGCTGAGGGGACAGTGGACGCTAAGTCGGGGGCGGGGGCTGTTCCCCGGGAAACCAGCACAGTGCAGGAGGTGGGCAGTGTCGGGGTGTGACCCAGGAAGACACCACGCGGGGCCAGAAACGGAAACCATCTGTTTTTCAGGTGAGTATCTTTTAGGGGTCTTACTTGTTGCTCTGGACTGTGCTGGTAATGCATGCTCACTGAAAGCAAATTCAGAAAGTGCAAAAAAGAAAGTGGGAGCTTATAAGGCAGTCACGCGCCGTTCACACGGTGATGTTATTTTGCTTTAAGATCAGTTTTCTCCCCACTATTGAAAGGCTGTGGCCATCCTTCCCCTATACAGTTCTCTGTGTGTTCTTTCCCAAGTTTTTGCTACCACAAATGATGCTCTGATAAACATCGACGTGCAAGCACCTTGCACAATTGCCAGGTGATTTAAGGAAACTAGGAGCGGATCCCTGGCCGGGTAGCTCAGTCGGTTGGAGCACTGTTCCCAACGCCAAGGCTGCAGGTTCAATCCCGTCAGGGCACAGACACAAATCAACCAGTGAGTGTATAAAATAGCACATCCATGTTTCTCTCCCCCCACCCCGCCGCTGCCGCGTCATCTCTCGGAAACAACCGAACAAACAAACCTAGGAGTGGAAATGCTGGAAGTCTGTGCTTTTCAAATTTCTGTTTGGATGCCAAACTTCGCTCCAGAAAGACTGCAATAATTCAAACGTTATCAATCTGATTGCTGAAAACGGACATCTCATTTTGCTAGGCGTTGCTGCAATTACTGGTGACGTGGACCATCCTTTAAAGTGGCCAGGGCGGCGCCTGGCGCAAAAGGGGGTGCTCTGTAAGTGTTTGCTGAAGGAAAACGTCACCACTTCTATTTTTCTGTCGGGGATCCCCTGTGTCCACACCCTGTGCCCATTCTTCCACGAAAATATTGGGCCTTTCTATCTTCTATTGCAAGAACACTTTTTATCTCATGAATATTAACTGTGTCTTTGTTATTTACATTGCCCTTGATTTGAACTTCTGTGGGCTTTCTAGTAAATTTTAAAAACATTAATTATCCTCTTCAATTCCTGCTAGAATTCCATAGGATGCAATGAATAGAGTGGGCTCCCTCTGGTGGTCACAAGAAAATCCCCAAATCCCAGTGGTCAGTACATAGTTAAACCTTGAGACTCTTAATTCCAGGACATGGTACATTTTATAATTAATAGATTCCAAATGGCCAGACGATGGCTTAAGAGAAGACTTCTAATTATTTTCTTCCATTCATCAGTGGGTTTACGAAGTAGTTCCAAAGGCCACTGTCCAAAACCACGCTGACCGGCTTGCCTGCCAAGTCCCTCTTTGGGGATTTCCTGTGTCTGCTCAGGGGCACCGCCCGCCGCCCCTCCCCCGTCCTCCCTGGCTTGCAGCTCCGCGCACTCTGTCCTCTCCCGTGCCCATCCACCCTGTTTGTGACTTCTGTCCGTCATACAGTCCAGGGCCCATTGCAGCTGCTCCCTGCCGTCAATGCTCACGGCCCTCATTCAAGCTCTCATGCATGACCTCTCCTCCGGTGAAGTCCTTCAGCAGACAGTCGTCATCCGTCCTTCACGCGCCCAGCACTGTCCTTGGTCCGGGGACGTGGCAGGGGACACGACAAGACCGTCCCCACCCCGAGCACCCTCTCAGCACGCTGCTCTCCTGGACCAAACCAGCAGTCCAGGCAGCTCTCCAAGCTGTTTCTGGAGTCCTCCTCTGAAAGCGGACCCCACACTCCTTCAGCCAGGCCCCCCGGAAAAAACCCATCCCTTCGTAACTGAACCCCACACTCACTTCCCCACACTCACTGCCACCTTCCAACCAAACAGAGCTGCTGGCCGCTCCCAGGGCTCCCCTCTGCCTCTGCTTGGGAGGCGGGCCTTGTGGGGTGAGTCCCCCATTCCCGCTAGCGAAGGGGTCAGCCAGTCTTCAAAACCCTGCCCAGCTGTCATCTCCGCCCTGCCTAGGACCCCTGTCTGAGGTGGTCTTGCCCTCCCGTTAGTCTCTGCGGGACTTTTTCTTCCACTCTTCCCATTCTCAGCGTATTATAGTTCTTCTGTCTGTGTTGCTCTCCTCCAAAGCGGGACCCGCAGTCCCTCACACAGGCTCCCTCTAACCACCCGAGTCAGCACTGCGCCCTGCACAGCACAGAGCAGGGCGGGAAGCGATGGCTGAGTGAACGACTGGGTGAATGAATGAACAAGAATGCGTGGTAGAGGGGAACTGAGGCCATTCTCCGAGAACTCTAGCCTCCCCCAAAAATCAGACACACCAACCATGTCTTCGACTTTGCACGGCCTTATGTGTACAGCCTAACTGCCATTAAGCTACTCACATTTACCGTGAACTTAAGTCAACTAGGATTTAACACATAAAAATGCATCACTTAACAAAATTCTACGTCTAAGAAATAACTGAAAGGGGATACCAATTTCCTTCTTCAAAGTACTGGAAACACACTCCCTTCACTAAGCTCTTTCCAAAGCCAACAGCTAGAACAAACAGGCTGAAGGCAAGTAGCTTCTACCACATCTGTTCCGTTGTCTCCCACAAGCTGTCGATGGGTGACAGGGTCTGGGTTGCTTCCACGTGCGCTCCGTGTTCTCCTAGGTAGCCTGTCACTCCTCGGCTCGGGCTTCCAAACACTTTCCAGAGTAGCAAGACTTCAACTCTGACCTCTCCCTGCATTAATTTCTGGCGGCTCACCCTGCCCTGTGGGCACAGTGCTCGTCATTTGGAAACCATACCCACTGTCTCTGGCCTGCCACACAAGGACACCAGCAGCAAGGCACAATGGGGAAACGAAGAGAATCCCCACTGTGACAGAAGTCACGAGTACTGCTGGGCGGTCGAGCCCGGAGAGACACCAGCGTGCGCTGTGTGAAGGGCGGCAGCCCTGGGCTGTGCACGTGGCCTCGGGGGCCAACAGGAGTTCCCAGCTGCACAGTCCCTTTTCCTTTCTGGTTCTCTCCCTCCTGGGCTCTGCCACCAGCCTTTCCCACCCACGTCCCACAAGGTCATGCCAATAAGCCTGCCTAGCCTGCGTTCCTTCCCTCCATTCGTCCCAGCCAACCGCCAGCTGCGAGCCTCCTCTCCCGACCGCTGGCAGCCCTGACCCACGTCAGCGACTTGGAGAAGGTAGCAGGCTGCGTGTGGTGGGTGTGCACCGGCCTGGGGGCAACGGCGGCGACTTGAGAGCGACCACAGGTGACTCTCAGGAAGCAGTGCCAGGCCCTGTTCTGAATGCTCTCTGTGCAGGTGACTCACGCAGTCCTTGCAACAGTCCCCTCAGGTAGGTGCTGCACCCACTCAGCGCAGCTTCCTGTGTGTGTGCTTGGCTGCCACAACTGAGCACCGCACAGTCTCGGGCTTGGACCACAGGCGTTTGTTTTCTCACGGTTCTGGAGGCTGGAAGTCCAAAGTCAAGGTGTCAGCAGGTGGGTGCCTTCTGAGGCCTCCCTCCTTGGCTTGTCTTCACGTGGTCTTCCCGCTGTGTACATCCGTGCCCTGACCTTCTCTTCTTATAAGGACACCAGCCGTCCTGGATCAGGGCCCACTTTTACAACCTCATTCTAACTCGATTACCTCTTCAAAGACTATATTGCCAAGTACAGCCACATTCTCAGGTGCTGGGGGTTAGGACGTCAACGCAGGAATTTTGGGGAGGACACAGTTCTTCAGCCCGGAAGACGACTCCATTCCCCAATGCTGGGACTTTTGAGAGGGAGAGCGCTTGGTCTGCCGGGTTTGCCGAGAAGGTATGATCTCCCTGTGCAGCTGCTGAGGGCCACCTTCCGGCCCTCAGGCGATGCTATCTGAGAATGATGCAGAGAAGAGCCGAGAGACGGAGAGAGAGCCCCTGAGCCTGGCACACCTGAATCCGGCTCTGCCTGTGACCTTTTCATTTCCAGTTCCATGAGCTAATAATTCCCCTTCTCTGCTTTACTGCTGTACAGTAGCATGGCGGGAACATCAGTGCGTGTGCTGAGGCTTCTGACGGAGAGAGTTAGCTAAGGCCAGGACCTTCACACCAGGGTGGCCCATGTCTCTGCACGTGCAGGATGGGCCCACACGGCAGCCTCCATGCCGCCAGCTCCTGCCAGGGAGGGGGACATGGGTGGGGGGTGGGGTGGGAGCGGCTGAGGCCGGTCCTCGGAGGTCCTGGGCGAGTCGGATGGTTCGAGGCCTCTCCCACCATGGGGGTCTCCTCTGTGTCTCTGTGTCTGTGACAAATCTCTCCCTTCCGTATCATGTAAGAACACTCATCACTGAATTTAGGGCCCAGCTTAAATGCTGGATGATCTTATCTCAAGATCCTTAACTTAGTTATATCTGCAAAGACCCTAATGGCAAATAAGGCCACATTTATGAGTATGGAGATGTTGGGACTGGGACATACATTTAGGGAGACACCATTCAACCCACTACACCATTTTATAGACGAGGGGTGCAAGGCTCAAGGGCCCCTCCTTTGTCCAAGGTCTCAGGACTACGTCAGGGCCCAGCCCTGCCAGCACCCCCTCCCGCCACTGACTGGGGCACCGCTTCACAATGGGCAGCACACAAGAAGAGCCCCCGCCCCTTCCCTGGCCCCGATATCTGTCTGCTGCATCCTAGGATCTGACAAAAGATTACAGTGTCCCCCGGGCGTGGGAAGGAGCCAGGCAGGGGGATCTGCGGGTATCTCAAATCAGACGGGGACCCACGCCTCGGAGGGTGGTCTGTGTGTCTGGACTCCCAGAGCCGGCGGGCAGATCAGAGCTGGGGAGAAAGGGACTGAGTCACGGCTTCTGGTGCTGGAGAAAAGGCCTCTGTTGGAGAACGTGCCAGCCTCCGGGCTTTTGCATCAATTAGGGCTCTGGTCCAAAGGGCTCCAGTGAGTCCTCCAGCTCCAAGCGGCAGGAGAGAAAGTGCAGCCGGCTGGGCACAAGTGTGCATCGGGGCCTGGGCACACTGCCCACAGCTGCCGGGGTGGCTCAATGGTAGCACAAGCCCCTCGACGACAGCAACCCGGTGCTGACCGCCCGCAGGGTCCCTCTCGGAGACGTCCCTGTCCCCTTGTCAGTGGGGTTGCAGGTCCTGGCCAGCCTTTCAGCCTCCGTGGTCTTCCCTGAGACCCTCTTGGAGCTTCTCTTTGTGGTTGGGGATCTCCTAAGGGAAGATGGGCTTTGACCCGTACTTCCTCTATGACTTCAAAACGAGCCCCCACAGCCCACTCCTATAACACCGTCATTGTGTTTTGGAAGAGACTTGCAGTCACTAAGTGGTAGACCGAGGTCTGGGCCTGGCTTGGATTTATTCAGGACTCCACGACCCCTCCCTGCCTCCTCGTCTCTGTCCATCCGTCACCTATATTTGGGACTTTCAAACTTCCAACCAGCAACCCATGGCAGAAAACCCAGCTCACACCGCCACCCAGGTGATGCCTGTAAGGAGATACAGCTGAAACAAAACTTCCCTCCCAGAGTTTGGGTTCAAGTCTGCGGTCGTTCAACATTTCACAGTTCTGCTGTAACCCACAGAACTGCTTTCACATCTCATGAATGCACCGTGCCTCCCAGTTTAAAAAACATTTCTCCACATGGCTCATGTGAATTTATGTCCATACAATATGCAGAAAGAAGGAGGGGGAAAGAAAGAGGAATCACACACATTTTATACGTTTCGCGGATCATCCCCAAATTCGTTTTTTGGGTCTGGATTTTCTCCCCATTGAATTCACCTTTGGACTTACTGAACAAGTACCAGTGCCTTTGCTTGCTGTGCCCTTTTCCCTCCTGTCAACACCTTGGAGGTGCTGCTATTAAAACTTAGCTCAAGCTGGACCGTCAGACCCTCTCCTGCTGACTCACACCAGGAGGTCCACCTGTGCAGCCTTCTGGGCAGCTCCCAACCTGGAGATGTTGCTTATCAGTGAGCTTGGTTTCTGGACCCAAGAAGGAGACTGGAAATGCCAGGAGTGACAGTGAGGACAAGGGCCAATGGATTCAGCTGCTGTGACCCGTGTTCTGTCACCTTGTCCAACACGGAGAGAAGCGTGGTAAGTGTTACGACCTTCCACGTGTTCACTGGTGTACGCGCCATCCTATGAAGGGCTCATGCGAACCCTAAAACCACACACCTCAGTTCTCAGTTGCCCGTGCAGAGCACCCATGAGGACCACGGGAAGACCTGATGTGAATCGGGAGTCCAGCCGCATGGGTTAGGAATCAGCACCTCCTGGCTCTATTCACAGCCACACCAGTCTACATCACCAAACCCCCAGAGAGACACGACTATTTGAATAATTCAGACCATGGTTCCTGCTCCCTTCTTCTACCTAGACTGAAAGGAATGAAAACAAAAAAGACGATTTGGACACATTGTCCCCCACTCCCCAAAGTCTGAAATAGAGCTGATGTCAAAATGCTATGCGTCCCATGGCTGCTTCGTGCCTGCTTCTCCATCTTCACAATGGGGTGACGGCTCCTTCCCAGCATCTAAGCCTTTATTACAAGCCATCTCTAGTTGTTCTCAGCTCCCCCCACCAGCACCACCATCCCCGTCAACCCGAGGTCATTAATCATGCTCGATCTTTGACTAGTGACATGCCTGCCAGGGAAGATGTGGGAAGAAAGGCCCCAGGATGGGCCGCCAGGTAAAACAGACAGCCTGAGGCCAAGGTGACAACCTTGACCATGTCCTCGGCCATTTCGAGCAGACGGGAGGAAAGACAGGCGCACAGCAGTCAGGGGCCGGCGAGGATCAAACGAACACTTACCCTGGGAACAGATGCATTCGGCCGGCGCCTCCCGAACGGTCCGCAGCTTGACTAGTCCCTCCAACTTCTGGACCAGGAAGAAAAGAGGGGAGAAAAGGAGGATGAGTTTGAGAGCACAGAGAGATAAACGTGGAAAACTCAGCAAAAATCAATGGATCGCAAAGGTAAGTCGACAGTGGTGGGGATGTTTTGGATATCATTTTTTAAAGGGTCATTCCATTCCACACAGCTGTGGAATGAGAGGAGGGAGAAAAGTAAACACTGAGCAATTACTTGGGAATCCCTGAAAAGAAGGCGGCAGGTTTCTGCTTTGTTTCGACATCTTCAAACACAAGTCAAGGAAAGCCACAATGAGGGTGCAGTGGGTGTGAACGCCGGGAAGGCAGGGGCCCGAGGGGGGCGGTGCGGTGCACCAAGCTCAGACCCATTGTCCTAGCCCAACCCTCCCAGACGACATCTTCCTTTCCTCTTTCCTGTGGGGAGGCTTGGCCTAGACCAGGGGCATCCAACTCATCTTCACCGGGGGCCACATCAGCCTCACAGTTGCCTTCAAAGGGCCGAATGTAATTTTCGGACTGTATCAATGTAACTACTCCTTAACTAGGGGCAAGGAGCTCGGCACTGCCGCCAGATAAAACAAGCTGGAGGGCCGGATTTGGCCCGTGGGACTTGTGTCTGCCACCTGTGGCCTAGACAATTTTGTTCCGTACAGTTCAACAAGCACCCCTGCACGTCCACAGCCCTGTGCTTGCTGTGGGTGAAGGGAAAAGAATTACTACAGAAATCACGTCAGAAGTGACAGCTCCACCGTTATAACTCACAGTGTAGGTCCGGCCCCATTCCTGCCTGATCTGAACCTTGGAGGGACCCCTGAGGCCCAAATGATTGTCCCTTCCTCTGAGGGGACACAGGAGCAAAGAGAAGAAGGAGGAGGAGGCGAAGAGGAGGAAGAAGAGAGTAGTCCTAATCCCCAGTCTAGGTTTAGGGAGTGATGTGACTGGCCCATACCCTGAACTAGCCCAGGCTTGAGTCCTGCCTGACAAGAGTGTGCAGCGTACAGGGTCCAGCAGAAGTAGCACCTGCTTGAGGTAATAATACGGGTGTAATGATTCATAGTTTTCATTTGAACATTTCACCTAAAATGTCCTATGGTGTGCCTGAGTGTGATATTATTATGCCATATAATTCATTACATGCTTATGATTTTGTAATAACAAGGGGCGTTATTTGTGCCAGATCCTATATTAACCTTTCTCTAGAAAAGACAAACAAAAAACCCAAAAACCTCACTAACAGCAAAACAAAGCAAATCCCAAGGGTGTTAGTTAACCTTAGTGCAAAATGCACTGTGACACGCGGAACAGGTTCAAACATACACACGTGGCAACCTTTACAGCTGCTCCCGAAGGCCGCGCCTCCAGCCAAGCGCTGTGCTGTCCCAGGCTGGGACGGCCCAGGTCCAGGAGGCTGAGACAAAACCCCGCCAGGTTAGCTCCAGCCGCCGGCGCCGCCGCCCCCCTGTCGGCCAGTCACCTTCGTTTTCCAGATGGGCAACAGGGAACCTACGGCTGCGTGGTCACGACACAGAGCGGTGTGGAGACGGCCGGAGGGTGGAGGGGCCACCTGTAGACGCGCCCAGCCCGTCTGCCCTCGCGCACAGCCTGGGGCCGCCAGTGGGCTCTAGGCTCTCAGCCTCATTCACACCCCACCTGCCCCTCATCCCTGCTCTGCACTGGAGACCCCCACACGGCCCAGAACTAGGCTGCCAGCCGCCTAGGCTGATCCCCTAGCCCCCAGAAGCTCCCCTGACCCCGCAAAGCTTCCCCAGGGCTCCCATCAGGTTGCAGGGGGTAAGGGGGGCCCCAGCCGGCCGGAGCACGTAGGCAGCCTCGCGGGTGAACCCCCTCCCTGAGCCCCTCGCAGCAGCAGCGCTGCCCGTGCCTGCAAACAAGCGCGCGACCTCCAAACTCAGTTCCCCCCATGGCAGCTGCAAAATTTACCTGGCAAAGGAATCCAGCCTTCTAGTCTAAGCCAATTTGTTGGTGGAGTTCTCATCTGTCTTTATCACTGCTAGGCTGATGAGAAGTGACACTACCCCTCCCCCCCAGCCCTTTTAAACAAAATAATTTAATGCTAAAAAAAAAAAGGCATTAATTCACTTTTCATCCCCACTGACTTTTCCAGGGACTTTCAGAGAGAGGGAACATCGATGGGAGAGAGAACTGTGGATCAGCTGCCTCCCACACGGGCCCCAAGCCAGGAAGAACCTGTAACCTAGGCATGTGCCCTGCCGGAATCGAACTGGCGGCCTTTCGGTTACTACCTTTCGGTTGAGCCGGGATGCTTCAACCCCGCCACCCGGCCAGGGCCACGCTCGGCCTGTAACGACTGCTATCCCACCTGGGCCGTCCTCCTAAGGCGGGCAGGGGCTCTATCGTCTACTGATAGGAAACACAACCACTTTCACGCTATGCTTATTTAAAAATAAAAAGCTAAACAGGAAACTATTGATGAGAGGCCAAAACAAAGCCGTGGATGCCAGCAGAGGGATCCTAAGTTTCTGGAATCGAGTTTTGTTCTGTCGTTTACTCTGACCTTTGTACACGTTTGTCTTTCCCGACTCCAGCGTGACTGTGAGGTTTCATCCCCTGGCCCTCTACCGCACAGAGGGGGTGTGTGACTCAGAGGCCCAATCCCACATTCTTTATCTCCCTGTTCTTTTGTAGTCTGTGAAAATATTCTTTTGTGTTCAGCTTTGTAAGAAATGACTTAAAAGCCTCAACTTTAAAACAAAATCCTCACCCGAGGACACTCTTTCATTGCTTTTAGAGGGAGAAGGGGCAGAGAGAGAAACAGCAGTGCAATAGAGAAGCAGGGACGGGCTGCCTCCCGTCGGCCCTGGGCCTGGGATGCAACCCACCACCCAGGTATGTGCCCCGACCGGGAATCGAACCGTCCCAACCAACTGATCCACACGGGCCCGGGCAAAGCCTCCACTATTTATTTATTCATCCTCACCTGAGAGTTTGTTTATTGATTTTAGACAGATGGGGAGTGGGGGCATGGGGGCTGGGGAGAGAGAGAGGGTTAGTTGCCTCCCAGGGATTGAACCCACAACTGAGGTATTCGCCCTGACTGCAATCAAACCCGAAACCTTTCGGGGTACTGGGCAACACTCCCACTAACCGGGCCACCGGGCCAGGGCAAAGAAGCCTCTCAACGTTTTACATTCCATTATCTGGCAGGACCCCTGGCATCTGCAAACCACGTGGTCCTGGCTTCACATATGCAGACAAGTCCCGGCTCCGAAAGGAAACAAAAGATGAGCTTCTGAGAAAACTCGGGGAGCATTCCCTCCAGAAGTGCGGAGGAGGAGGAGGAGGAGGACGCGAAGCTTTGGGGGAGGGGTGGCAAAAGCAGAGAGAAAATTAGCCAGGGCGGATCCTGGCTCTCAAAGCAGCACCCCGTCGGTGCCGAATGCGCCAGCGGCAGTCTGGAGTGCGTCAGCGGGCGTTCAGTCCCACCCGCACGGTCACATATTGATGAAGTGCGAACGAACATACAAAAAGCGGTGCAATGATTTATTTCTGTAAAATGCTCCCAATGAAGCCACAAAGACATTCCTATCCCTTGACAGAAAATTCCTACCTTAGGGAAGAGACCCCCAAGGAAAACAGCAGCAGAAGCAACATAAAATGAGACTCAAGAGGAAGTCGTGCCTGAACACCGCGGGAAGGACGGCACGTCCCCGTGGCCAGGCTGTCCCATCTGTGTGACACGGCGCTGTGAAGACCGCGCAGCGAAGACCGTGCAGTGACAGGGAAGAGCGTCGCGGATACGGTAAATAAATGGCCCACAGCTGTGTAAAAGTCAGGCCCCGAGGGGCAGCAACTGGAGAACATCCGCTCACTCGGGTGTTGGAATTATGATGCTTTACTTCTTTAAAGGTTCTTTCTGCGTGGTAATAACATCTTCTCAGGAAAAAAAAACCCAAAACATTAAAAAATCCCAGAAGCAGAAGAGCCAAAATGAAGCCTGCAATCTTGCTGCTGAGGACAGTTTTTGAAAGCTGGACAGGTAATTCTGTCTCCCCAGACCCCACTCCGGGCTCACCCCTCCGCTGATACGCAGCGGGGGCGCCGGAGGAGGGGCTGGGGGAGAAGGAAGCCCTCTCTGCACAGCCGCGTGCTCCATCTGCTCCCTCCGGACAGCCGTGCGTGTCCCCTGGCCGCCAGCCGCCAAACAGGGCGGCACTTCTTGAGCATTCTTGTTTCTTCTGCCACACCACGGTGACGGCGATCGTGGTGGTGAAGAGGACAGCAGATATAAAGCATTATTATCAAGGTCACTGACTACTGAGGATGTGCCAGGTGCTCTGCCAGCAGCTGCCATCTCATTTAGTCCTCCCGGTAACTCCCATGGTGCTGGGACTGCCATTATACCCATTTACGGACGAGAAAACTGAGACTTAGAGAAGCAACCTGTGTCAGGGCTGCCCTTGAATGCTGGTATCAACCAACTCAATCACAAAGCAAGACAACCTTCGCTTATGAACAATTTTCATGTCTAAAAAAACGGGCATTAACAAAAGCCAGGCCATACACTGGAAGACGACTTGACTTTGCCGGGTGGGAACACAATGAAGTACACAGTTCACAAAGAACTTGGACCCAAGGAAGCACACACCAAGGCACATCATAGTTACATTAGCCAAGATTAAAGATAAGGAGAGAATCCCAAAAGCAGCAAGAGAAAAGGAGACAGTTACCTACAAAGGACTTCCCATAAGACTGTCAGCTGATTTCTCAAAAGAAACCTTACAGGCAAGAAAGGGCTGGAAAGAAGTATTCAAAGTCATGAAAGGCAAGGACCTACATCCAAGATTACTGTATCCAGCAAAGCTATCATTTAGAATGGAAGGGCAGATACAGTGCTTCTCAGATAAGGTCAAGTTAAAGGAGTTCATCATCACCAAGCCCTTATTATATGAAATGTTAAAGGGACTTCTCTAAGGAAAAGATCAAAACTGTGAACAGTAAAATTACAACAAACTCACAACTATTAACAACTGAGCCTTAAAAAAAAAAGCAGTGATAAAAATGAACTAAGCAAACAACTAGAACAGGAACAGAACCACAGAAATGGAGATCACATGGAGGGTTATCAGTGGGGGAGTGGGTGGGGAGAGAGGGGAAAAGGTACAGGGAATAAGTAGCATAAATGGTAGGTAGAAAATAGACAGGGGGAGGTTAAGAACAGTACAGAAAATATAGAAAACAAGGAACTTATAGGTATGACCCATGGACATGAACTAAAGGGGGGAATGTGGGCGAGAGGGGGTGTGCAGGGTGGAGGGGAATAAGGGGGGGGAAATGGGACAACTGTATTAGCATAATCAATAAAATATACTTAAAAAAAGAAATACAGTTCATGTGTTCTAGAAATGTACACTTGAAACCTTTATCTTATTAACCAATGTCGCCCCAATAAATTTGATTCTATAAAGGCTAGGCCATACAAAACCATAAGGGCAGAAATCAGATCAGCGGTCGTGAAAGGCTGGGGGCGTGTGAGGAAGTGCGAGACACGTGGAGGGGCTGTGACAATTATGAAACTGTCTGTGTGGG
The DNA here is from genome assembly GCF_022682495.2 of Desmodus rotundus. Classification (NCBI taxonomy): domain Eukaryota; kingdom Metazoa; phylum Chordata; class Mammalia; order Chiroptera; family Phyllostomidae; genus Desmodus; species Desmodus rotundus. The sequence goes on from NC_071396.1 coordinate 42,442,378, forward strand.
AAGGTACAGATAGGACACTAGGCACTTGTCACAAGCTACAGGACTGCACATCACCAAGAAAGAACTTCAATGGATACAAATTTTTAAAAAAATCAACCAGGATGTTGGAGAATCCCAGGCAGAATGCAGGCTGAGCCAAATGAAGCTAACTATAAAAAGATTATATGCTGTAACCTCACCGATGGTGGTCGGGCCAAGCATGTAGCCAACCCAAGTAAGTTTGCATGGTGGTGTGCCGATTGACAACTGTCAGGCTGAAGACCAGAGAAACTGTATATAAATGCTGCATTCTAGTGAGTAAGTTTGTTTCTCCTTGGGTACAAGGTAGCAATTTGGAAACTGCTTTACATATATATTGGGGTTGAACAAATGAGTGAATAAACTCTGAGTAAGGAGACCCAGGCTCAGTGTCCAGGAGAGAAGTTATAAATCAGTAAAGGGGGAGAGCTCGAAAGAACCCGGTGGTGTGGAGTTAGTCAGAGGCATCACTGCGAGGTGACGTTTACGTGCACACGCAGGTGCATTCAGAAGTAATTCCAGGTGTGTGGACACAGAGGGGTGAATGCACACACATACCCTGCTGTCTGCAGAGAAGGCCTGTAACCAGTGACCCTGCCCCCCCGTAGCAACAAGCACCCCCAGCACCTAGATCTTGGTTTCTAAATACCATTCTCCAATAAAAGGAATCAGGACTCCTTGGAAAGTTGGCTGATTCTGGGGCCAGGGCAGGAAAAATTCAAGAGGAGCCTGGAGTGTCTTGTGCCAGAAAGTAAGGAAGTGCTTAAAAAAAAAAAAAGGACGGGAGTGCCTCAAAGAAACATAAAACTGACTGGAAAGAGCTCAGAATGGCCAAGACTGGAATAATTTAAGCAACAAAATAAATTATGTAGTATTGGATTATAAAGAAGCAATTAAATATCCGTGAGTCCATAATGACATAAATGACTGAATAACTAAGTAAATAAATAAATAAACAAGAAGAGACAACTCTTCCTTACAGAATAACAAATAATATATATTGATACTTCCCTCTCCAAGAGATGGAGAAAATCTTCCACTCCTCCATTGGAGGCTGAACTTACTCATTTGCAAAGAGCAGGGCTGGGAAAGGAAAAGAGTAACTTCTTCACAGAGAACTCTGGCAGATGCCACTTTACCCCAGTGATCAAGGTTAATGTCACCAGTGATAGGTCATGTTGACATCAAGGACCCCTGACGGGAGGCATGACAATGGCGAGCCACTTTGGTGGTGTTCATTCCAAACACTTACGGCCCAGTCGAATTGTGAGAAATATCAGACGAGCCCCAAAGGACGGACTTTCTACAAAATACCTGACAATGCCTTGAAATTCGCAAGAACACACAACACAAGGAAAGACTCAGAAAGTGTCATAGATTAAAGGGGACATGGCAACTGAATGCAATATGGTGCCCCGGATGCGACCCTGGAAGTGGAAAAGGACATTGGAACATAACCTGGTAAGATCTGAATAAAGTCCATAGTTCACGTAAAAGAATGGGTAGCAGAATCCCAAAGTCCCTCACACTGATTACGATATAACTTTGTTATTTTCTACAACAGATATGTTCTTGTTAAAAATTGAGGTGACATTCGCATTGCATAAAAATTAGCCATTTTCAAGTGAAGACCTCAGTGGCATTTGGGGGAGTCACACACCACGTAACCACCCCTTTCTCTAGCTCCCCGTCTCGCTCCAGAACAGCGCCATTGCCCCAAAAAGAAAGCCTGTGCCCGTCTGCAGCGTTTCCTCACCGCCCCCTCCTCCTGGCCACCGGGCTGCTCTCTGTCTCTGGGGACTGACCTCTTCTGGATATTTCATAGGAACAGGACCACACAATATGTGACCGGTTTCTGTCACTTGGCGTGTTTCTGAGATTCATCCACTTTACACATTCCTTTCTGTGGCTGAAAAACAGCGCACTGTATGTCTCAAGCACAGTTTGCTTATCCATGTATTTACTGATGAGCATTTGGGCTGTTTCTACCTTCTGGCTGTTGCGAATGGTGGCGTTATGAATGTGAGCGGATGTGTATACATGTCTGAGTATCTGTTTTCAATTCTTTGGGGTATATACCCTGGAGTGGGATTGCTGGGCCATACAGTAATTCCATACTTAATGTTTTGAGGACCCACCAAACTTGCCCATGGTGGCCGAACCATTTTACATTTCCATCAGTGAAGTAGGAAGGTTCCAGCTTTTTCCTATCTTCCCCAACAAATCTTAGTGGATGTGAAGTAGTGGTTCACTGTGGTTTTGATTTGCATTTCCCTCATGACTAATCATTTTGAACCTTTTTTCATATACTTGGTGACCATTTGTATATCTTTTAAAAGTATATTTTTGACTATGCTATTACAGTCATCCTAATTTTCCCCCCTTTGCCCCCCTCTAACTGGTTCCCCCCTTCCCTCCAGTGATCCACACCCACCCCCTTAGTTCACGTCCATGGGGTGTGCATGTAAGTTCTTCGGCTTCTCCGTTTCCCATACTGTTCTTCACATCTGTCTGTCTTTTCGGTGCCTACCAATTATGCTTCTTAATCCCTGCACCTTTTCACCCATTCTCCCCCGCCCCCTCCCAACTGATTACCCTCCAAATGATCTCCATATCTATGATTCTATTCTTATTCCAGTGGTTTGCTTAGTTTGTTTTTTAGATTCAGTTGTTGATAACTGTGAGTTTATTGTCATTTTAATGTTCATAATTTTGATCTTCTTTTTCCTAAATAAGTACCTTTAACATTTCATAGAATAAGGGCTTGGTGATGATGAACTCCTTTAGCTTTACCTTTCTGGGAAGTGCTTTATCTGCCCTTCAGTTCTAAATGATCGCTTTGCTGGATCGAGTAATCTTGGATGTAGGCCCTTGCTTTGCATCACTTTGAATATGTCTTGCCTCTCCCTTCCAGCCGGCAAGGTTTCTTTTGAGAAATCAGCTGATAGTCTTATGGGAACTCCTTTGTAGGGAACTCTCTGTCTTTCTGTTGCCACTTTTAAGATCTTCTCTTTATCTTTAATCTTTGGCATTTTAAGTATGATGTGTCTTGGTGTGGCCCTCTTTGGGTCCAGCTTCTTCGGAACTCTCTGTACTTCCTGGACTTGTATGTCTATTTCCTTTGCCAAATTAGGGAAGTTTTCTTTCATTGTTTTTTCAAACACGTTTTCAATTGCTTGCTCTTCCTCTTCTCCTTCTGGCACCCCTATGATTCAGATGTTGGAACGTTTGGAGATGTCCCAGAGTCTTCTTAAACTCATTTTTTGAATTCTTTTCTTCATTTTGTTTTGGTTGAATATTGATTTTATTCTTATGTTCCAAATCATTGATTTGAATCCCAGCTCCCTTCCCTTCCCTGTTGGTTTCCTGTGGATTTTTCTTTGTTTCCCTTAGTGTAGCCTTCATTTCCTCCCTTATGCATTTGCCATATTCAATGAGTTCTTTGAGCAATCTGGCCACCAGTGTTTTGAATTCTGCACCTGACAGGTTGTGACAAGTTTCCAGGCTGCAGCGCAGGGCGGGGAAATACCCAGCAGCCTTCTGGACTTGAGGGATGGGAGAGGTGTCCAGGGATCACAGGCAGTTTGAGTGTGCAAAGCAGCAGACCTGACAGGTGAGAGCTGTGTGCAGAGAGCTGCGGAGCTCTGCGAAGGCCCTCCGGGTGTTCCGCGGAGCACGGACAGCATATGCAGGAGAGGAAATGGCCTAGATGAGAACCACGCAGCAAGGATCAGAGGGAACTGTGCCCAACCTCGCATCGGCCTGGGACGTGGGGCTCTTCCTGTTCCAACACCGAGTGGATTTAGACGCCAGGAAGGGTCACGCCTCAGTGTCAGACAACCAACCCTAGGTTAAACACGTCTCTGGTCCCGCCTAATGGATCTTAAAAACAGGACCCAAAGGGCTCAAACTATTTCCCAGAAACTTAACTGTAACACAACAAAGCTCATGAATGTTAATAGAACACAAAAATATCTAGCACCCAATGAGGTAAAACTCACAATGTCTGGCATACAATAACAAGTTACCAGTAGGAAAAAAGGCTTCACAATGAGCAGAATAATCAGTTAATTGAAATGGACCCACGGCTGCCACAAATGTTAAAATTAGCACACAAAACCTTAAAACTATGGTTGTGACTGTGCTGCGTATGTTCAGAAAGTTAAGTAGAAACATCAAAAATATTAAATGATCTGAACTGAAATTCTAGAGATGAAAACTTTTATGTCTGAGATTTAAAAATGGGGTAGAAGGAATTAACGGCAGATTAGACACTGCCAGAGACAAGATTAGTGAACTGGAAGTCCGCTATAGAAATTATCCAAAATGAACACACAGGGAAAGAATTTTTTTTTCTAAAAAAGAAAGAATAACATTAGTAAACTTGGGATTTCAAGTGTCCCAATGTACGTGTGATTATAGTTCCCAAGGGAGAACAGAAAAAAATATTCAAAGAAGTAATGACTAAAGAATGTTTCAAAGCTTGGTGAAAACTCTAAACCCACAGATCCAAGAATCTCAACGCAGCTCAAGCACAATAAACACGAAGAAAACCACGCCAAGGCCTATCATGAATTAAATTGCCTGAAACCAGTGATAAAGGGAACATCCTAAAAGCAGACAGAAAAAAGGCGTGTGGACAAATGAACTCTCACATGTACTGGTGGGAATGTAAAAGGATGCAATGGCTTTGAACAACACTTTGGCAGTTTCTTAAAAAGTTAGTCGTACACCTGTCAGGTGGCCGGCCATTCTACTGCAAGAGAAATGAAAGCATTTTCCATATACGGACCTGCACATGAATGTTCACAGCAGCTTCATTTGTAACAGCCAAAACCCGAAAACAACCCAAATATCCATTAACAGGTATAGACGAGTAAACAAATTGTGGGATATCCTTATAATAATACTTGGTAATTAAAAAGAATGTTCTAATTACACTGTCAATAACCATACTGAGTGAAGGAAACCAGGCCCCTCCCCCCACAAAAAAGAACGCATGGTTCCGTTCATGTAAAAACTCTGAGAACGAGAACCAATCCGTCGTGGCAGAAATCAGTAACACCTGGTGGCAGGTGGGGAGGGATGGAGGAGAGAATTCGAGGAGGCAGGAGGAAACTTTTAAGGGGGATGAACGTGCTCACTGTCTCGATTGTGGAGGTGGTCTCTCAGGTGTACACCCGTCAGAACACAGCCAATTGTACGTGTTAAATATGTGGGGTTAATTGTAAGCCAAGTATTGTAAGACCTAGAGAAGCCAAACACAGAAACTCCCAGGCCATGCGTGTCCGGGGCTCAGAAGGCATCAGCTCTCCACGCTAAACTTGGCTCCACCCGAGGGCCAGGCACACCTCCGGCAGCCAGGTACCCGCTGCAGGCAGGTGGGGGAGAACACCTAGTCCCGCCCAAGCACTTGGCAGGAGCTTGGAAACTTCTCTCTAAAGAATGTGGGTTTAATCACGGACGCCCTTTGGCACACAGAGTCACTCTCTCCTAAACCACATTGGCAAACATTTCCTTAATGTTCCCTGCTCGGTCCCAAAAGACATTAGTGTGTTTTGAAAGGGTTGGTCTGCAAACACAAAGCAATTCTTCAGTAATCCTCAGTGTGTGTTCCCATTCATTATTTTTCAAACACACTTACTGCCCATCGAACCTGCCCTGTAGGGGAATGGATGGTTCCCAGGATGGCTCCTGACCTGTTGAGGAGAGGCCTGAGGCTGCCCCAGCGCACGGCCTCCAAGCCTCCTCCACACCACGGCCCGTCTTCTCCAGGGCCCAGCCCCCACGTCGGCCCTGCTCAAAGCCCCACACCGAGTTCCCCCTGCTGTCCACTCCATCCGGTCCACAGAGTCTGGAGTTCCCCTCCTGTGCCACATCTGATTAGACGGTGTTGTAGCTGAACTGTGTCCCCCTAAATTCATGCATTAGAGTCCTAGCCCTCAGTCCTAAAGAACGTGACTATATTTGAAGATAGGGTCTTGGAAGTGGCAATTAAGTAAAATGAGGACATTATCGAGGTCCATTGTGAATGGCAGCCTTGTAAGAGGGATTGGGAGACTCACACGCAGAGAAAAGGCTGCGTGGAGACACAGGGCAAAGACGGCTGGCTGTAGGCCAAGGAGAGGGGCCTCAGGAGACGCGTACTCTGCCTACACCTCGGTCGTGGACTTCCAGCCTCCAGCACCGTGAGGAAAGAAATTTGTGTTGTTTAAGCCACTCAGACTGTGGTACTTTGTTACGGCAGCCTGAGCAGACACCCTACCCCACCCTCACTTACCTCCTTCAGAGTCCCCATGGGCCCCGCGGGGAATAAAGTGAGAGCAGGTGGAAAGGACCTGGAGGATTGGGATGCTGGGCTGAGAGGGGAGTTTCCCCTCATCAGCCGGGGAGGCTCCACAGACAGTGTGGCCGGCTGGGGCTTGGGGTGGCTGGACTCAGTTGAAGAAGTAACTATTTCATAAGGGCCCCCTGGACCTGACCAGCGGGCTCAGTTGGTTGGAACGTTGTCACATACACCGAAAGTCACAGGTTCGAATCCTGGTCAGGGCACACACCTAGATTGCGGGTTTGATCTCCAACTGGGGCGTGTATAGGAGGCAAGAGATCGATGTTTCTCTCTCACATTGATGTTTCTCTCTCTTTTTCTCTTTCCCTTCCTCTCTCTCTCAAGTCAATAAACATATCCTCAGGTGAGGACTAGAAGAATTTGTTTAATTAAAAAAAAAGGGGCCCCACGAATAGGACTGAAATAAAGGGGCCAGAAGAAAGCCCACCAGCAGGGCCTGCAGGCTGAGTGATGAGGCATCTTTTCCCAGCTCAGCGCATTCAAAGCCAAGCTCGGGTGAAAGCAGAAGGAGGAGGTGGAGCTGCGCCCGGGGAAGACCCCTGGCGCTGGGTGCCGACAATCCTGGAAGCCATCATGTAAGAAAGAGACTGACAATCCCTTGTTGCCATGGACGGGGCAGTCCCGGGAAGGGTGCTTTGCTTCCTTCTCAAGAAATGAAGCGGAGCAGCACCCTTTTTCCAGAGGAGGAAGTTGAGGCTTGGAAAAGCCAACTAATTAGACCAAGCCAACTAATAAGAGGCAGCTCCAGACTCAACCCAGGGTTGCCTAACTCTACAGCCCATGGCACGAGCTGGGCCCTGAAGGAGAGACTTCTTGAAGGACTTGGGGGTGACAACTTGTGTGGGAAGGCCATGAGGTCAGGTCTCACCCTTCCAGCTCCCTTCAGTGGTTCCTGTGTGTGCGCACGCACACACGTACACACCCACGCACACACTCGTAGACCCACACACGTGCGCGCTCACACGCATGCACCCACGTGTCAACACACACACACACACACCCATGTGCGTACACATGCACACCGACAGGTACACACACCAATCTCACACACATACACTCAAACACACACACTGAGTCCCACCACTACGTGACTGTCCCCCATCTGCACCACCACCTGGGTCTGGGAGCAAGACGCTGCGGATGATAACAGCCCACACGTCGTCACACGGCGAGATGTGGCGAAATAAATGGACAGGCCGCTTTCTGTGTGTGACGAGCCTCCTCAGAGGCCCAGAGTTGAGTGTATTTTGTTGCGACCGTCTCCCAAAGCACCAGAATTCATTCTAATTGCTTTATGATCTGTTTCACAACTCAAAGTTGGAAGCAAACTCAGTTTTAGAAGTTGACATTACCCATTTGACAGCGCTTTACCCCCTACAGATTTTGTGGTTACATCAGAAAATGAAAATTTTCTCATTTCCAGTGTGAACTGAAGCAGATGTGTGTGCGGCCTCTAGCTCACCAGGCTACTCGTGAGCACTTGGGGAAGTCTGTGCCACACTGAAACATCACAAAAATGGACACACCTACCAATCAAAGCAAATTTACTACGTATTCGATGTTCTTTCTCAAGGAAAAAGCCATATACTTTTCATGAATAATAAGATTTTTATGTTGGTTGCAAATGTGAAATTTTTTTATTCAAAGGGCAAAGTTCCATCTGCTCAAAGGAGAGACTGAAAAAATGGGGCCATGAAGCTGACTCGGTCTTTGCTTTTCCTCAACTACCGAGTCCCATTTCTCTGTCGCCGACTCAGAGGCAGACACGTGTTCACACCTTTTTACTTGCGCACGGCCTTAGAAGGCAGGCAGAATCCGGGGTCCAGGGGATCTTACGGCCAGTCACATACCCACGGGGCTTCCTCTCCAATTGGCCAACGCAGACATTCCCCTGGATCCAGACGCAGAAGCATCCTCAGAAGGTCAGCCGTAGTCAGGACGCGTACGAGGTGCTGAAGCACTTCGGACATAACGTGTTTCATCCCCACAGAAACCTAACAGCCAGGGTGCCGGTGCCGGTGGAACAGACGCGCCAACTGAAGTTTGGAAAACTTTTCCCAAAGCCACACAGCTGGGAAATGGTAGAGCTGGGAGGTGAACCCAGGTCTGGTTAGAGCTATAGTGTCGCCACCCAGCCTAGGGGCCTGCCACCTACTGAGGATGTCACACTGGCAGGAAAAGCTGCTGCTCCTGCTAAATGATTGCTTCCTCGGGGCCAGGGGAGGGGGCAGGCCGCAGGAGGCTGTGGAAAGGGCTGGGGGTGAGGACTCAGGTTACCCAGGTTCAGGCTTCCGCTGCCACCTGGGGCAAGTCGCTGTCCTGCTCTGGGAGGGGAAGCCACCTCACAGGGGGTGGGCGGCTGAGCTGGGGGCTGTGGAGAAACAGGAGGAAACGTAAGTGAACCCTTTTGCCCAGGGCGGGAGCAAGGGAGGGTCCCCCTAATCCTCTAGGAGTGCACTGACGTGCCTTTCTTTCAAATGGCAGCTGAAAACTTATTTTTTCTCCCAGTGGTTCGTGCTTAGCCCTAAAATATGCTTCCAGATGTGATGCAGGGATGTCTTGAGTGCCTGTGTCAACAATTAAAGACTAATCCCAGTCCTACACATGGAGAAAATCGAACGGAGAGGGAGCCGCAGTTGTGTGTGGCCTCTGGAGAACGTCCCCAGTTACATTTGTTCAGAGAAGTGGAAGCCCCAGTGGGGCCGAGAGAGTGCAGGGCGAGGCACTGCCCGGTGCTGCCTAAGAGAGGCTTCCGCGGCAAAACCAGCGCAGGAGCCCAACTCCCAGATGACATCTGCAGAGGTTCTCCAAGTCTTGTTTTTAGGCTTTCCAGATTATCAGTTGCTTTCTGCTCGAACAACCACAAATCCAACCGAAATGAAATGTCAGCCACAGGGTGGCCTGGATCCACTTTGCTCCCGTGCAGCTTGCCCACGGCTTCACCACGGTGCGGCCGTTTCGGGATCCGACAGGAGGACACAAGGGTGCCTCACGGACAAAAGTGGATGCTCCAGAATCAAAACAGAAAACAAAGCCCCGAAGACGTTCCTCCGCAGGCGGTCACTCTGCGTCCTGGAGAACGACAGAAGAGACCTTGCCCACAAGCAAAACAGCCGGCTGCGCCGTTACCGGTGCCGGCGTTGGTGGAGGAGGCAGAGCCTGCCGGCGGGATGCTCTGCGGCCGTGAGCGTGACCACAGAGACCGTGCAGCACTGCAGGCGCGTCCCTGACGGCAGGTTGAAATACACACGAGCAGGGGTAAGAGGTGCTCACGCGCGGGACGACTGGGGGAGCGTAAACCTGCCTGTGGATACGGTGCTCAGGGTTAAGGCGTCCTGGCTTTCGGATGATCAATAACCTAGTCGCGTTAAATCAACCAAGTACACCTTGGTTGTTTTTTGTTTGTTTGTTTTTTTAAAGGGGGATGGGGAAGGGCTGCCGAGTTGGCGCGCTACCTCCCAACATTTGGTAAAGGCGGTGGTCCCAGCTCCACAGCGGCAGCGGCTGAGAGCTGATGAGCGAGTCGCCGGGCAAGGAGGAAAGGGTCTACACCTGCCCTTTGAAGAGCAGGCCTGAAAACTCTCTCTCGCCAACATCTAGCAAGGCCTCCTGGTGGGGCTCAGAGTAGAGAAAGGACAGAAACCTGCAGAAATCTGGGGTGAAGGAGAAGGCTTCTCTGAAAGTGGAGGATGATACCAAGCAGACCTGGAAGGAAAGGACAGCGGGTCCCAGTGCTCAGAGCTCACTCTTTGCTGCCCAAGTGAGTCCATCTGCTTTCTTTTTAAAGATTTTATTTATTTATTTTTAGAGAGACGGGAAGGGAGGGAGAGAGAGAGAGGGAGAGAAACATCAATGTGTGGCTGCCTCTCACATGACCCCTACTGGGGACCTGGCCCACAACCCAGGCACGTGCCCTGACCGGGCGACCCTGTGGTTCGCAGGCCGGCACTCAATCCACTGAGCCACACCAGCCAGGGCAAATGTTTGCTTTCTAACAAACAACTGTGAGAAATAAATCTTTTGTTGCTTTCTTCCATCCAGGTATAGCGAGTGGCCCGAATGGACTGAGACAGTGGCTTTCTGGATCCTTGTCCAAAGTGTTTCCTGCTCCAACTCGGGGCCCCCAAAGCCACCGTGACACACAGCCCCCGGCAAGGCTGTGGCACCCCCCACGCACACGTACCTCCCTGATCCACGTCACTGGAACTCAGGGTGCCCTCAAACACTCCTCCACAGGGCCAGAGGAGCAGGGCTCCCTCCTCCTAAGAATACCCTCTGGGAAGCCGATGAAAGCAGGCAGGGGAAGGCGGGCCGGAGAGCAGGTGGCCCTGACTTGGGGCACGTCCACGCTGTGGTAGGCCAGACACTGTGCCTCTGCAGAGGGTGCAACTGTCCTCCTCACTCCGCCCTCCCAAGGCTGCCTGCAAACCCGGGGGCCTGGGCCTGGCCCTGGGATCCCCGCGCAGGCCCCCGCCTCCACCTCAGACACGTCCCCCTCTCTCAAGCAAGGACGACAATCGCTGTCTTTGGCATCTCACAAGGCAGTTGTGGGAAAGTTTGAAGATTTTAAGTTACCTTGTAGTTCACATTTTGTAAATTCACATTCTGTATCGAAATACAGATTTCGATCCTGTCACAGATAAACCCAGATTTGTCATACAGGGCCAGGCACAAAGAAAGCCCCCTTTTTATTACAAAATCATAAGCCTGTAATTCTGTAACCTAACACTATCACACTCAAGCACACCATAGGACATTGTAGGTGAAATGTTCAAATTAAAACTTTACATTATTACACCCATGGTATTACCCCACCAACCACACTCAAGCAGGTGTTAGTTACGTCGGCCGGGACCCTGTATCTAAATGCGTAGAGAATAGAAACCTACGACCTACTGCCTGTCCCATTAGATCAAAAATTCTTTCCCTGGATTTCAAGCCACTGAGCGGTAACTTCTCCAGAACGTGGCTCCAGCTCGTTGCAGGAGCCTCTCATTAGCCTTGGACGGACGGGCATCTGCTTGGTTTCACCCACCGCGTGGCCTCTCCTCCTCCTAAATACGGAACTCCAAACTGTCCTTTGGGGCCATCCTCCACTCCGGTCCTTTTGGCTCCAGCGAGGGTCACATGTGGGACCCAGGAACCCTGCCCCGAGCCTGGCAGATCAGAGGCTGCCCCGCTGTTCTGGGCTGAGCACAGGTCTTCCGTATTGACCATCAGGGCCAATCAGGGCTTCTGCCAGGGCTGCTGGGCAAGAGAAACTCTAATGCTGAGGACACTATGGACGTGAAACCCCCTCTGCTGGCAGCTGCCCTGCCCTCCTCCTGCCCCCCACCACTGGTTGGGGAGTGAGGGCATCTTGAGAACTATGGAGCCAGTGCAAACAAACACAGAGTTGGGAAACCTCCAGCTTCGCCCAGCCGGGCAGGGCCCTGGACTTCCCCTTTTAATCCAGTCAATTCCCTTTCTAAAGTAGGCCAGTCTGTGTTGGGGTCCTGTCAGGCTGCTGTTTGAAGGTACAAGGGTCCAAAGGCATCTGGAAAGGCTGACCCCGATGAGATGCTGTCAGGGGGGTAAAGGGACACCCTACTCTGGGGACCATGACCTGACTGTACCTGCCCCAGAAGGGGCCCTGGAGGCCATGGTGAGATATGGCTGCTGAGAAAGCCAAGGAGGCCCATGGCCGAGGGGCGAGAGCAGGGGCAGAGCTGCCTGGGCACACACAGCTCATGGGTACAGGGCCCCATCCATGGTTTTGGGGACACTGGTCTCCTTGGCCCTCGGAGCCCCTGAGCCAGTGGCCTCCAGCCCGAGAAGCCTCCTCCCCTTACTGCAGTGTGGTGAGTGAGCACCACCACCCCCTGCATGTGCTGTGATGTGGCAAAGTTGGAGAGCTGGGCCCTAGAGTGCCATCCCGAGCGTGTGGGGCAGGCCACTCCAGCCAGTTGCTGCAGGATCAGAACGGCGTCTGCTTAAGGGTTAAGGACCATAAAAGGCAGCGCTAAGCATGGGATGGTTCCGGAGAGAATCCCAAGCACAGCAACCAAGCCTTTGACTATGGCCGAAGGCAGAGCTGGAGAGCAGGGCCCTGAGAGAAGCAGACACGGTGTGGCTGAGAAGTGTTCCCAATGCACGGAATGTAGGGCCCACTGCCACGGAAGGGATTTGGTTATGAAAATGGCGGCAGGTCAGTGGGTGGCTGCCCCATCCTCCTCTGGGGTAACAACACCCCAGGGCATCCACCTGACACCCTCGGTTGCTCCCGGGTAGCCATGCCCAGCCGTCCTCACAAAGCCACAGCTCTCTTCCAGTGGTAATGTTCCCAGCCTTAGGGGACGAATGCAGACCGGCCAACCCCACTGCCTTGCCAGGGACAGGATGACGGTGATTGGGGGCCTGGCTCTGGCTGTGAGGGAGGTCTGCCAAGTGGGGCTGGGAACCTCCCCCTGACTCAAGTAAAGAGAAAGCCTCTCAAGAAGCTGACTCCTTTTCCTGCCTCCTCCCTTCTGCTCTTATGTGAACTCTCCTGCTTGGAGCTGCAGCAGCCACCTTGCGACCATGAGGAAAGGCCAAGGGAAGGACAGATGGCCCAGGCACCCGTCGAGGTCAAGTCACTGAACTAACTCCAGATCTCCTCAATGACTTGCAGGCTTCTGTGGTTATGAAGACAGTTCAGTGACAGTTCAGAGGCGACCACACTCAGGGAGTCTGCTCCTCACCATCCAAAGCACACTGGCTGACCAGCCCATTCTCCCATGTCGTCGTCTTACAAGGCAGTAGTGGCCATCATAGGAGGGAAGAGAAGGCTGAGGCTGAGGAAGCTGAAGAGGCTGGCTGACAGAGCTGGTGAACGGCGGGACTGAAAGCCCTCTCTGCCCGCTGGTCCATGTTCTCTTGGTTCTGACTCCCCGGCTTCGGAAGGATGAAGCACATCTTCAGAGCCAATAGGTGAAAGTCCAGTGTGACGATTAAAAACCACATTTGTAGAAGGAATGCCTTGACAGTTGGCTCGTTCTAATCATACTGTTATTGCAAAGCTCTCCCAAGCTGTCGTGCAAAGGAAAAAAAAAAAAAAAACCCCAAGAGAAAGGAAAGGGCTGAGAGAGAATGGGAGCATGCTAGAAGTGTGGGATAGAAACTTTTCTGGTTTGGGAGCCAGGAAATGTCAAGGGAACAAATGTAGCGATATGTCTCCAGGACACCACAGAGCAGCCCTGACAAGTGACAGACTGCCGCAGAGGCTGAAAAAGCTACAGCTGGCTCTGGGTTTCACGGCAACGACCACGTACTGGTATATAACTGATGGTACGGAAGGAAAGTACTTGAATTTTACCCTTGGTCTCTCGGTTTTTCTTGTTTTCAAACTGACTGGTCTGGACAATGGAAGACCAACAGCCAACAATAAATCCATTATAAGCTAGAAACGGCCTCTTCTGAATATAATTGTTTCTTTCATCCTTGAAGGAATCTTTACTGCAGTAGAATTCAGGTTTTTGTAATACTGCAACCGTAGGTACAACTCCTGGGGGCCGGTCGGTTCCTTAGGGAGCACCTGAAACGCGTGCTCCCGGACGCTTGTGGTGCGTCTGTATTTTCGGATCATGTTGAAGATACTATTGTTAATTACTTTGGCCCAGGAATCTGGAATCAGGAATGGTTTATGTTCTGAAAACCATTTCTCTTACTTTGTGCCGTGGAAGGCTCTTGAATAATCACAAGTTAACCTGAACATTCCTTTATCGGAGCTTCTGGATCTGTTCCCAAGGGAACAAAGACCGTGGGTCCCATGTTAACAGTGGCATTTGTTGGCTTATTTAAAAAAAATTTTTTTTTCTGACAGTAAAGTGGCATGTGTTTGGCAAGGACTTCTCTTCTTTAATTTGGATGTGGTTTTTGTCTCCAAAACTCTGAAAACAAGCTTGTCGGTAAAAGGACGACCTGCAGGCGGGCCTCACGTTCCCAGCGACTTCAGCTCGGGCTCCGGAGAGGCATCATGAAAACAAACCGGGACCGAAAAACACGCTCAAGGGCAAGTGTTCTTTCCTTAAGCTGTTTTCAGTTCAATAGTCACTTGTCTTTCCTATCTAATAGTTCAAAACACTATCTTCACATCTCTTTGAAGCCAATTACCCGCTCACCATGACGTGCCTCCCCACACCCCTTCCTCTGCTGGGGACGCTCTGGGTCCCCGGCCAGGTTGTGTGGTTCGCCATCCAGTGACCATTGACCAGAAGCAGGAAAAGCCTGGCCCTGGGAGACAGCCAGCTTTTCCCAGGAGGCACCAAAAGAGCCAGAAGCTCAACCCCCAAGTGCACCCTCACGGAGGTCTCTCTGACGCTCCACCGGGAGGGAAGCACCAGCCAGCTGGCACTCGGAGCATGCGGTCCTTAGACACCGAGTTTGGTTGGTTAATAGTCGGGTGTGCGGAGATGTGTCCTGTGTGAATGCCAGAATGCTGAACGGCAATGTGAAGGGGAAATGCCAGGATTCAAACATTCCCTTTGCCTTTCTGAGAGGGAGCGAGAGCCCGGGCGCTCATGAGCAAGCGAGCACAGGCGAGCGAGCACTTTGGTTTGCCCGGGCCCCCGGTGGAGGCCACTGCTCCCTCCCTGTTGGCCCCCCACAGTGCAGTGCGGGGCTTGAGGACCCACCCGCCTCAGAAGGGGCTGCTTTCCCAGGACCCCCGACCCCCACTAGAATTATACAGTCTGCAAGTTCCTTGCATGAGGTCCTTCTAGGATTTCTGATTTACTCGGTCCGGGCTTGTGGTTTATTTTCACCCAGAGGGGCCTCCTGTTGGAGAGGGCAGCCAGTTCTAGCACTGACAGGTAGACATTTTACTGGCCCTCCATAAATCAGTTCAACACCCTGGTCTCTAGGGATTTGCCAACAGATAACATGCCACAGTTATGAACCCATCACCGGCAGTTTCTGCAGGACCCCGGAGAGATTTCTGAGGTCCTCAGGCACTCACCAGGAGAAAAGAGGAAATCCTTTCATGAAGTAGCAGTGTGGCCCACAGGCAAGCAGGGAGAGATGTAGTGCTGGCTGGAAGCGTTAAGAAACAGGCACGGTGAGCTAGGTGTGGTGTAGTCTTCTCCCACTGCCCAAGACTCCAAATTAACTCAGCGATGGGTAGGCCGCTGAATACCTCACTGAAGACCACAGCTCTGCACAGTTCAAGGGGCTGGCAGTAAGGGGCCTGACCTCCCTTCTCCTCCCTCCTGAAACATGTACTTTTCCTACAAAGGAAGATGCTCCTTTAGGCAGGGCACGTGGGAGGCGCCCTTCTGGGGAGGAAGAAGGTGGTTCAGCAAGGGAGGCAAGTTGAGCATGGCCAGGGCAGCTCTGACCAGTCCAGCCTCTCTAGTTCTATGGAGGAGAGGGGGGTACTGCTGCATAAACCGTGGGGGCTCTGATGAACACGATGGGGGAGGGCTTCGAGGCCTCCCAATTGGCTCCTGCTTCGACTGTAATAGAAGTGTCAGAGTCCCATCTGCTTTCAACAAACTCAAGAAAACTCAGAAGTATCTGCCCAGTTGGCATCGCACAGGGGACCCCGTCTGAAATTGGAACGCAGGTTTTCTGGCCCCGACTGTCTCTCTTCCCCTCACCCTACCGGTCTGATGTGGGCGTCGCTTCAGGCTGCGCTCAGTGCAGCATCTCTAAGCCCGAGCTTTCCTGCGGGCGCAGGGCGGGCAGGCTGGGTCGACCAGACCCCTTCCAGGTCTCAGCCCCTCGGTCTGCCCGAGGCATTCGTCCGCGGTGGCTGCCTGCCTGCTGGGGGTCCCACACCTCCCCAAGTACAGCAGCGCTGGGATGAGCAGCTGCTATCGGTGACGAGAGTCACCCACCAGGCACTTCGCGCAAGAGCCTCTTCACGATGCCGGCACAGAGGAGGAGCCCGGCGCCCACTGCAGGTGGGAAGCGACCGGTGGGAGCACACACACTCGTGGATCCTTTCCTCCCTCTGCCTGTCCCCGGAGCGGCCCTTCTAGCTCACTTTTCCCATGGCCGCTTGCCCTGGAACGCGACCTTGAGGCTGGAGCGGGGACAGCAGGACCCCCACGGGGCCGGCACCCCCATCAGCCTCCACCCCCCACGCAGGCCACGGGGATGGACTCGCGCGCAGGGCCGGCGAGCGAACGGTCCTCGGGGAGCCTACCCGGGGCACCCAGCACGCAGACACTGCCCCAGCCCCACGCGCACCCTTCCCGCGGGACTGCCCCCGACCCTGCGCCTCACCTCGTGCAGCAGGCGCTCCAGGTGCGGCTCGGCCCAGGCGGCCAGGGCGGCCGGGGACCCCGTTCGTCTCAGCAGCTCCCGCTCCTCCTCGAGCGCCGCCACCCGGCCCTGCAGCGTGGTCGCCTGGGCGCCCAGGAGGAGACAGGCGGCCGCTGAGCCCACGGAGAGCAGCAGGCACAGCGCGCTCACAGCCCAGGCCCACGCTGCCGTCGCTGGGCTACCCCCGTCGCCACCATCCGCCGGGGCGCCCTTCCTCGCGTCGCCGCCACCGCCGCCACGCTCGCCCGGGCTCATGGCGCGATCTTGGGGTGTGCGGTCCGAGGGGGCGGTGCAGAGCTGCGGGTGCGGACTGAGCGCGGGAAGCAGGCAGAAAGTCCCAGGCACGAGGTCCGCCCAGCGCAGGGCTTGGCCTCCAGGCAGCAGCGTATCGCGGCGCACGCCTCTTTCCCCGCCGCTGGCTCTCCACAACGGCCACTTTGGGCAGTTTCCTCTATGCAGACAGACTCTGCCAGAAAAGGAGCCGGGACACACCCAGGGGAGGAGCGGCCCGGCCGGCCCCACTAGGCGAGGGGGAGGGGGAGGGAAGGGAGCTGGCTCCACGGAGCAACGGCCCCCCCACAACCCCCGCGCGCTCGCTTAGCGGACCCCTGGAGCAGCGCGCACCTCCGCCCTCAGCTGCCTCGGGCGCCCGGGTGCACCCACTCCCGCGCGTGCACATCTGCGACTCCCCAGCACGTGTCCCCACTGCGATCCCAAGAAATCTGAGACCCAGAGTGCCTTCTGCAGCCCACCCCTGGCTGGAGCACCCATCATGCCTGGCGAAAATTGCCCTAAACTTGCGAATTAATCTTTCTGACAATTTTTTAAAAGGTCAAAACTTCAAACCCAGTGACAAACTTAGTGAATCTGTCCTTGGTGGAGCCTTAGCGCCGCCTGGTGGCCGAAAGAGACCTCTGCGCGCTCACCTTAGAGATTTCCAGGGTCGAGATTGGCGGGACAGAAAGATGCCTCGTAGACTATTAATTTCTCTCCATTTATTATGTGCCAGACATGTGGTGCTGGAAAGAGACATTGTAAGGACATTGTAAGACCTTGTCCGTGACCTAGAGAGGGCTTTCACTTGAGAAAATTGAGACTAAAACATGGAAAAGGAGAAAAAGACCTCCACCTTTTGCAGAGCTGATGGCTTAATTCTGTAGTCGGAACACAGCTTGGCCAAAACCAACGATGAGTATGAACATTTAGCCTATAATATGATTTTGCCACAAGTTGACATCACAGGGTTAAGGTAGGAAAGCCGGAGTGATCAGGAAGTGGCCCTAACAGTGTTTTTCAAGGGAGACAGGCTGGCGGTCAGGTGGGGTTCTCTGCCCCCTTAGATTCCTCCCCGGCCTATTTACATCCTAAAAGGGTCCCAAGTGACCCCTCCACTACTCAAATAACAACAATAAGCGGCTGGCTTAGGTCTTTGTAATTTGGGCAGCGCCTCAACTGTTTTTGAGAAAAAGGTCTGTTACATCTATTTTCCCTCTCACTCTCTGGGTATTTTTAGATTAATTCCTGTGGATAGATTACTTATCTTTTTAAACGGTTAGGTTGATTGAGGTTACGTTTAGGTGGCTATGTATAGTTTGGGCACTGTGCTCTCATCTGTGGTATACCCAATAAATAGTCTGAAAAGTCTGGCTAAGCAAACTGGACTGTGTCCTCTGAAGAGGCTGACACCACGTTACAATGATAATCAAAGTTATCATAGTATTTGCACTACACACACAGAGGTGAATTCCCATCTACATTAACGTTACTGTGCCATGTTCACGATGTTCCAGAAGCTTCTGGATATTGAATAAGCAAGCTCCTTGGCCTTTGAGCTTGCCTACTACATTCTCTGGAATACCCTGGTTTCCGATCTTCGAACAAGCTCCTCCTTGTTCTTAGATAAAAGTCCCAGGTCCTCGAGTCTCACTGCCTCTGAAAGGCGGTCCTAGACGGCCCAACACAGTGTGGCTACACCTGCGTCCCCTTCAGCATCACTCAGGGGATCAGGGCCATCATCACTATTTGAAGTTACCTTTGTGTCAACTGTATCCTCTTGGTCTTGGTCACCGCCGTTTTCTCAAGAACAAAATAGGAGCTGGCGCATACTGTCGGTGCTCACTCAGTATTTGTTGAGTGAACTAGGAAAGGTGAAAACATGTTTACTATCTACCACTCATTTTAAAAGGCTCGGAAGAAAATCTGTCTTGTGGCAGCTAGGGTCCCGGAAGGAACAGGGGGCATCCTCAGACCGAAGACAGTTTGAACACAGTCCTACAAAGTGAGGCAGACCAAGGGAGGCGACAGGGGACGCTGGCAAAGCACCCTGAGGTGGCAGCAGCAGGAGGCCATTACCACGCCTGGCCGAAGGGGTGAGGGGAGTGATGTGTTGCAGGAACCCTTTGAACGCCTGGAGCTATAAAAGGATTGGCTAGACGGGAGCTGTGGCCTTTGGCCATGGGATACCACCTATTCAAAACCACGGTTTGGAAAGCTGGGAGCTGGGGTGTGGATAATCGCTCTTCTGCCTTCTAATCTCCTGCGGGCGCCTCGCACTGACCAAACCCACAGGGCAAGAACGCCCAGATGATGCAGTGCAGAGGTCAGCCTCCCAGTGGCCGAGAGGGGAGCCAGGGAGATGAAGAACAGACCTGGAGAGGGGAAAAAGAAACCCCCCACACCACGTGACGTGTGTGTAGCACTTACCAAGGTCAATCTAGCTGCCGCTGCTGTGACCACAAAATAGAGCGCGGGAGGCTCCACCCATTGCCCAAGATGGCAGCAGGGAGTTGCTTACACCAAGCATGTTAAAAGCTAGAAACATGAATGAAGTGCGCCTCCTGTCAGCCCCCAGAGGGCCTAAAGCTAGAATGATAATTGGATTAGGAAAAAAGCCCTCCCCTCCCTATCCCTGTAAGAACTATAGGCTTGAGCAGGAGAGTGGACATGGTCTTTGAGACCGGAGTCCACCATTCTCCCAGACTGTGCGGCACCTGAATAAACTTCTCTCCTTTTGCACCAGCACCTGCCTCATGAGTCTGGCTTTTGTGGCGGCAGGCAGCTGAACGCGTTTTTTTGTTCAGTAACACTGCCTCTGAATGGCTAACCCGTAGCAATAGGCACTCAGTAATCTTCAGGGTGACCAACGAGCCACTGGGGGGCGAATCAATTACTCCGGACTCTCCCCCATGGCGGAGGGAAGGGCCAGCAGTTTATCCGTCACGGGGATGGGCTGCTATTCCAGGTGAGGGACTGTCCTCCTGTCTGCAGAGTGTCAGTCAGCACCACCATCCTCCTTGGCCGGTCGCACAGGTGTGGAATCCCAAACCACGGCGTTTGCCCAGGGGACCCACTTTACAGCGGAGTGCCGTGGAGGCGAGCCCCTGACGTGCGCTCCCTGCTTGTGGTGCACCCCGCAGCAGCGAGAAGCACAGCTCAGAGAATACTGGAACTGCCTTTTGAAGGCACAGGTGAAGTGCCACCTTGGAGTGTTCAGAGGCCAGACTCTAAAGATGCCGTCTTTCAGGATGCGGTGCACGCGTTAAATCACGGAGCCCCGAATGATGCTCTGTTCCCGACAGTACAAGGGCTCAGGAACCAAGTGGTACAAGAGTGGCCCGACTCACCATCAGTCCCCATGACCCACTGAGGGGCCTGGTGGTTACTGTCCCAAACGTGGGCTCTGCAAGGTTGGAGGTCCAAGTTCGCAAAAGGTTACACTCTTGCCAGGACACACGGCAAGGGCCATCAAACTCTGCCCAGGGCCCTGGGTTCAAGCTTCCACCCAGGGCCCTTTGAGCTCTGTCCAGGGGCCTGAAGTCAAGGAGTCACCATTTGGCAGGGGTAATTGACCCTGATCAGCAAGAAGAGGCGGGGCTGTGTTTTTATAGCTGCGGGGTGGCGAGGGCTATGCAAGGAACCCTTCGACCCCGCTTTGCTCCACTGTCGCCGTGAACGGCGGCATGCGTCCACCCACCCGATGACTAACGAAGGTTCGAGCTCTGGGCAAGCACTGTAAAATATTTTAGGTAGAAAAGGGATTATTTGGGTCACATAGAACAGAAAACAAGATAGCTAATGTAGATAATGAAAAGGTTCAAATATGTTTAAGATACTCTATTTAAGAAGGCAGGAACACTTAACCATTTTTTAAAAATTTTTCCAAAACATTTTTTTTTTCAGTAAAAGTGATTTAAATTAAGTTATAAAGCTAAAAGGCACGAGCTTCGGTTACCTGAGAAACTTGTTGCAGAGAAAAGGCATCATGATGCGGTGGGCGAGGCACCAGGGCTGGACAGTGCAGCGTCTGGGTTCCAGGCGGGTCTGCAGGGAACGCTCACAGCCACTCTTCCCGAGCCCCAGTTTTCTAGTTTGCAAAATGGAGACGCTGACAGAGACTAGGGTAACTCTATGGGACAAGAGAAAACTGCACAGGCTGTATGAAATGGCAGTTTCCAAGACACTGGACACCAGGCAATGGGAAGCGGAGCTCCGTGGGAGACAGGAAACAGACGGAGCGAGCCCGAGGGTTGCTCCTGCCCGCGCTCTGGAGCGGTTTCTCCGGGCCACAGTGTGGAGCCGGGCCCGGGCAGAGCCACCCTGCGGTGAGGCGAGGGAACTGCAAGTCCGAGGGAGCCGGGGCAGGTAGAATTGGCAGGGTAGAGGAAATGTTGCCGCTTGAGGTCATCAGGTCTGTGACCAAACTACCTGAGGCCAGGAAAGAACCCCCCAAAACTGCATTAGACCCTCACCATTAGAGGCAGCAATCCTCCAGCTCACCAAAGCCAGCCCCACACTAAACACGGTCCTGGTCCTGCCTAACAAAGCTTGAGACCAGCACCTGAGAAGGTTGGACTTAATCATGTGCCAAAGTGGACAGGAATATAAAAATATCCAGTATCCCAACAAGGTAAAACACAAAAGTAAAATTACCAGGCATGCAAAAGTAGCAGGAAAATATGACCCATAATACAAGGAAACGCAATCAAGCCCAGAAATGAAAGGGAAATAGAATTAGCAGACAAGGATATCAAAAGTTATAACATCCATTATGTTCAAGGAACTAAGAGGAAAGGTCGAACATTTAAGTAGAGTCATGGAAAACACTTTAAAGACCTAAAACAAAATTCAAGAGATTAAAAAATGACAATGTTTGAGGTAAAAAATACACGGGATGGGATTAAAGGCAGATTAGACAATGCAGAGGATTAATACATTTAAAAATAGAGCAACGGAAATTATCCAAAAATAAAGAGGGAAAACACTTGAGACATGAAGTTGGCATCAGGAAGCAGCGGGATAATGTCATGTGAGAACCGGAGTTCCTTGGGGAGAGGGCAGAAAAATATTTGAATAATGGCTGAACAACGTATCTAAGTATGATAGAAACTCACAGATCTAAGAATTTTAAGGAGCCCAAGCACATGAAGAAACATGAAGGCAGCCATGCAAAAAACATCATAATCAAATTGCCCAAAAAGGGTGGTAAAGAAAAACTTAAAAGCACCCACAGAAAAAGACAGGCAGAGAACGGCAGACTTTTCGATGGAAAAGGCCACCCAGAAGATAGGAAAGTGACATCTTCTTTCAACCTAGAGGTCTATGACAAACGGAAGTATCTTTCAGAAACCAAAGGCTAAATAAATACTCTCGAACATACAGAAGCTGAGAGAATGGGCCACCAGCAGACCCAGATAAAAAGGAGTGTTAATAGGAGTAGCTGACGCTTGAACAGCGTGGGTGAGAACTGCTGGGGGCCTTACTTGCCTCTTTCTCAAGTGCACTGCCCAGTCCCAAGCCCTGTTGTTCAAGGCCCAGCACTGGCCGAGGAGCTGTGGAGGTGGAGGGCCGACTTCAGTCATGTGCTGGATTTGACTGCATGGGTAGCGGTGGCCTTAACCCCCACCGTATGCAAGGGTCAGTTCAGGCAGAAAAAAACAGATTTACATGAAGTATTGAAGAGTACTGGAAATGGTAATTCTGTGGGGAAATATAAGAATTCTTATTATTTAAATCTTTCAAAACGATAACTGATGGTTTAAAGTAAAAAATAACAGTGTATTGTGGGGGTTTCAACATCTGGCTAAGTAAAAATGAATGACACTGTATAAATAAAGCCCAGGAGGGGCGAAATGGTAGTTCACTGTTTTAACATTCTTGTACTGTATGTGAAGCGGTATAATATCCCCTAAAGGCACACTGTGATAAAAATGTACGCACAAACTCTAATGCAACTGCCAAAGACACACACACACACACTAGTTATAGCTAATAAACCACTATGATTTAAAGTGGAAGCATGAAAAAAGTATCCAACCCAAAATAAGCAGAAAAAGGAAAAAATGGGAACAAAGAACAAACGGAACAAACAGAAAAGAGAAAGATGGTAGATCTTAACCCAACCACATCAATGATCCCATTAAATATAAATGGTATAAACACACAAGCAAAAGGCAGATTTTCAAATTCGATTAAAAAAGCAAGCCCTGGCTGGTGTAGCTCAGTGGATTGAGTGCCAGCCTGCAAACCAAGGAGGTGCTGGTTCAATTCCCAGTCAGGGCACATGCCTCGGTTGCGGGCCAGGTCCCCAGTGTGTGTGGGGGGGGGGGGGGGGCGTGCAGAGGCAACCACACGCTGATGTTTCTGTCCCTCTCTTTCTCCTCCCCTTTCCCTCTCTCTAAAAATAAATAAATAAAATCTTTAAAAGAAGCACAACCCAGCTATATTTACTTCCTACATAAAACATTTTAAATATAAACACACAAAAATATTTGAAAGGATGGGAAAATATGTATGGTGTTAACATTGCAATAAGACAGTATCTATTTATGCTCATTTCACATGGTTCCAATGAGTAAAACCAAAAATACAGAAATATAATTTGCAGACGGTAGAATATTGTATATGTCACTATAGGGAATAAATCAAGAAACTGTGAAAACCATTAACAGCTACTATCTACCAGCACTTTACGTAAATTACTTCGTTTACGCCTCACCACCACCCTCGGCAAGTTCCGAGTTGGTGTTCCAGCTCCCAGAGGAGACTACAGAGAACATGCCTTGGCCACCTGTACAGGCCGCCCCGGGGTCCGAATGCAGCCAAGCTCCTTCGCACCAGCCACGCTATTCTCATGGGTGCGACCGCTGTGAGCACACACACAATAATGCAAACGCCCCTAAAGTAATTTGAAAATATGAAATAAAAAGAAATATTAATAGGGTTAAACTCCTCTATCAACGAATGACACTTTTCTTTCAGGCCTGTTCTCATCACTCATTCCCCAAACTGTAACCTGTCTACGTCGCCTTCAGCCAAGAGCAAATCCAGCACCTCTAGAAATTCAAACTGAACCGGCATTTTTACTTATAACGGAACGCATTTTAGGGCGCCGGGAGCCTCCGCCTACCTACAGTTCAGCTGCGGCTCACTCCACCACGTGGAGCTGCAGTAGCTGAAGAACGAGGCCTGGGAGCCGCCTTCCTCGAAGGAGACTTAGGGTGATTTCAAGTCTTCATGATTAACTCTACGTCTCTGTCTTTCAATGATGTAGATTTTGCCCCAGGATTTCAACATTTAAAACTAAAACCAGAAAAGGAGTGACTATAAGAAAGTGCATCTAAATAGTAGACAGTCTTGGTTGGTTAAAAAAAGAAAAATTTCTTTAAAAATTCTACTTCCCCCTTTCAGTTTCAATAAAATGTCACAGTAAAAACTAAAAAATGTTAGGGGTCGAAAATATAATTACTGATCGTTTAGTAACTCCTTGTGCCATAAAGAACAATTAACATCTGGATTAGAGCATTTACATAAAACAAAGTACCTGTTATTTATCAGTGGGACTACTACACACCAGGTAATCGGCTAGATGTTTTTAATCAGCCTATAACACAGATATTACTTCTAAGTAATTCCGAGTAAGGAAGTGAAGTTAAAGTAACACGCTCCCCTGGCCCCCAACACAGAGGCCTGTGGGGTAAAGTGGGAATGAATCATGCCAGTAAGCCTGAGCACGAAATTCACTGAACTGATACACGGAGGCATTAGCTGGCAGCAAGAGACAAAGGACAAAAAAACGGAAGGGCTGGATGCTCCTGTATGATTTCGGAGTAGAGGCTTGACAAATCCAGGTTCCATTTCTCCTAAGCCAGTGATGGCTCACGGGTGCCGTGCGATTCCCACCGCACGGGTTCCCACTGAGCTCTGCGGTCAGACATCCTCAGCATGTTCCGACCTAAATTTTCACCCAAGGGCTCTCCCGCTCACTGATGACTGGTGTCGGAATCCATTACTGAGTTGCGACATAGTGTATACCTAATTCTAACATCCCTTTTTTATTTACCAGAAGGAATTCTATAATAAACTTCCTCTTCTTTTCTATCATTTTACAGAGTAAAGGGGGAAAGAGGAATAGATACAACTCTGATGAAATACTGAGTATGAGAAATCCTCCAAAGATAAATCACCCAGTTTCATTAGCAAACGAACAGAATGGTGGAGGGGGCGGGAGAAGGTGCGCTAAGTGATTGAGACATGAGATCAGCAAAGTGTGAACCTGACTGGGCCCTGATTCAAACAAACCAATTTAAAATGACACTTTTTTAAACAATCATGAAACTTTAAATATACCAAATCAGCTCAGAAAATTATTTTGTAAGGTATAATAATGATCTTTTAATAAAAGATACACAGAAGTATCTTGAGTGAAATGATATGGTTCCCAGCATTTGTATTTACATACAATAGAAAAATTGGGGAGCAGAGAAACAAAATTTGGAAAACGTTTTTAACTTTTGAAGCTAGGGTGTATACATTTGGAGGTTCATTATTCTACTTCTATCCTACTTTTGCACTGTATTTTTAAAAATCTAAAATTAATGTATTTACTGTAGCCAATTTCACCAAGTCTAATTGTGTTCACATTACGATGACCTCTTTTAACTACATTCCCAAAAGGCTGGCTCACTTAGCTAACCTGACTTTTGGACTTAACATTCCCTCTATCTAAAAAAATAACCAAACAAAATAAAACCCAGTAAACCAACCAAACAAAACTTTAGCTTAAGGATTGAACTAGAGGTAGCAAGCTCTTAAAAAGTGACCAAACTCTTTTGTTAATCAAAATTGTTGTTTCTAGTATGTATTTGCCGACATGCAGTCTACTCAGCCAGTAATTATTGGTATTATTATTGAGACTATTATTGATTCATAACAAATTCTTCTGAGCATACTAGCTTGTTAAGTATTGGTGTTTAAAATTTTTTTCTTGCACCAAATTTTGAGAATCAGAAATTTCGAACTGGAAAGATGTTAAAAACCCAGCCCACTTAATTGACAGGGTTTCTTCATTCCAAGATGTCAAGGTAAGCTTTAAATGTTGGCACCTGCCTACCTACTGAGAATGTTTCCAAATGATCACACCATTTGGAGGCTTGCAGCCGCGTCCAAATACTGCGCTAAGGAAAAATGTGAGTAAATGGAATCCAAGCAATGTAACTTTCTATTAACTATTACTTTCCATTTTATCCCATTTCACAGTAGAGCTGTGAAAAAGAATCAACTAATAAAAGTTTTTGACTCAATGAAGTATATAGTATCAGGAGAGCACAATGCTAGAATCTAGGAAACCTGAATTTAAATCACAGTTCAGCCACATTGGGAGACCTGGCGAAATCATCCTCAATTTCTCGGCATTTTATCCTTCAAGGTTACTCAAGGAATGGTTTCCAATTTTATTAACTAGAAAACTTCAAAGGGTTGTTTGCTACTGTCAACTAATAGCAGGAGTCAATTTTATTCGTCTACTCTGAAAAATTTGATAAATAGTACACTTTTTAAAAATGCCTCACAAAACCCAAGCTTTTCGAAATGAATGAAAGACTTGAATGTAATACCTGAAACCATAAAACTCCCAGGAGTAAATACTGGCAGTAAGCTCCTTGACATCGGTCTTGGCAATGACTTTTTGGACATCAGAATCAAAAGGAACAAGAGCAAAACCAAACAGATGGGACTATATTAAAGTAAAACGCTTCTGCACAGCAGAAGAAACCATCGACAAAATGAGAAGGCAGTCAATTAGATGGGAGGAAAAATTGGCAAGTCATATCTGATAAGGGGCTCACATCCAAAATGTATAAAGAACTCCTAACATCTTAATAGAAAAAGAAATCTGATCAAAACATGGGAAGGTCTGAATGGATGTTTTTCCAGAGATGCAGAGAGGGCCCACAGGCACATCACTCCGCACCACTGGTCAGCAAGGTGGACATCAAAAGCACAATGGGATGTCACCTCAACCTGTCAGAACGGCCATGATCGAAACGAAAACAGGTGTTGGTGAGGATGTGGAGAATCCTTGTACACTGTGGGACTGCAAACTGATGCTCCCACTAAAATGGCATGGAGTTTCCTTAAAATTTAAAAATAGAACTGTCTTACGACTCAGTGATTCCTCCTCCGGGTATTTATCTGAAGTAAACGAAAATACTGCCTTGAAAAGATGTATGAGGCCCCATCCCCTGCTCACTGCAGCATTATTTACATCAGCCAAGATAAGGAAGCAACCTACGTGTGCTCCGAAGGATGAAGGGGTACAGAAAGTGTCCCCCCCAGTCTCTCTCTCTCTCACACACACACACACAGAGGATTACTAGCCATAAACATGAATGAAATTGCACCATTTGTCACATGGATGGACCTTGCGGGCATTACGCAAGTGTATTAAGTCAGCCAGAGAGACGAGTACTGTGTGATCTCACCAACACGTAGAAATTTGAACAAAACCGGAGCTCACAGGTACAGAGGACAGAGTGGTGGTAGACAGAGGCTGGATGTGGGGACCAGATGAAAGGGGTAAAGGGGGTCAAAAGGTACGAACTTGTGATTGTGAATGGACAGCATGGCAACCGGAGTTTTAACACTACTGTGTTGCATATTTCAAAGTGGCTTAGAGACCTTAAAAGTTGTCATCACAGGAAAATAGCTATACATGGTGATGAATGATAACCACTGTCACGCTCATTTTGCAATACATACAAATATCAAAACTTATGTTGTACACCTGAAACTAACATGAACTATACCTGGGTTTTTTTTTTTTAAGATTTATTTAGTTTTAGACAAGAGGGGAAGGGAAGGAGAGAGGGAGAGAAACATCAATGCATGGTTGCCTCACACACACCAATGGGGGACCTGGCCCGCAACCCAGGCATGTGCCCTGGCTGGGAATCAAACGGGAGACCCTTCAAACCACTGAGCCACACCAGCCAGGGCTGTACTTCAGTTTTGTTTTTTTTTTAAGAAGCTCAACCTCAATACAATTTCCAAAAATAGTAAAAAACTATGATGTATCAAATTATTAAAATATAAATATCTAATCACAAATAATTCCTGTTTATACATTGGCCATTCTAAACCTTTCCCATCGGTGTCAAAGGTCCCGGCACCCAGTCAGAACCCGGCACTGCTGGCAAACGAGTGAGTACAAGGGAAAGGCCTTCCGAGCAGGAGCCTGGAGCTTGACGAAGAGGGGGAGACGGCTGGCAGCAGACACTCATGCCATGATTCTACGGGCTCCCAGGCCACCCACTGAACGTTTCTTCCATCTTACCAATTTTTGTTTTAATTCCTAAAATTCCATGAATTAGGAATTAAAAAACTTAAAACTTAGCAAAATTCCCTTTGGGAAGAATGTGAATATTTTTTCAGAAGGGAAAGGGGGTTAGCAATGATTAAGTTCTTAGTAAGGAACATGCCCTGGATAGTATGGCTCAGAGCTGGCCTGTGAACTGAAAGGTCGCCAATTTGATTGTCAAGGGACATGCCTGGGCTTTGGGCAGGGTCCCCAGATTGGGGCACGAGAGAGGCCAACAGATAGATGTATCTCTCCCCCCTCCCTCACCCCCTTTCCCTCTAAATTTTAAAAATCTTAAAAAAAAACGTGGATTTGTTTTCAGAGAGGGGAAGGGAGGGAGAAACCCCCCCACCCCCCAAAAAACTGGGGACCTGGCCTGCAATGCAGGCACATGCCCTGACCAGGAATCTAACTGGCAACCTTTCAGTTTGCAGGCTGGTGCTCAATCCAGAGCCACAGGGCATAATGTGAATACTCTTTTTTCTTCCTATATCCCAAGATCAACTACTTTGAGAAGAGTTTCTGATGGAGAAAGTTAACATTAATTTGGGACCTGAAGCACTTGCTGGGAAAGGACGGGAGGCTGAGATAGTACAGGGCACTAGGAGAATGGAAATGAAGGCAGGCAGACACCTAGTAATTTCTGTGTCAGCACTGCCAGGTTCAGGAAATGCCTCTTCTTTAATCTAATGCTGCTTTTAAGGAAACCTTATCACACGTAATGCAGCGCAACTATTCATAAGCTACACTCGGTGTAGGTACACTGCAAAGCCTAAGCGTATTTTACGCAGGGATTCTGTGGTTGTGTTTATTTCAGCTTCCTTAAATTCCCAGTCAACTGTAGGAACATAGACGCCTTATATTGGCAAATGCCTCCTGTGAATAATGTAAGGAACCTGGCCCAGTTTCACTCTTTGTCATAAAAGAAAATGTCATGCATTTTATTTTTAAAATATACTAACAGATAAATCTATGTGCAATGCATTTACAAAATGGGGTACTTTTTAAAAACCGGTATCTCAACAACCAATTACAAATTCTGTAACAAAAAATAGTTCCTACTGGGCAGACTGAACAGTATCAATAGTCTCGTTTTGTTTTACTAAGTAACATTTATCACGTAGTTTTAATGTGAAAACAGGTAACAATAAGAAAAACTACCTACACGCAAACAAAAGTTCACCATGTTAAACGACTAATTAGTGTCTGGAATTTTCTGCAAGTTTCTTACCAAAATGTTTTCCAATTAAATCATTCTTTTTCTCCAGTGAAAATGAATACACATGAATCGCTTAATAATAACCTTAATTCTCATAGGCTGAAGTTTAACTATTTACTTCATTTGATGGAGACACGATGTGAGACGTTTTTTTCAAGACTCCTCCAGATTGGGCATTAAAAACTCAACTCTTAGTCAGCAGGAGCTTGGAGAACAGATTTGGGGAGGGGGCAGGAGATGTAGAGGGATTGAGAAAAAAAACAACAGAACCCCTCAGTCACCAGAACACCTGTTTCTCCTTGTGACTCGCTGAACAGCTAGTGGAAAACAGGACTTTCCAAGCTGACGTTCTTGTTAGACTCCAATCTTAAAGGAAGTGTCTGTGGCGTTTTATTAAAAACCTGTCATGATGGACCAACTGCATGGCTTTCCACGAATGCTACTTATTACTCCTGACATCACCCAAGGAGACAGACATAATACTTACAGTTTAATGAAATGCCAAAAATAAACATTTCATACGGATTCAGATTTCCAATACCTGCCTACAGTTATAAACATTTATTACTTGTTCAACAATTACAGAAAAAAACTTTTAAAGCTAAGGAAAGTTCCCAATTTGAGGTAAATAAATAATACTCATTAAGACTAAAGTAGTCAAGATTTCCTTTTACTCTAAAAAATCACTTCCGAGAGTCAACCTCCATGTACAAAAGACGAGCTTGGCCACATTTACCACTGGAGACAGAGGATACCCCGAAAGGTCCTTAAAAATGTTAATCTCTAAAAGGAAAATTGACTTTCATATTTCATCCATTATCAACACCATACTTGCTTAACAAGATAATTATGCTATTGATATAAAACATACAGTATTTACACTTAACTGTACAAAATAATTTAATGTTTACAAAAATATTAGAATGTTTAGAGTTGACTGACACAGTCTTAGTAATTTCTTCTAGAGAAGTATACAGTAAGACCACTGATTTCCACTTCATTTCTTTTTTAATAAGTCAAAGAAAGGGTGCTGCAATGCTTCATCTAAGGTAATTCTGTTCACTGGGTCATACTCTAACATTCTTCGAACCAGGTCGAACAGTTTCTCGTGTTCTTCATCATGAGAAAGCATAAATTCCTGAGGGGAGAGGGAGAAAAGAAAATCAAAGCTTTTGATTTTAGAAAGACATTTAAAATAGTTGAAACATTTTTTTAAACCTTCACATTGTTTTTCTTTTACCTTTAATGGTTTGCAGCGTCTCCTAACGTATCTACCAGCAGAACTATGTTCATCCCAATCTAGCTGGTTATGGTGAAAATACTTGCGTTTTCTATAGGTAAAAAGAAGTCTGATTAGTAAAAATAACAGAAAAAGATCCATGTTCACCCTCCTCCCACTAGGACAGAGGAAATATAAGCACCTCTATATGCACACAATTTAAAATAATCTTAGCAATAATTATGTATCAGCTGGCTTGTTAGAGTGTCTTCCTTAATCTTGCATGCAGAGAGCAAAGCCAGCTTCAGAAAGAGAAGCCCCTGGATCCATTCCTGTAAATTCTGATTCCCTAGATCTGGAATGGGGCTGGAAATCTTTAAACAAACTCTCTGGATGACTTCTGAGGTGCAGCTGTGTTTGAAAGCCATTACAGTGCCTTGTCCAAGGACATACAGCTGGTTGGACACAGTACAGAATTCCAATTTAGGCTGCTGTGACTCCAAAATCAAGTTCTCTTTACTGCTCTATGTATTACTGTTGTATCAACTTAGAAAAACAATTATGCAAAGGCTAACGTCAGTGTGAAAACCACTTTGTTTACTAGGTCCCAGGTAGCTACTGCATCACTTTCACTTTTCTGCAGTTTGGATACAGGCTACGGCAAGCACTGAGCAAAGGGCTTTACTCTCAGAGCGCACCTGGTTTTCTGAATCATGTGTGTTGGTATGGGTCCTAATATTCGTTCCATCATTGCCAGGTGCTCTTTGCTATCATGAGTCTGAAAAATGGAGGGGAAAAAACCTTTAGCGTTTTTCATTTCCCTGAATACACAATAAAGGAAAACATAAGAAAATATTAGTGACATAAAAGGATTAGATTAGACAGTTCACACAATTTATATTACACTCTACTTCAAATATGGAACAATGCCAAATAAATTGTATTATCCGGTGCAAACTCAATAAAACAGTCTTTCAAAATGAACCAGTAAGGCAGAGGTGCATAACTTGTTTAATGTAAAACTGAACAGTTTCCTTATTTATTTGTGTTTCTTGAACTTTTTAACTGAGGGATGACTGGGGAAGATTACCAGAATACTGTCTCTTCATTTAATCAGTCACTTCACCAGAACTAACCTCCACTACCCAATGGATAGAAGCACATTAACACTTACTAATTAATTCTAGGCAATAAAAACACCGTCCCAGTAATTCTCACAACCACCCTGAGCGAGGTGTATGGAACATGAGTTTCAAAGAACTGAAGGTACTACAGCTCAAAGTCACACAGCTCGTAAATAAGGAAAGCTGAGCTATGACCCCAAGACAAAACTCAGAGCTCTGGCTCAAGAACGGAGGAAAATGTCACACAGCTGAATGGGATGCTCCTAGAGCAGCAATTGGCAAACTTTTCCTCTAAAGGGAATTAAGCAAATATTTGAGGCATGGCTGGTCATAATCGGTCTCTGCTGCATATCCTTTTTTGTTTTTTAAAGCAGGCATCAGGCAAGATACAGCCTGCCAACCCTTGTTCTGGAAAGCAGAAGCTGTATGTAATGCTTTTTAAAATTTATCAACTGTTTTGTCTTGCTCATTGCTTTCAAAATATTAAATACTTCATTCAAGATAGGAATAAATACTAGCTCCACATTTTAACAAAGTTTCTTAGTTGAGTATTTTGGAGGGTAAAGCCCAAATATAAACTTTATCTCAAAACAATGTTAATAATCTGCACTTCACTTAAGACCTCGGTGATTTATAATCACAAACTCACTACAATGAAAGCATGCATTCTGCCTAAGTTTTTCTTGACCCAACAGTTTATTACCACAAAGCCAGAGACCACACCTCCTCGAGCTGACTGATGACCATATTTAATAAATTCCGAGTCCTTTTAACAGGATCTCTATGGCTCAGACAAACTGAAGCAGTGAACACACATGCTGCCAACAGCCAACTAAATGAGTCTAAACTCATCGGCTTCCTCCTGTCCTACACTGCTGTGCCTTCAGATCAACCCTGACAGCACGGGCCAGAATCTCCTGAACCCCCGCCACACAACAGAACACAACTCCTTGATCACATGACAACCCTACTTAATGTTCTTCAATGGCTGCAACACCTAAAGTGTTCAAGATCTTTAGATTACAGAAGTTAAGTAAAATTGTGAGAGTAAAAATGCAAAGTAAGGTTTTTATAAAAGGGACACTTTACTACCCCAAAACCCAGGAGGGATAATCTCCAAATAAAGGCCCCAGAACAAGTCCCCAAGGAATCCATCAGTCCCTGCCGACTGTCGCTGTTTCCCCATTCATGCAAGACTGACAGCACCGTCTCTTCTTCACTGACAAGGGTATGACCCTCTGCACCTGTGCCCACTTACAGACACGGGTTCTTTTCCTGGCACGGCCATCACACTCCCCAGTTTCCCGACACACTCCTACTCTTCCTTCCAGCACTGGCTTTAACTCCCTACTGCTTTTGGTGATGCCACCTCTAAGAAAATTTAACTGATCACCTTTCCTGGGGTCCCACTTTACTCTCAACATTGAACCATTTATAGCAAATACCACATTATACTGTAAAGTTTTCCCATGTCTATCTTTTACAAGTTTTCCTCGAAGAGTATCTTTTCATTTTGATACACTTAGACTCTAGAGTGTCAAAGAGGCTTAATACTTAGAATAAAACACAACTTACTGTTCCTAAATTCTTCTATGAAAAGGATTAAGTGACTTGTTCGTGGCTATACTGATAGTCAATATATCCAGAACAGAATTAAAACTGGCCACAGTAACGCTAACATGAATTTATGAAGAAGGTGCAGAACAAAAAATGGAAACACAGTATAAACATGTGTTAAAAACTCCAATCACATGTAAAATGAACTGGGACCATTCACCAAGAGTCGTATTTCACTCAACTATGGTTTTAGAGAAGGATAACCATTCTACGTAAGTTTTAGTCTTAAAATGACACTATGACAACTTTTCAATGTGGAGGCCAAACTGCATATGCCTTTAACATTTAACTAAACAGTACTGATTAAACACATACCTGAAAGACTGTGAAACCGAGATAATATTCAATAAGAATGCACCCTATGCTCCAAACATCACAAGGCTGAGACCAACCTAAAGCTATTTAAAAACAAAAACAAACATCTTATTATGCAACAACTTTTAATTACCAATTTACTACATCCTTCTCTGTGCGTAATCTCTTTACATAGCTCATTTGGGAGAATGTAACAGTAAACTCGTGGTTTACATTTTTAGTTTTCTATCAAACATTAGTCAGTATATTCTCATAGTCCTCCACACCCTTTCATCAAATTATAGCATTTAACCTGGGAGAGGGGGCGGTTTCTGTAAAATGAGAGGGACTAGTAAATATTGATATTTCCCAAATATTGATATAACTACTGATCTGTGGAAATACTCCGTAGTCTCCAAAGTGCTTGTGCAATGGGGGCGGGGGGAGAAGCACTGTTATACCAGTTCATGTTGGTTAGGAAATTTTACATATTAGTGCAAATACAGGTCAATAATTTTCAGAATGAAAGTATTAAGCCCTTATTATCATCATAAGCTTGATACCTGAGTTTATTTCTTCCAAGAAAATAATATAGTTTTACATAAATTTAAAGACTCATGAGTGTTATACGCAGCTCCCCCTACAAGCAGAGTTACAGAGCCGTTTACAGCTCAGAGAGAGATGTGTGCGCGCTCCTGGGCTGTCTACACACGGTCACACACACCTTCTCCTTCGGAGCTCTCAAACGGCAATCCTACTCTGGGAAGAATAAATACCCAGAGTTCTTAAGTCTGTATTTAATTGGAAAAGAAATAAAAAGAA
Organism: Desmodus rotundus; assembly: GCF_022682495.2. Classification (NCBI taxonomy): domain Eukaryota; kingdom Metazoa; phylum Chordata; class Mammalia; order Chiroptera; family Phyllostomidae; genus Desmodus; species Desmodus rotundus. The sequence continues at coordinate 42,476,956 of NC_071396.1, forward strand.
TAAACTACAGAGATATTTTAATCTTTTAAACATGAAATATTTAGTAAACAACGTATAAATAACATCTACTTTAAAAAGAGGTTTTCAGTACTTTCAGTAACATCACTGAATTTAAAGGTAAAGGAAGCAACAGTATAGGGTCCAGCACAAATAATGCCCTGTATTTATTAATTATGTAACATACAATTATCACACTCAAGGACACCATGTGACATTTTAGGTGAAATGCTCAAATCAAAACTATAAATTATTGCACCCGACCAACCACACTCAAACAGGCGTTACTTCTGCTGGACGCCGTATATTCAAAGGCCTTAACTGTGATTTAGTCATTTTTGTTACCCTTCACAGTACTTATCATTTGAACAAATGGATAATGGAGCACAGCTTCTACTTACGTACCCACACAACATCTGCAAACAGAATATGTATCAGCAACAGGAAAATATCAGTTGTTTTGTGTTTATCTCCCACATTAAAACGTGGAGAAAATTCTGAATTTTAAGTAGATAAAACCCTGGAAGTTATCTCCTTCTAAGCTCTGAAAATTCCTCCCTGTCCACAGTCTCTTCCTACACTCCTTTCCTTTACCCTCATAGTAGCCTTCAGTCCTCAACCATGGGTGTTCTTGTAAATCACTAGCTCAGCAGCTCCTTTCACACCATACTAAGTGGAAATCCTATTAACCATTTCAAAAATAAACTCTAAACCTGTGTTGTCCAGTATGGTAGCTACAAGCCGCATGTGGTTCTTTTAATCTAAAATTTAAATTAACGTGAAATTTAAAATCCCACTCCTCAGCCCACATGTGGCTGAAGGCTACCAAACGAACAGAGCAGACAGAAACCACTTCCATCACTGTGCAAAGTTCTGCTGGCCAGGACTACACAGTATTCTCAATTTCCTTACCCCTTCACCAATCCTCTATGTAGATGAAAATCATTAGTTTCCTTTCACACTCCTATCCTGAACTACCAAGTCCTACTGGACCAAAAAAGGTAAAAACTGGAAAAAAATGATTTATAAAAATGTTTTATTATCTAACCTCAGCTGGACCTTACTTTTGGCCAAACGTAAGATTGTTCCATTTATGTCCCTATAGCACTTGATCTAAACTTTTCCCACTGTCTCCAAGCCCCCAAACCCACCCGACTTCCCAGCTCTATTACCATGACCTGGTCTCTAACCTTTAAATTTTGATGCATCCTCCCTTCCTGAGTTCCCTGTTATTTTAAAACTCTGCATCTGAACTCATTTTCCTTTTCAGTTTTTCTCATGTCAAGGGTTATAAAAGCAGCTCTTTTAGACTAGCCTTTCTTTTACTCCTCTTGACCTCCCATCGCCCTATATTTAGAGGTCTGCTAACCCAACCTTTAGGATTTTTATCAGCACCACGCTTTGTGATGACAGGAAAATAGATACCCACATCACTTCAAAACCACACTGCTGTGATGTACTTAGCCATACAGCCTGTTCTTATGTTCCCGTTTATTAACTTGTTCAAAATAACCACAACCTGAAGTATCTTTACAGAGAGTATCATATTTTTCCCACTCAGGAAAAATATTTACAGTAATATCCAAACTGTTTTTATGAAAACAGCAAAGCATTTTTTGTACAATGCTAAGAAAATCACTCTCCCTCCTACCAAAGCTGTAGAGAACAAAAAGCTCTTCAATTACAGTATCAGGAAGTCTGGTGTCTACTGACCCAAAATGACTTCTGGAGCTCTGTAATGCCGTGTAGATACCAAAGTACTATGATGTTCGTCATCGTATGTGGCACTGCCAAAGTCAACAACTTTGATATCCGTGCTTTTCAGTGTGCGTTCGTCACGTTTCTAGAAAGAGACAGTTGAGTGAACATGAAGATCAAAAAAAGAAATTGTAGCACTATCCGAAAGACTTGCACATGAATTATATTTTTGATTTTCAACATAACCCCATGAGAAAGACAAAGAAAGATGATCCCTTTGGGATTAAATATCAGGATAGAATGAGCCTCAGAAGCGAAATTCCCCATTCAATGATCACCAAGCTAAATTAATTTTAAAGAACCAACGAAATTAAAACAAGTTTTAACTTACCATTTTAGAATTGTATTTGACTATATAGTCAGACTTCACAAATAAAATATTTTCAGGCTTCAGATCTGTATGGGTTAACTTATTATGATGTAAAACTACAGGAGAACAAAAACACATGATTAGTTTCACTTATAAATTTAATCTGTACTTGGGTGGAAGGAAGAATCAGCAGTGGATATTGGGGGTCAATAAGAATTTCATCTTCTAATATGCATTTTTAGTGACCATGTTTTGGTATGTCGCTTATATAACAGATTTTAATTTTCTGATGTTTAAAGATTTATCAAGTATACTTACAATTTATTGACTGGCAGATCTGATATGCCATCTGCCTGATGTGGTCAATTTGAAATGGCAGAAAGCTGTTTTCTTTAATGAAATCATAGGTGCTAAGTCCCAGCAATTCAAATACAATACAAACGTGACCATGGTGATCAAACCATTCCAGCATCTGGACACATCGGCTAAAATGGGTCAAAGCAAACATAATTCAGTTCACAGAATTCTGGTTATTTCATATAACATGATGGATCGCAGTACAAGTTTCTACTCACAAGACACTATTGGGGTCCGTAGAATTTAAATGCTCTAACACTTGGATTTCTGAACGAGCTGCTTCACGGTATCGACCTACATTTTTTACGATTTTCACTGCCACATGTATGCCATCCCTTAAAAACAAAATGAAGAAGATGAAAATGGTAAGTGTATAGGAGCAGGATGATGCCTTAAAGCATAATCTTATTGCGTATCAATTACTTTAGCTATTTTTCTAAAACAATTGATGAATATCAATTACTGTATGCTATTTTTCTAAAATATTATACCAGACTCCCCATCTTTTGAAAACATTTTGACAATACACTATACAAATGATTCCCTTAATACTTATGAATTTTAATGTGTTTCCACAATTTTAAATTTACCTAGATTTAATATAAAAGTTAAAAAAATTACAGTATAACCCTCAAACCGATTGTATTACTGGTGAAAGCACTTGCTCATTCAGCAGGCTAGACCCACTCTGTGCCAGACAGGGGACAGGTGTCAGTGATGAGAAAGACAGAGCTTGTCCCTATGCCCAAAATGGTCCAATGCAAAAAGGCACAGGAGCAGGTTATCATAAGGTTAGAAGTGCTTGGTATGAGGTGCTATGTAGTACAGGAGGGAGAGCCAAACCACTGGGGGTTAAGGGAGCTCCAACTTCTTCAGAGAAAAGGTAACACCCAACTAAACCCTGAAAGATAGCTATCAGTTTGTCAAAATTGGAAGGAAAAGGGAACATGTGAGCAAAAAAGACATCATCAATAAATCATGAAGTCAAGAAAATGCCTAGCACATTCACTGATGGAAACGGACAGAAACAGCTCCAGAACAGAGCAGGGAGCTTCAGACTGGGGCACCTAACACTTCCTAAGACGTATAGAGCCAGGAGTGATGTGAGGAAACAGGTTTCCAAATCTTCAACTTCCTTTTGTCCTCCTTCCTAAATCGGATCATTGAAAAGATGAGCCCAAATTCAAGCCTGTTTTTACTATGCCCCACATGCCCGTATTAGATCAAGGTATGTGCCCTAGACTATAAAAAACCTTTGAGTCAAACAAATTTTTCTAGTGGCTAGGTAGCAAATCTTTCCCCAAATCTGACAGTTTCCAATTCATTGCTTTCAACAAAGACCCAATGAAGTTGTGGGCTGATAAGTTATTAAAAAGTATTCTGGTAACATCCCTACATTTGGTACATATCTGGACTTAAACAGAAAATATTCTCAGTCTTAGAATCTCAAGAAAATTTAAAAGGACAATAATAGGGCAACTGGTAAAACCTGAATAAGGTCTATAGATTTCCTGGAAAAATCTGAAAATGTAACATATGTAATGTATAAAGAAGAAAGAAAAATACTGTAAAGTGTTAACATTTGGGGATTATGGGTAAAGCATATATAAAAATTCTTTGAATTATTTTATCAACTTTTCTTTAAGTCTGAAAATATTTCAAAATATTTTCAAATTTCAATTTATGTTCACATTTTTGTTGCAGAGAAGACAGGATAATAAAAAGTATTTAGAATAATGTTCTATGTAAAGTGGAAGGAAAATAAGTTCTAGGATAAGACATTTCCAAGAACTAAAAAAGAGTTTGTTCATGGATGGGGGTAGGTATATCAAGTTGTTATAACATTTCAGATTCCTTCAAAGACATTTAAAGAAACAGGTTAAAAAAATGAAATAAATCAATTCTTACATTAAGATAAAAATTATATCCTTTCCAACTATTTTATGATGAAAAACCTTAAGGGTCAATTTAGAAACAGGCAGTTTCACTAAACTATTTTAAAAGGTTCACTTACAGAAAAGTTTGCAAACTACAGAACAGGGTCCTGGAGGAAAACATTACAATGAGGCAGACAGGGTCAAATCACAAAGGATTTAGTGTAACTCATTCTGTAGGCTTTGAGTAATATAATTCCTTTACAGTTTAAGAAGTTAACTCTAACATGCAAATATTATCCGTTGGGAATAAAGGTTTTTGAACCAGGATTAGACATGCTTTATTGTTTCTGTGGTTCAAAAGTAGAGCACTCCGAATCTCTTACACAAGGTTACAGGCCTAAGTTCTTTCTGGAAAAGTCTCTTCACTTGAACACCTACTTTAATTTCAATCAGCTCTGTCTGATAGAATTTGTGAGCATTTTTGATCAAAATCCAAACTCAAGTAAATCATGTACACATTTGAAAAAATTTTGAATATTTATACCTCCCAGGGAAACACGTGACTACCACTTAAAACATCATAGTGGATCCTTCTTCCCCAAACACACCAGAATGCTCAACCTCCCCCCCCCCCCCCCCCCCGCAAACTTACATGCCATGATCAATGCATTCTACAACTTTGCCAAAGGCCCCTTCACCCAAAGTGTCCACAATTTCATCTAAAGTGAGGGGGGAGAAAGAAGTGTAAGTATCTGAGCACAAATAACTAGTTATTCAAACAATGAATGCTTAAGCGTGGAATATTTTCAAATGATCTCTATCAAAGCATAACTAAGGTTTCAGCACTCAAATTATTTTATTTTCAGCTGCTACAAAGACAATTAGATAGAGCTATCTTTCTTGATCTAATCTCAAATTCCACTGATTATTTTGGAACTTTAGAAATATTTAAATTCTACAGAAAAGAAGAAATACAAAACAAACAAACAAACCCACGGAAAAAAAACAAAACAAAACAAAAAAGCAATGAAGAGTTTTTTAGCCCCCCGCTGACAAACTATTCTTAAAAAGATTATTCTGTCTGCAAAGTTTAAAAAGTGTTGAAAAATATTCTATACATCTTGCTCTTAGAACGTCTCCACTTTGACAGATCAGGTGACCCTCCTCATCATCCTCTATACTCCTGGATCTTTTCCTTCGGTGGCTCTTCTGGAACGGCAAGTGGGCAGCACCAAGATCGTCCAGCCAATCAATATATCAGAGTGAATTCAGGGCAGAATACGCAATTCATTCAGCGGGGAGATATTCAGGCATTCAGATAAGCACCAGGCCACGAACAGTTGGCAGGAGCAATTTCAAATTCAGTCCCCAGAAATTCACAGGGCACAGTTTATGTTACAGAAGAAAAACATGGCAAGGAACAGATTTTCAGATAAGATACTTAAAGTGGCAATAGAAAAAAACAACACAATTGTTTCTTTAAAATACTGATTTAATTGAAGTCTGAAATTAAAGAATGCAATGTCATGTTCTACTAATCTCTTGCTATAAAATAGCATATGCTGTGAGTTGAGATGTCTAGTTTGACAGAAAAATGTTTTATAATGTCCAAGATTAGTTGAAATTGTTTACTTAGTAATATTTTAAAATATACATGATTAAAATAAAAGGAAAAGGTAATGGCTAGTTAATTTCAATGTTCAATCTAATCAAAGCTAGTTTTACTGAAAACTTGGATGAAAACAGTATTTCAAAGTTTACTGATCAAACAGGTCTGAGTGTAAAAATAAAAGGGCAAGTTTTTAAAAATACATTTCCCACTCAGCGCCCATGTTCAGAACTGCAATGAACTAGCTGCAGACAATGCACTGTGCGACGGGACTACGCTGCATACCGGGTATTTAAGTATATCCACCAGTGCACCTGTCTAGTTTCCAACTCTCAGGAAAGGAGTTTCTTTTAAAGTAAGAAAAAATGTTCAAAATGAGAGATGAGTGTTCATTACTTCATAACATCGTATTACAAAACATAAAAATAGAACATTTTTAATATTAAAATCAAGAAACTCATGATGTGGTCTATGGAAAACAAGTAAATGTGGGCAAATGAGGACTAGCCAATAAATACAGATTAGCTATAAGAATTTGGAAGTTTCCTTTAAGAATTCCAGTAATATAAACAATATACACAAATTGTATTATATAAATTTTCCAAACTTATTGGCTCATCAAGAGCTTTACACACAAATACGTATCCACCCCCAATAAAAACAAAACCACTCATACCGAATGTGACTGATGGCTCGAGCAGTGTCTATTATGCTTCCTTTTAGGACTGCTTCTCCTGCTTCGGACTGAAGACTTACTGCAGTGGATTCGGTAACTGCTTTCCACATCTCTGTGGTAATGCCTAGGAATGTATCTTTCGCAGTAGTCATTTCTGTATTCGTCAACGTATCTCCTGTCCCGATAATCTCTCTCATTCAAAGACCTTGCTTCTAAATAATGACTGCAAACACATTGAAAGACTTCAAATTACTCTCTTCACCCTGGAGTAATGTGGTTCAAACACATTCTCTCAAGAATTCCTGGTTTCAAAAGCTAACTCAATAAAATTTCAAATTGATGAATTAGAATTTATACTTATCATAAACCTAATAATTTTACTTTAACCAACAGGCAAATGGGTTCCTATTTCTCTATTCTATAGACTGCTGTTAAGCACTTCATATCAAGGAACAAAGCTTGAGCCAAATCATTCCATTATGTCCACTGTTTACTTAAGTGTCCCTTTGCATTCTGGAAAAAGACCAAAAATTCACAAGACTGCATCGGTTTTATGATATATGCATCTGCATCTAAGCCTTCTTTCCCCACAGAGCCATGCACAGTTATAGGCAGGCAAAATTCCCTTTTCTTTTAATGTAATTTTTAGATCTCTTTGGCACACAGAGAATTCTTTCATAAAAGGGGGTGTTATTAGCTCTAGAAGGAATCTTAAGTGTACTCCAGGCATTTCATTTCACAGATCATTAAGATACCTAGAAGGGAAATGATTTGCAAGGGTTGTAGAACACAGTTTAACTGTGATTAGATGGACCAATTTTATTACACATATCACCTACCCTATCTCCTCTCTTTGTATATCTGGTTTCCTGTTGTTCCTTTAAAGAACCCACAAAAATAGCTTTTGAAGGTTGCTTCATGTGCCAAAGACATCTAAAATATGTCCCCCTAAAATGAGAAAAGGGATTTGTAATTACCTAATATTATAAGAGACCCGCCGCCCTACTTCCCTTTACATTTCTAATTTCCTGGTATGCCTGCTTATTACAAATACACATGAACTCTCAAAGAAAACAGCATTAGTTATTGCTACAGTAGTCAACTTCTGAATCTACAGATCCCTTCGAAATTCCGATGAAAGATATGGACCCTATTTCACCAAGAAATGTGCCAACACATCAACCAAACTTGGTAAGGGATTCCAGAGATCAGACCCCAGGAAGTCAATGTTACCCCACTGAGGTAGCCTCAATCGAACAGAAAGAAAAGGACATAAGATTCAACTGACCCAGTTTCCCGCCCCCCTCTACCTGGACTGAGTGTCCTCTTTGGCAGAGCGTGAGGCTTCAAGAGGGACGTGCATGGAGCACTGAGGGAGAGAGGGACGCCTGCCCAGTCAGACAGATCAGCTACAGGAACCCTGACAAGCAATGGAGTGACCATGTTGACCGGACCGCCCTCACCAGCCCTTTTTTTTTCCCAGAATGTACTGTCATTCTTTTACTGGAGGAGGGGAGGTGGGAGTGGCTGGTTTAGGCAGAAATAAAGAGAAGCATTTCTAAATTGGCTCAACAAAACTGGCATCAAATACAGGCTGTGGAGATGCACAGACCCCCTTTTCCCTTCCCCTAGCATCAGTCTTAAATTCTGTGCATTGGAGAAACAACTCAGGATATTAGAGTACGATTGTGGATCTAGGTCAGCGACCTGATCAGTTGGCTTGGACCTGTCGGGGAGATCAACCTAGAAGTGACCATATTCTTAAAGGCACCCGCCCCATAAAAGTCCAAAATCTTTAACAGAAAAAAACACACATAGTCTTTAACTGGAATAATGCAGGAAATTAGAACTGCTGACAATCCATAAACAATCTATAGAACAACAAACACGAAGTGTAGTAATACTATGAAGATAAACTAAAAAGATGAGGACCTCTTCAATCTGTAACAACCAAAGCTTAGAGATTATATGAAGCGCATAGAATTCCAAAAGCCATGGACAGAGTGAACAGGATGAAAAGATTTAATTTCTAAAAATATTCACTAAATATCTAGTGAAGTTTTCACTGTAGACCCTCAAAATAGCCAAGACCAATGAGGCTACAGACATTAGTTTTTATTTGCACACAGTCCTGCAGAAGAAAATATATACACACACAGCGAAAACCCAGCCAACAATGGACAGCTGGAGATTATATATGTAAAAATAAAGCTCAACAATGCAGGAAATGCTGAAATGTTGCAAGAGTGCTGAGGGTCATAAAAGAGAAAGCAAAGCACTCAAATTTCTGAAAATGGTTAGGGAAGACCTCATGAAAAAAGAAGGAAGGAGTTGCATGTTAAAGGAAAGACAAGGTTTGGACAAAGTGAAGACAAATGCCGGGGAGAAGCATGGCACATTACTGTTTCACACTCCCAGGGCAGTTGTGGCCACAATGTCTTAAGAGAGGCGTTTGTGCATTACTCAGGAAACTCTTAAGCAGACAATTCCCCTAAGAGCAATTTTCACGTACAGGAATATAAGCAGATAAACTGGAAACAGACCATCCAAAATCCTGCATGCCAGACTAAGGACTTGAAAATAGTGTTTCTCAAAGGGTGGTCTGTTTATCAGCAATACCAAAACACAGAATTATTAAAAATAAAGATAGGTGGACCTCAGGTCAGACTCAATCTAAATCTTGTAATATGAATTTTAAACGTACCCCCCAGGTGATTTTATTCACACTAAGGTTTGACAATCACTGTTTTAAGACTTGATACCCTATATTAGGAAGACATTTAAGAATTCTTACCACAGTACTGGGTTGGCCAAAAAGCTAGTTCGTTTTTTTTCTGTGTAATGGCTCTAGTAGCACTAAGTTATCTTTAACTTCATTCGGGACAATTTTGTTAGACTATTTTGAGAGCTGTTATATCAGCATGTATTTTAAAGAAAAACTTATCAAAATTGGCGAATTTTTGTGCAGCCATTTTAATATCGAAGACGGGAGAAATTATGCAACATTTCCAGCACATTATGCTTTATTATTTCAAGGAAGGTAAAAACGCAATTGAGATGCAGACAAAGTTTTGTGCAGTGTATGGAGAAGGCGCTCTGACTGATCAAACAAGTCATAAGTGGTTTGCAAAGTTCTGTGCTGGAGATTTCTCTCTGGACAATGCTCCATGGTCAGGTAGACCAGTTAACAGCAATCAAATTGAGACATTAAATGAGAATAATCAATATTATACCATGGGGGAGATAACCGACATACTCAAAATATCCAAATCAAAAGTTATTGGTGAGAATAAAAATGTCTTTTACTTTACAGAAAAAAACTAAACACTTTTTAGCCAACCTAATATGTAAAGGTGGTGTTTTAGCCACATTAGTCTTACTGTGCATAATTGATTGATTTAAATCTGTAGGAAGGGATACTAAATCACAAGCAACAACCAAAAGAAATCAGAAAAGACCTTTTGCAATATACAAAAAAGGTAAAATAATTGATATACACTAAGTTTTCACAAAGAAAACTAAGAAAACGTAAGAAAAACACACTCTAATAGAAAAAATAGGCTAAGAATAAAAAAAATAACGTTCAAGTGGTCAATGATTATGCCAGTAGACATAATTCACTAAAAATTAAAAATTTCATTTGGCATCCCAACATGCCAAGAGTGCCCTGGCGGGTGTGGCTCAGTGGACTGAGTGCTGGCCTGCAAACTGAAAGATTGCGGGTTCATTTCCCACTCAGGGCACACACCTGGGTTGTGGGCCAGGCTCCTGTTGGGTGCAAATGAGAGGCAACCAATCTTTGTACTTCTCACATGTTGATGTTTCTCTCCCTACCTTTCTTTCTCCTTTCCCCTCTAAAAATAAGTAAAATCTTTAAATATGTAGCAAGAGTTCACACCCTTTAACTTTGAAAACATCCCTTTTTAGAATCTATTTTCAGAAAAGAGGCAAAGATTTGTATCAAAGATATTTTAAGAATTAGAAATAATTTATATCCAAACAATGGGATAATAGCTTCCTACCAAAGTTACCTTCTTTATACTTTTCTGCATTTTTAATGATTTTATAAAAGACATCCTTTTGAAGTTTTCAATCTTCAAAAACTATTAGAATATTCTAGATTATGGAGACTGACTACCATCAGACATCTCTGGTGCGAATGTCAAAGAAGCTATTGGCCTGGTGGTTAACTGGACTTAGTATCACGTTTATGTACTTAATTATGAACACGAATGAATAACACTTCCTTTCTACATATACAATGTATAGTAAACCTGGGCTGACCAGTTTATGTTAAGCCCTACAGAATACTTTGTATTTGTTATTAGGGCACAGATGTTTTTCTATAGTATATTAGCTAGCGCAGGCCACTGAAGTCTGTTATAGACCCACCCTCTTCCTCCCAAATAGCAGTAACAGTGTGTGAGGAAAAACGATCAATCTGCGCTGACTACCAACAAGCTCACTATTCTACAGAACAAGTCTGCTTTAGGATGGAGAAGGAAAAAATTACATACTGTTTTTTAAAGTAACCCCAGCTGGCTAATTTAGAAAGCAATCTGGTAAACAGTCCCAATGGAACATCTGCACAAAACAAGGAGAAAACATAAGACCAACAAAACAAACGAGAAAAGAAAATTAATGGAAGACAGGATGAAAGAAATTCTACTCACCTAGCCTTTCTTTAAAGATTTAAGCTTTGAAATTCTTTTAATTTTATATGAATAATTACCTCCAAATTTCACAGCAGTAAAAATACAGTAAAACAAAACCCATGTTATCGGACGCTTTCATTGAAGCTCTTTCCTAAATTACTGGCTACTACCTGTGCAAAGGAATGGTTTCTAAAATAACCAGGCTTCTGAAAATCCCAAACATACCCGCTGGCCTTACTGACAAAAATAACCTGTAGAGTGCAGTGTAAGTGAATGATCCCCCAACGCCCTTTAACACAGCCGAATAGTACATGCTGTTTTTCCCACCTGAAGTTATCCTCCCTGCCCCCCATTCTCTCTCATCTGTGGAACACTGCAGGAGCACCCTAACGTACCTATGTCCCTCCTACATACAAGTTTCAGGCACAGACTGCGTGTCCTATCATCGCTATTAACTTTTTGTGTCCTATGTCCCTATGCTGCTGGTGGCTGGGACTTAACTGTTCCCACCACTCCCAGAGAGAAGGATAGGAACTCTTTGTTTTATTAGAGCTGTAGCCTCAGCCCTTATACAGTCTTGCCTACAACAGGCATTCAGTAATTTCCGAATATTTATTGACTGAATCATAAAATAACTTGACATATGAAAGCTACATAAGCTAATAATAAATCACTAAAACTATTAGTGTGAACACACTACTAGCTCAATTTACCAATCAGATTCTTTAAACTGGTGACGTGGTTTACAATGTCTGTTCTCTTGCGTACTGCTGTGGGACCTCCTCTTCCGTTTGTGGCTTCCCCTGTAGCTTTCATGTCCCCAGCTTTCTCTATCATCCCAATGAGGGCAGTGAGTTCTTTTGGAATGCCGCATCTGTTAATGGAAACAAAAAGCGAGTTGTGGAGAGTATGGATGGTTATGTTTAGCAAATAAAAGATTATACATTAATATTATTTAAATGTAAACACCCAGAACATGGCATCACTCAGGTTCTAAAATCTTTTGTAGGCAACGTTTCCCAAGGCACGGGGCACTACTCACTGGTATGTCAGGGGATTTCAAGTGGCATGCACACAGAACTAGGACTAAATGATGAATAACACAGTGAGAACTTCATATATTTTCTTTCAACTCTTCTGGACGGATTCTCAGCTAGGTGCTTATCTGCAACTAACACCTACTAAATAATGGTTTTTAAAAGATTTTATTTATTTTTAGAAAGGGGAAGGGAGGAAGAAAGGGAGAAACATCAATGTGTGCTCGCCTCTTCCGCACCCCCTGCTGGGGACCTGGCCAAAAACCCAGGCATATTCTCTGACTGGGAATCAAACTGGTGGCTCTTTGGTTCACAGGCCGACACTCAGTCCACTGAACCACACCAGTCAGGGCTCACTAACATGTAAAAACCATAAAAAGACCAAGGTTCAGGCTTGGAGCCTTCAGTAGAGAACAATATCTAGCCAGAAATTAGTAACTTTTTTTTGGTTTTCATTTATATCATTACCTTCTTTTTATGGTAAATTTTTAGCAATCTCCTAATTAAGTTATTAATACGATTTATTTAAAAATGTTAACTAACACGTGAACTAATCTAAAAGGAAATACTATCACAAGTGTCATGGGGCTTTGGTAAAACACTTGGAAGCTACTACAAATATCTGAAGTCAGAGAAACACTTAGGGATACTGAACACAGATGACTCTGTTAAAAAGTATAGAGCCATCAATGAAGCTTTTTTCTCAAACATGAGAAGAGTTCCTTTCACTAAATCTGAAAATGACTCCGAGCTTTGAAAAAATAAAAAGAGGTGAATAGAACAAGGTATTCGACAGAGAAAGTTAAGAGCAACAGAAAGATAATCTTATGAACTCGTCTCTAACAAGATTTCCAGGTCATCCTACAGTTATTCTTAAAATTAAAACCTTTCTGTTGTAGATCTGGAGTTGACACTGAAGAAACCAACCCACAAGGACGCCCATGGTCGCAGTGAAACCAGACGAAAATAGGGGCAATCCCCCGACCCCATCTGTAACCTCTACTGCGTGGGGTCTTTCCGTGCTCAGCATCTGTGTTCCATCACTTTGGTCCCCACTGTCTCTCCCCATCTGCACTCTTCTCAGAGCAGTCACATTTTTAACAGTGATGGCCAAACTGCGCTGGGCAGGGGGAGTCTCCCAACTCAGCAAGGAGCTGAGAAACGGTAAAATGGAGCAACACCAGCTAACTTCCTTCCGCTTGCCCAAATGAGCTCGTACGAAGTAAACCAAATCAAGTACAAAACTTAAGTGACTGCAAATAGATTAAAAAAGACTTTGAAGTTGGGCAGCTTCAATTCTCCTGGGAGGCATTCCCTAAGAAAATGCAGGCATCTGTGCATCTGAGCCCCATGCCATCAAACCTTTTGGCCCAGTTCTCTTGCTGACTCTGATTCCAGGCCCACCAAACACCTGATAATGTAGCTTGCTTTAAAAAAGGACGAGAAGGCATGGGTCAGGCCAAACAAACCCCCCCAAGCCTCAGCAGCATTGTCACTGGGAATTCGTAAGTGAGCAATCTGGCTTGACAGGCACTTCAGTCCGGGACACTGGAATGAGTGACTCTACAAACGAGGTTAAAAAAAGGCTGTCAGAAGAGCCATAAACACATTTCTTGGAATTCTTTTGACCCTTCGACTACCAAAAGTGTATTTTAACCACATTGGAAACTCTGAAAAACATCTGTGTCAGGCACTCTCAGGTAACATCAAGCAAAATTACCACCTCTGGTGACCAACAGTTATTATCACGACCATCCATTATTAAGCACTTGTTGCAAAACTTAGGTGTCTGCTTTAGTTTTATTTTTTTCCTCCTACTCTCAGTCTGCCCAGCCAGCTCCCCTCTAATAAGGCAGGCTTCTCAAACCACTAAAGTTAGCAATATGCACATATTAAAATTCGAACGCGCATTTTAGGAGAGCCAGATTTTTACTTCTCTAATTAACTTCGCTACTTCAAATTTAAGCCAGCTCTAGGGAACGTCTCCCTCCCCCGCCACTACCGTTCAGGAAAACTTTCTCAGGAGGCAGAGAGAAGGCTCCTGGACGCACATTCTCTGTATAAGTCTCCTTTGGATACACAAAAAAGAAAAACTACCCAGAATTACTACACTACCTCCAATTAATAAAGAATCCTACGTGCTGAAATCACAAGATATCTTTAAAAAAACCAAACCAAACACAATGGACCCATATGCATATACCCGCATCGGGTATCTGATTCTTTACCGCCCTCCACTACTCCACGGTGCCCGACAAGTTTACGTTCTGCACGTGGGTAAGAAATATCGGGAACGGTCGGAGCTACGACTAGCTGGCTCCAGGAGGGCTGCGTTTCACCGTAACAAGCAGCCGTGGGCGTGCGCGTGGAGCGCAACCCTACAGGGTAGGAGCCGGACGGCGGGCCCCGTCGGTCGGAGGGCTCCTTCCCAGGCACCGGAGCAGCACCCCGCGGCTCCTCCAGGAACGCACGACGCACACGTGTCAGAAACGCGCTTGGGCGGTAACAGGGCGTGCTCCAGCTCGGGGAAAATCAGAGCCGCTCGAAGGACAAGCCTCTCCCTATTTCCACCTCCCACTACGAGGTGAGTTCCACTTCGCGGACGCGCGGTGCTCGGACGCCCGGGCCGCACCCCGGCGCGCCTGGCCAGGGCCTCCGGCGCGCTCCCAGACGGGAGCCAACGCTACCGCCGCCCGCGGCCAGGCATCCAGGGCTGGACTCCCTCCAACAACGCACACCCGAAAGGCGGGTCTCCAAGGGCTCGCCGAAACGTCTTCTCTCTCCCCTGCGGGGCGGGAGCGGCCGGCCTCCGGAGCTGCGAAGCGAGCGGCCAGGGCCCCCAGGGAAGAGTCAGCGGCAGAACCGCGGCCTTCCTGCCCCAGGACTTTAAATCCACGTCACACCTGCGCACCTTTAGGTCTGGAAGGCGACCGGCGGAGCTGCGTCCCGAAGGAACCCCGGTCGCCGAGGCCTCTACCCCGGTCGTCTCTCCGACACCTGACTCCGAAACCTAAAAAGAGTGGAAAACCGCCCAACCCAGCACGCGTCCCCTGAAGCCTTACCTCTGCAAAAGCAAAAAGCCCTCTGGCTGAGAAACGAAGCCAAACCGCCGTCTTGCCACACAGACCGCTGCGACAAAAATCCTACAAAATGGCGGCTGCGCTGTCTCCCAAAATACCCCAAGGGGGCCTCTAGCTCCACCTTCGCCGCGCAATCGCGCTTGCGTAACAAAGCCTCGCGTGATCCCGCCCCTCCCCGAAAGAGGAGGGGCTACGTGAGGCGTCACGGCCGGGCTCCGCTCTCCACAGTGCGGCCGCGCGGGCCGGTTCGTTGCCCCCGCTAGTCCTAGTTGGACCTGGGCGACGTCCCAGTAAGAAATTGGGAAGAAGGGCGTGTGCCCTGCCCCAATCTTGTGGCTTGAGGTTTGCTCTTTTTGGCGGGGGGTGCGGGGAGGAAGATGGCTACCTTGAGTGCGGCACCGCTCTGCACGGCCAGCCGTGGCCCCATTTCCTCCTCTCTGGATCAGGGGCCCGCACCATCGTACTTCGGCTGTCCGCCCTCAACCTTTCCCAGGGCCTCAACCCCGGATGGTGCCAGCGCGCAGGAGAGAAGCCCCAGCCCTGGCCAGGTAGTTCAGTTGGTTAGAGGGTAGACGGGAAACACCAAGGCTGTGAGCTCCATTCCCAGTCAGGGCACATACCAGAATCAACCAATGAATGCATCAATAATATCGACGCATTTTTGTCTCTGCCTCTCTCTAAAATCAACAAATAAAATTTTTTTAAAAAAGAGATGAACTCCCAGGTCTGCCCTGGCGCAGGGCTTGTGCTGGGGCAAGTTCAGTGAGCAGGAGATACTTGTCCAGCCTGCTTGGAACTTCCGGTCTACAAATGGATTCGGATAAATAGGATGTCTCAAAAAACAAGCTCAGGGGTACTTATCTTTCTTAAGGCATCTTTGCTAGAAGATCACAACAAAATGCAGTTTCGGTAAGTTTCCTCTTTGTTATGGCCCCTCCTCCTGGGCAGATATGGAAGCTGGAGGTCTCCCTAACGAAGGTCTTCCCGGTGTTTGCCCCCTGGATTGACTTTATTTCACCAAGGCAGGGTACTGTCTGAGGACTAATGAGCATCCACTAAGGGGTTTACTTCAAATGTATTTTGCGGTTTTATGAATCCACAGACAGTCCCTATTGTGAGTGTGTAGGGTGAGAAGAGAGCCAAAGTGAGCCTTGGGGGACACGACTGAGGGACAGAGGGAAAGTGCCAGAGGAGGAGTCATCGGAAGGAGAGGAGCATCAGGAGTGTGGCATCAGAGAGAGCAAGGGAGAGAAGGGCTTAACCGAGGGCAGAGCGGACAGTATCTCCTGCTGGGAGGAGTTCAGCTGTGGTTAGCACTAAGAAGTGTTAAGGGGATTCTGTTTTTTGACAGTGATTCCCTGGAATAAAGAGAAAGCCAGAAATCAAATGTGAGAGGGTAGGGCTGGGTGGTTGTGGGCATAAACCTGATAGCATGTGGGAGACCTGAACTCCTCCTACCTTTTAGGTGAAAGGACAGCACAGTATTTAAGTGATCTAACATCACAGAGAACTGCCACCTGCTTTGGATGAATTGGGCTCTCATGGAGATTGCACACGACTTCAAGAAGTGAAGTTAAAAAAGACCTAAATGGAGCCCAGGCTGGTGTGGCTCAGTGGACTGAATGCTGGCCTGCAGACCAAAAGGTTGCTGTTCAATCAGTCCCCACTTGCAGGTGTGTGAGAAGCAGCTGATCAATGTTTCTCTCCCTCCTTTCCCCTCTCTCTAAAAATAAATAAATAAAATCTTTTTAAAAAGATATGTTGAATTCTCATGAAGAGTGTGCCACACTTTTCAAGCAGTGAAGTTGAAGAGATAATTGGGAAATTTTTTATGCTACAGATTGACAGGCAATATCATTCTTTTACCTGAAATAGCCACCATGTCTGCATCTACAGATATAAATCTTACCTATCTTTCAAGGACCAACCATGTCATCTCTGATTCCATCAGTTCCCACCCATCTCCTGGCTCTTAACTATTCCAGTTGGAGATTAGGTCCTCAAACAGCCAAGGCACACTAATGTTCCTGCAGTCACCCAGGTGTCCAACCAATTTTGTCCAAAGAGTGAAATTTATTGGTCCTGCAACAGATTGCAGAGTGTTTCGGGGACATACGCCGATGGAATGCTGAGCTGTGCGGACTGGGCCAGCTGGCTGCAGACAGAGGCAGACATTCGAGCTGGCATCAAAGGAAGTTCACCTTTGTGCTCTACTATGGGAGATGTTTATCTTGTGAGGGTAGATGAGAGTGGGGGCAGGACAGGGCACAGTTCTGCTTGAACAGCAACACAAAGTTAAAAGGCGGTCCAGTGGAAAGGCTGCCTACAGAGGCATTTTTATAGATCTCACCAAACAGTGATAAAACCAAATAGTGGAGTCTGCTTTGTAATTACTGCTATCTTGTTTTAGTGTCATTTTGAGTATTTTAAGTGTGCCACAAAAAGGACTCATATTTGAAAGAGAGTAGTTATTAGAGGAACTTGGGAACGCCCTATGACTAGCATCTCTGTGTCATCTGAGGTAGCACTGTGGTGCTTATAATTGCCCTCTCTGGCTTGTTCTGACTGGAGACAAGGGCCTGATTTATATTGCCTTTGAGATCTCAATGCCCACCACCCAGTACCTATATTTAGGTTGTTTACACAAGTTGCTTCTGGCCATTTGCACAAAGTTCCAAAGTAATTGGATCAAAAGTGGAGATTTACTCCCAGAATCCTTGTGCCAGTTAACAATCTTACACGGCAGCCTCCACCATTTCTAAGTCAATTATCTGAAAAATGAACACTTTCCGTCAGAAGACTTAATGAAAGGTTCTCAATGTCTGAGAATCCACTCTAACGCTGGAAAAACTGCCTAATGCAGTAGCTTCGTCTATCCACAAGAATAAATATGTCCAACATAAAGGAAGAATAAAGAAATGGGACCTCAGCAAATTAAAAAGCTTCTGCATGGCTAAAGAAAACAGCATTAAAATGAAAAGAGAACTAACTACATAGGAAAACATATTTGCCAAGGATACCTTGGACAAGGGTTTGATCTCCAAAATATATAAAGAACTTACACAACTCCACTCCAGTAAGACAAAAATCCCAATTAAAAAATGCCAATTAAAAAAACTGAACAGACACTTCTCCAAGGAGGACATACAGAGGGCCCAGAAACATGTGAAAAGATGCTCAGCATCACTAGCCATCAGAGAGATCCAAATTAAAACCACAATGAGATACCACTTCACACCAGACAGAATGGCCATCATAAACAAATCAACAAACAAGTGTTGGAGAGGATGCGGAGAAAAGGGAACCCTAGTACACTGTTGGTGGGAAAGCAGATTGGTGCAGCCACTGTGGAAAACAGTATGGAATTTCCTCAGAAAACTAAAAATGGAACTGCCTTTTGACCCAGCAATTCCACTGCTGGGATTATATCCTAAAAGCCCCGAAACACCAATCCAAAAGAATTTATGCACCCCAATGTTCATAGCAGCACAATTTACAATAGCGAAGTGCTGGAAGCAACCTAATTGCCCATCAGTAAATGAGTGGATCAAAAAACCACGGTACATTTACATAAGGGAATTCTACGCAGCAGAGAGAAAGAAGGAGCTCCTACCAACAGCATGGATGGAACCAGAGAGCATTATGCTAAGTGAAATAAGCCAGGTGGTGACGAACAAATACCATATGATCTCACCTTTAACTGGAACATAATCAACAAAAGAGAAAAGCAAACAAAATATAACCAGACACATTGAAATTAAGAACGATCTAACAATAGACAGAGGGAAGGGGGGAGGGGACAATGGGGGGAAGGATTTTCAGGAACTACTATAAAGGACTTATGGACAAAACCAAGGGGGAGGGTGGAAGCAAGGGAGGGAAGTGGGTTTGGCTGGGGCGGTGGGGAGAAAATGCAGAAAACTGTAATTGAACAACAATAAAATAATAAATATATCCAAGAAAATCTCAGGTTAAACCATGTTTTTTTAAAAAATCATAGCTTTAAAGGGCAATCCAAGGGATATTCTTATCATCTATTCTAGTACAGACATTCTACATGCTTAACTTCAGACATGGAAAACGGCCATCCATGAAAGCGAAGTTCCAGAGTAAGTCTAAGTTGTTGTGTAAATTAAGTTTGACAAAAGCTTTTCACATATAGAGAAATTTTACATAGATGTGAACACACCTTTGAGGAATTAAATCTCTTTTGTAAGTTACTTATTACTGATAACCTATCTTCATTCAATTATATTTTTAAGCTATCAATTAAATATGCATTATGTACTAACTACATGATCTCATTTAATAGTCTAAACATCCCTGTGAAATAATCGTTGGTTACTTGCTCTAGGTCGTTGTTATGCACTACCAGAGCCAAAATTCAACCCCGGACCTTACTGGCTCCAAAACAGTTAACCATCCCACTGACTATTCCAATTTATGCAACAAAGTATAGAGCAACTGACTTTACTTCCTTATTAGGCATAATCTCCTGGGGTCCATCTTTCAGCCAGGCCAACTGGGCTGTTTTTAAAAATAAAATTTCCGGGGTGATGTATCATCAAAGGCTCCTTGTGATGAAGAAAACAGGTCAGTTTATCTCCAGCACAGCCAGGTCACCAAGGGGCCCATTGTGCCTTCCTCACTGACCAGCAAGTCACAAAGGGCCTCCCATGCATCACAAACTGCCTAAGGTGGGTAACAGCTCAGGTTTCTCCAGTGTTTCCTGACACTGGTTGTGAGGATATTAAGCTGGATTCAGTCCCAGAACACAAGGCTAGAAACATTTCCCGACACCCAGTGCACTTTGCAGTATGTATGTAAGGTTCTGTAGGGAGTAGGACAGACCCGTCATTCCAGTCTCCTTGTCCATTTCCACCCCTCCCATGAACAGGCTTTGAAGCCAGGTTCATGTATTAGAGTCTCTTAACTTTGTTACCCACGATCCCAGCGATGAACCATCAATCCGATGAAACCATTGAAGGGAAAATATATTTACGTAAATCCTAAATGTCTTATGAACATTGTAGAACCCTACATAAAAGCGTGAAACTATGTAACATGTATTTTTTTGTCTCTGAATCTTCTGGGGTTACCCTTTTAATGTGTATCAAGTTCCTATTTCATTCAGTTATAGGAAGTAAAGTATCCTTCAGAATATTCGGATGATTTCTAGAGAGGGTGTTAGCTTTCCTGGAGATTTCCTGTTGCCTCTCACTCCAAATTCCCCTCCTGGGCTCCAGCTCTCAGTTCCCTATACTATGGCATCTGCAGTTGCTGTTCTTGCTTCACAGTGCTCTGTGCCAACGATGGACACGGGCCTTGTTTATTCCCCAGAGTCTACTATCCCATAGTGTTTATGCAGAAGAGGCTTATGAATTGGAGGGTAGGTACAACACAGATACAAAACCAACTTCAAATTTAGTATCAGAATTCATAATTCCTAAAGTTCCCATTCCTTTCCCGTCACAGGTAATTTCTTATTGACCTCTTCCTCCTTAGGACTCAACCAGCCAAATTCCTTGGAATCATCCTCAAATTTTCTCTCAGGAGCTTTCTACCATTTTCTATTCATCCTTTATTATTCATAAAATATTTATTGAGCACTTACTTATTCCTCACACTGTCCTAGACCCCAGGGATACGGAAGTATACAAAACAAAGTACCTGACCCTATTAGGTTCCAGTTGGGGAGAAAGAAAAAAATGGAAATAAATTCAGTATGTTCCACATGCACCATGACGGAAACAAACCAGGAACTGAAAGAGTAACGGGGGGGCCTGCTGCAGTCAGGATGCTCACAAAAGGGTTCTTGGCGGATTCGACAGTTGAAATAGAGGATTCTTACGACTTTGACTAAATTTAGCTTTAAATCCTAGCTCTAGAAGTCATCCCTCTCAGTATATATATATATAATAAAAATCACTCCAAGACCTAACCTTTCCCCGGGATAATCGGCAACCCCAGAGGCAGCAGGACAGTTGCCGGGACCTGACTCGTGATCACAAGTTCTGGGCCCTCTGGCCGGCTAAAGACCACGTCTTGACCGAAGTTCTGTTTCAGTTCCTGAGCCCTAAGGCAGAAGGGCCCTCTGTCCACTTTCCCATGAAACCAGAGGGCACCAGAACAGACCTCAGAACTGGTCCTTGAGGACAGGGACCTATTATCCTTCCCTCAGCTCTGATCAATCAGCTCACAGAACAACCCCAAACCCTTAACCCATGGTGTCTTGTGATTCTACCTAGACCACAGGTGGCCAACACAAGGCCCGTGGGCCAAAGCCGGCCGGCACCTCGTTTCCTCCCTGGTGGCCGTACCAAGCTCCTTGCCCCTACTTGAGGAGTAGTGACATTTATACAGTCCTTAAATGACATTTGTCCCTTTGAAGGCCACCGCGAGGCTGCTGTGGCCCCGGTGGCAATGAGTCTGACACCCCTGCCCTAGGTGATCTGAAAGCTGCACATCATTGGGGAGTTCAGGCTTTTGGGCGTTACCTTCCCGTTCTCCAGGGTGGCAACATTCCGGATAAAAGCCAGTCTTTCTCCACCACAGTTCTCGGTGTTGAGAGTTTGAGAGTTGAGAGTTTGAGGGCTCTGCTAGCACCAGGTGGACAGACTCTTTCCATCCAGTAACCCTGTGGAGAGTTAAAGGAAGAGGAGGCTGGCCTTGTGAAAAATGGGACAAAACTCCACTGCAGGTGTCCCTCAACTCCAGGAGGAAACATTTCTGAGGACATTGTTTGACGTTTTGCGATAGGAAGAAAAAATGTAGAACAAAGCACATGTCCACCACCAGAGAAAAGTAAAGTGGATATATACTACACATCAGTTAAAAGAACTAAATTTACAAATAATTTGGATACAATAAAATAATATTTTATTACAAAATGTTTGTCATAATGCAACAAATCAATAAACTACAACATGAAGAAAAAGAACTAAATTTACACAGAGACCTAAATGTTGAGTAAAAAAAAACCCAAAAAGTGGTTTATAACACAGTATAATTTATGCAGATTTTAAAGACAACTACACTACGTTTCCAAGGATACACGTATATTTAAATACGTGACTTGAGGGCACATTGAAAGGACAGTATATTAAATGCACTAGAGACCTGCTTCTCAGAGTTCTGAACTTCAGCACAGGGGCCCACGGAGGCTGCTCCCAGTTTGCTTTGCAGCTTTGCTACCCTTAACATTAGATACTGGGTCTTATTTCCAACACAAAATTCCCCGTGGCTGTCACAGGTCTCTGGCTCCACGGTGTGCTTCGAGGTGGCAGCTGGCTGACCTGCCCCGATCTTGTCATTTTCATTCTTCAAGGCTTTTATTTTTTTGACAAGCCTCTCCCAATATTTTGTTTTACATTTTTATTGTTATTCTGTTACAGTGGTCTTCAAGGCTTTTAAAACCATTAACAAAGGCAAGCAACACAACAATTCTTGTAGTTACCAGTGTTTCCATACTTTTCTAGTGCCTCCAACCGCTGAGGAAGCCAATGCTTCATTCTGCCCCAACCTCATCCCAACTCACCACCTTTGACAGTGTTTTCTAGATCCGAGGGGTATATACATATTTTCTGTCTCACCACTTTGTCCCCCTTAGAACAGTGATAAGGGCCATTGCCTTATTCCTGCTTGTAAAAGGGAGGCTTCCAAAGTTTTGAGTTAAGTTTCACGTTGTGACTTTTCTTCTCAATATGTTGCGAAAATATGTCCGTATCAGTAATTATTTACGTACAGCTAACCCCCAGCATTGCGGGGTTCTGTATTGACAGACTCACATGTTCATTAAAACGTATTTGCGACCCCCAGGTCAATACCCACTGTGCTTTCATGCTCACTCACAGACACGAGCAGAGCAGCAAAAACTGTCAGTCCCCCAACGGGCACACCCCCAGCTGAGGGCAAGCAAGGCCGTGCTCTGCTCTTGTTTTGGCTCTCATGCTGCAGACAGGTACCTTTATTATGGCCCACTTGGGCCACCTTTTCACATTTTTGTGCTTTTTCTTGGTTATTTCACTGTTTCGAACAGCCCCTAAGAGATGTGCTGAACTGCTGTGTGGCGCTCCTAAAGCAAGACGGCCATCACGTGCTTTACAGAGAAAATATGAGTGTTAGCT
Organism: Desmodus rotundus; assembly: GCF_022682495.2. NCBI lineage: Eukaryota > Metazoa > Chordata > Mammalia > Chiroptera > Phyllostomidae > Desmodus > Desmodus rotundus. The sequence goes on from NC_071396.1 coordinate 42,500,438, forward strand.
TTATTCAGGCCTGAGTATGGTGCTCTTGGTCATGACCTGACTCAGCAATACATATTAAATGGGTGTCTTTAAACGGAAACACACATTTCAAACACTGTGTCAACCAATCGGTTGATAAAAGTATTGTGACGTGAGGCTCGCAAGAACCTAACCTTATTTCCCCTAGAGGCAATGATTAAGTATCACTAGTCCAGTGTCCTTGGCAATTCTGTAGACCTTAGTCAATGCAAATAATTGATCAACTACATATATTAAGATAAAAGAGTTTCTTCTCCCTCGGAGCTGGAGTCTGCAGGTGTTCTGACGCCCTGGAGGAACCCCCCTTCTACAGAGGGGGGGCTCTAGTCCTCGCTACACTCTGCACTAGCTTCTGCAAACAACCACAAGGGCCTCCCTCCACTGGACTTAGAAATGGCAGGCCAGGTGCCCCTGAGAGCTGTGCAGCGAGGTGCAAACTCTATAACCTGATTTTCTTATTGTGGCTGAGTTTATTCTCAATTTTTAAAAACTTAAAAATTTATTTTTTTAAAGTATTGTTGATATACAATATTACAGGGATAGGCAAAAGTAGGTTTACATCTGTGAGTATATGAAACATGGCGTTTATTCTTATACTACTGTTTTTTAATTATTGTATTATTTTCCATACAAACAACTGTAGACCTACTTTGCCTGCTTCTGCACGTTAGTTTCCGGGGCACAACGCAGTGACCCGGCATTTACACACCTTACAACGTGCTTGCCGCAGCCAGCGTAGCACTTGCCTGCCGCCTTGCGGTGTCTTGTTATGACTGTTGACTGTGAGTGTTGACTGTTATGATTATGGGTTCCCCTTCACCTCCTGCACCAGTCCCCCTACTCACCCTTCCCAAACACAATATGTGCAGATCTCTTAAGCCAAAAATATATGAAAAATTCCTGAACACGACGTTAAAAAATAATTCAATTGAGATATATTCCTTGTTTGTGACCAATAGACAAAATATTAAGTGGTTCATTCTTTTAAAAAATCTTATAAAGGTCCACAGCAACCCCAATACAAATGTCACCAAAGCTCTTTTGCAGCTACTGACAACCCGGTTTAAAGCTGGAGGAGCACAGATGTTGAAGGTCAGCAGACACGTTAGGACGTCCCAGGCCTGCTCGCCTGGCTCTCCGCCTTCTGCCTCGCAGGCAAGTGTTCCTGCTCTGCACGCCCTCTCGGCCTTGAACTCTGCTTTCCCCACCGGTCATCCCCTCTCCCTGCAACACTCCTCCTGGTCCTGAGCTCGTCTCCTGGCCGTCACTCACTGCTCTCCAAGTAGGCACTTCCATCTCAGCTCGTTCTAGATCCATTCCACGACGCTGCCCTCATCTCTCAGCACATCTGGTACGCACCCCGACCAGGGACCGAACACACAACCTAGGCATTTGCCCCGACCAGGAATTGAACTGGTGACTTTTTGCTTTGTGGGACGATGCCCAACCAACAGAGCCACACCGCCTTGATGGCAGAATCTGTGCTCTGGCCCCATCAGGTGTTTGAAACAGAGCCCAGAGCTGGGTGTATGACAGAGGCTCAAGAAGTGCTTGTGATGGAAAGAACATCTGTGGGACTCCGGGCCAGAAGGCGGAGGGGCCACTGTTGCTGTGGGTGCATCAGCACCCCAGGCTGAGCTCTAAGGACGACGACTCATTCACCCCTCTCTATCCTGGCATCTCCGGAAGAAAACCCTTTCTTCATTTCTATTTTTGGAAGCCTGGAGAGTATTCTGGGGAGATGGCCATTGAGGCTAACCCCTCTGAAAGACGTCACAATGGGAGGGTCACTTGTGCTTGGAAACTGCCATCACTAGATGACAGAGGGCCGAGATCCACACCTCTGCACTGAAAGGGAGCAGAGAGTCAGAAGTGGGTGATGTAGTGAGAGCCGGCCAATGAGTCTTCTGAGAAAACAGGCAAACAAGCTTAGCAAGAACTGGAGGTGGGCGTGTCTGAGTAAACAGCGAGGGGATGGGGAGGGAGAGAACAAAGAAGCCTCACACAGTCCGGGCTCCCCAGGGCCCCAGTGGATGCAACAGCAGGTAAGGGCTGGGGTGCAGCCACCACTGGGCTAATCAGAGGGGCAGAGACACCAAGTGGGTCTGACGGCTGACACACTGATCCTGGCCCCAGGGTCAAGGGTCAAGGGCAGAGAAGTGGAGCAAAAAGTCGCAGTGCTCCACAGCCTGCTGGTATGGGATCAACGACTCAGGAACTGCCCACCCCGTGTCCTCCATATGGCTCACAGGGCTGTAAAGTCCTCACTCAGCAGATGGCGAAAGGGTTGAAAAAAAACTTTCTAGACTAAGTGGACTGAACTCCTTAGAGCTAAACCCATGAGGAAGAGCAGAACCTCAGATGTCTGAACCCTCTTCCCCCCACCCAACCCTCCACCCTGCAGCCGGTGAAGCCTCACAGAGGCAGCTGGGGCAACTCGGGACAGCTCTGACTGTGGCTTCTGGCTACAGGAAGCAGTGCTGGGAACACAGCGGCCAGAAGACCCATGGCCCACCACTTCCAGTCCGGGGAAGGGTTCCCGAGATGAGATGGAGGGGTTGTAAAGGGCAAGCCCACCGCCTCAGGGAATGTAGTGTTTCCCCTGCCAAGGTGACACCGCCCCACGAGTCCCCAGAAGCCCCGACAGTGCAGGTAGAACAAATGACCCTTGTGCTTCAGAGCCTCCTACTAGGAAACAAGAGAAAGACCTTTGGTCACCAACAGGCTGAACGGTGAGTCATCAGATACGTTTTAAAAACGGATTTCAGCCCCACAAACACCCAGGCAGAGAAACAATCCTCCATCAAGAACAATGAATAGGAAACGTAACACAGGAATTCAGAAAGAAGGTAAAAACACTGGCTTCTAAGTCGGTTTTCTGGCTGCACTCACAGGGGCCAAAGAAGCATTAAGGGAGGGGCTTCTCCCATGAGCCACGACTCAGCAGCCTGCCCAGTGGTCCCCAATGGCCCAGCCTGGAGCGTGGGGTGCAGGCCAGGTGTGGGCCTCACACAGCGGCACCCTGGGTTTGTCCCTGAGCCAGGGGTTCAGGTCCAGGCCCCCAGAGGTGGCCCATCACTGCGCAGACTGCCCACTCTGTGAAATTCGCATCTAAGCAGACCCACTGCCTGCCTCCAGGTAGAATGACAGAAGCAGCGTCACAGGGCCCTGACGGTGGAATGTGAGAAACGGTTCCGCCACCACCCTCAGTCACGTTACACTTGGTCATTAAGTCTAAGTGTGCACCAGGCTCCAAAGGGCAGAACCGCATGTGACCACTTGCTCCAGGAGAGGAGGCCGCCCAGGGGCAGACGGCTGGTCCCCATGGATCTCTGAGCGTGCCACCTCCGGAGGCAGAGGTGAGCACCAGAGGACTCAAAGGGAAGGCTGAGACTAAAGTGACAGGTGTGACCAGCACCTGGCCCATCTCAGAGCTCAAGTCCGGAGAGGAGAGGGGTGACTCCCTAGAATAAAGTCTCAAATTCCTTCAGGACCTAAAACACCTGTAACCCACCTGCCTAGGGTCACAGATTTGGCCTCTGGCTTTTGCTACTTCTCTCCCGGCCCCCGCCCCAACCCCAATTCTTCAGGCCACACTAGAGAAGGAAATAAACGTCCACAGTCCGAATCAAAGCTTTCGCAGCTGCATTTCCGGCCCCCGGCTTAGGGAGGAATAATGTCCTTTGGAAACCCACAGGCATCCCCCACTTCCGCTCGTGCACAGTCCTTCAAACTCCCCGCAGCTTCTCAAACGCCCAGAGCATCCCTAGGGTCCCACTGAGGGATGGAGGCGTCGGCAGCAAACCACCAGGTACTCATGCTCCGCCCTCCACGACGCCACCCTCCCCCTGAGGCCAGGGCTTCCCCTCCCTCGCTGTAAAACCCAGTCACGGAAGCACTTGCCACTAGTCCCGCGGGCCACCCCAGTAAGTAATAAGGTCTCAAGCCAGTGCTACTTCTCGGCCTCACAGCGCCGACCAGGGAGGTTGCAGTCTGTGCGGGCGGCCCTCGCCTCCTCCGCGCGGTCTGTTCTCCGCGGGCGATGTCGCGAGCGGGGCGTTAAGCCAAGGCAGGGGCTGAAGGAAGGCCCCGCACCAGGACTGGGCGCCCAGCCCCAGGGACGCACAGGAGCAAGGGGCCCGCACGCGCGCCGCCCGGGGAGGGGCCGGGGCCCGGCGGGCTGCGCCTCCGTCGGCCTCGGGCGCCCACAGGCCGCTCTCCCAGGAGGCGTCCAGGGCTCGGGCTGAAGCTGTTCCGCCCGCCAAAGGCAGCGGGGAGCTGCCGCGCCCCCCGGCGGGTGCCCGCGCTGGCGCTGGGCGGCCGGGTGGTGGGGACACCGGCCCGGGCGCAGGGCGCCGGGCGCGCCGCGGGGTCTTCCCGGGCGGGAGCACGTGCGAGCCCCGCGGGAAGCCGGCGCAGGCGCGTGGTCTGGGCCGTGCGGAGCGCGCCCGAGCGCCGTTAGGTGCGCGCGCCTGCCCGCAAGGGGCGTCCAGTCGGGGCGGCGCTCGTTGGCGGTGCTGCTCGTGCTTCACCCGCGCCGCGCGGCGCCCCAACGTCCGCGAACGCAGAGCATATATAGGGGGCCCCCTCCTCGGCCAGCAACGCCACCCCCTTCCCCCCACTGGTACAAACGGGAGCAGCCCGCCGCTGCCCCGGGAAAGGTCGCAGCCAGCCCCGCGCCCTCCACCGTGGACAGCCGGGCCCCCTGGGGTCTTAGCAGGGGTATCCGTGGCCCCGCAGTCACTCCCTCCAGTCCAGGAAACGCAGGATCGGGAGGCCGCCAGGATGGAACTGAGACTGGGTGTGTTGCCACCGTTCAAGGCCAGGCAGGTTCATGGTATTCGTGCGGACGGAAAAATATTCACAGAACCGTTGGGATGTCTGACACGCCTTTATTCGCGGGTGGGAGAGCCACGCACGCTGCAAGCTGCATGTCTATCTGCGTGTCTCATGTCGTGGGCCCTGCTCCCCAGCGTGGCCCCCATCATGGCCCCTGTCCCCTTGGGTGTCTCTCACCATTACCGCCCCCAGCAGGGAGTCCCTCCCTGTTTAAGTACTAGAGGGGAGCAAAGCTGGAAAACTGCCAGAACATTATGTAACACAACATAATTCTGTGCGTGCGAGCTCACTTCCTGTTATGGCGACAGTTTATTGGACCCAGTCTCAAGGCTGTGAGAACACTAGTTATCAGGCCCCTCCAAGGCTATGGGAACAACTGCTCCCCGTGGTTACCCAGACACCTGGGTGAGGAAGCCAGGCTGCCTCCATTCACCCTACACTGGGGGTGCAGTTAAGTGGAAGCCAAGCGGTTGCCGAGGAGGGGCCTTCGCCCTCGCCCAGGCCGCACGCTGTCCGGTTCCGGGGTCCTCCTTGCCCCAGGGTGGGCGGGCGCCTCCCCTGCCGCTGCAGCCTCCTCTCTCGGACTAGGCCTCGTCGTCCGCCTCAGGCCCCTCGGGCTTGGCCTGGGTGTCCTTGGCCGCCGCAGCGCCGTCCTGCAGGGCTGTCCCCAGGGTTCCCTTCCCGCCCGTGCTGCGCAGCCTCTCCCTGGGGGCGCTGCAGCCACTGCGCCCCCGTCTTCAGAAGATGCTGATCCAGTGGTGGAGAGAGGTAAGCACATCGATGATTGTAGACGGCACTGAATGACTGGTGCCCTGACTTACGGGCGCTCGGGGGAGGGAGAGGGACCTAATCCCGGTCTCCACGTGGGTTTGGTCTAGTGGAAGAGATCGCAGAAGTAACCCCAGGAGGTGTAGCGCTCTGCGGGAAGGATCCTCACTGACTGGGCGGGGAGACCTTTACTTTCCCACTTAGCAGTGCGAGCGGCTCCGTTGCTCCTCATCGTCCCCCTCCCTCGTCGTGGTTTACCTCTTGTTTCTGGCCCTTCTGCTGAGCTGTGCGGTTGTGTGTCTAATAACTACTGATACGCCGCATCATCTCAGGTGCTTACTGTCCATTTCTGTATCTCTTTCGTAGGGGCGAAATGCCTATTTAAATCCTTTGCCATTTAAACATTGAATCATTTGCCATTTTATTGTTGAGCTGTAACTATTCTTAAAAGATACTGTCTGGTATACTATCACCTTATCTGATATCTGCTCTGCAAATCTATTCTCCTGTGCTGTAGGTTGCTTTACTTTACTTATGGTGTCCTTTGAAGTACAGATTTTACTTTTTTAATTTATTTTTAGAGAGAGGCAAGGGAGGGAGAATGAGAGGGAGAGAAACAGCAATGTGTGAGAGAAACATCCATCGGTTGCCTCTTGCATGCCCTCTACTGGGGACCTGGCCCACAATCCAGGCATGTGCCCTGACTGGGAATTGAACCAGCGACCTTTGGGTTTGCAGGCTGGCATTCAATCAATCCACTGAGCCACACCAACCAGGGCAGAATTTTATAAGTTATTTACAAATTTTGGATATTAACCCTGTTATGCCTATTCTGCTGCCATCTTGGGTTCTGGCTTTAGACTTCTTTTTGTTGCTATTTTTAAAAAAGATTTTACTTATTTATTTTTAGAGAGAGGGGAAAGGAGGGAGAAAGAGAGGGAGAGAAATACCAATGTGTGGTTGCCTCTCGCGCACCCCCTACTGGGGACCTGGCTCTCAACCCAGGCATGTGCCCTGACTGGGAATCGAACAGGTCACCCTTTGATTCATAGGCCAGCACTCAATCCACTGAGCCACACCAGCCATGACTGTTGTTTTTTAATCCTCCCCTGGGGACATGTTTATTGACTTTAGAGAGGGAAAGGGAGGGAGAGAGAAGGAGGGAAACACCAATGTGAGAGAGAAACATTGATTGGTTGCCTCTCACATGCACCCCATCTGGGGACCAAACCCACAACCTTAGACGTGTGCCCTGACCAGGAATTGAGCCCACAACCCTGCAGTTTATGGGATGACCCTCCAACCAACAGAGCCACACCAGCCTGGGCTAGACTTCTTAATAGTCAGTGGAAGGCAGATGCAATGAATAATGCAATTGAATTTATTGGCTGAGATTTTCAGAGAATTTCCATTTCCTGCTGTATAGCAATGGCCCTGAGGAAACCCTCCAAAGTTGAGTTTTAGGATATGTTTCCAAAAAATAGCCTCTCTCTTAAGGAAACCCCGAGTGACTTTTTTTTCTGAGTTATATTCTCTAACAACACTATGGAGTGTGTGACTAGCAGGAGGTTTGGTGAACAGTTGGACGTGTTATCTGTTCACCGATACGTTTTTGCATCAGTTGGTAATTGGCCCCTGGGCTAAATCCTCTTACTGCTCCAGACTGTTAGGTCATTTTGGGTTTGTTTTTGCTGTTACTGTGGTTAAAATGAGTAGAAAAGGTTAAAAGTGTCATTCAACAGATGGCTTGCAAGTGTTCTTTCTGGATTTGGAAGTTACTTTATTTTGTGATTTTTAAAAAATCAATCTTTTTATTCTGTTCTTTGTTTTATCGATTTTTTTTTCTTCTGATTAATGGGGCCTCTGACTCCATGGAGTATTTTTTAATTTAGGGCACTTTTAAGACCCTACATAAATGGTCAAATTTTTCAAAAAGAAATAGGAAAGTTGAAGACTACTACAGTTTTCAGTTGTCTCAAGAGCTGAAATATTTTTCAGATATCTACAATAAAATGTTTTATAATTTATAAATATGACTTGAAATCATGTTCAGTTCATGAGAACTGGGTAGACTTCCATTTGTATGATGTGGAAATTTGAATAGTCCAACCAACTTTTCAAAAGAAATGCCAACAACAATTTCAAAGATAATAAACATATAAATTTGACTTACAAGGGAGTCATACAACTGTTAGCAGCCAAGAGGTTTAAAATATCCATGATTATTATATTCAAGAAAACAGAAGGTTTCACCTGGAGAAAAGAAGGCTCCAAGAGCTACTGGAGGAGCCTGGGGTCACTCACACCAGCTGGGGAGCGGGGCTGGGAGGTGAGCTCCTGAGCCCCCAAGGAAGGGGCTGCACAGACCACGTGGTTGAGTTTGGTCCCAGGGCAATGAAGCCTCATTCTAAGAACTCAGTGGGATTGTACCTGCCTCAGGGGTTCTGGTGCGCCTGAGGCACAAGAGCCACACTCTAGGCCCCACCTCCAGCTACAGGACAAATCCCTAGCAGGCCACTTTCTTGGTGAAATGGGGGCCCTTCAGGCCACTGGGTGGGTGCAGAACTACACAGCAACCCATCTCTGCTGCTCCACAGCAAGCCCAGCAGCCCTGGCCCTGGAACCCCTCACCCCACTGGCACACTGAATTCTGTGGGAAGACCAAAACAAACTCTAGAAGTAAATATGTATATATTAGGTATATAATATACAACCTATTACAGTCTTTAGTATATTAATATATGAGATAATAATGTTATATAACTGCATGATAACCATTTTTTCAATAAAGTATAGGCAATGTATTATTAATATTATATAGACTGAATAATTTAATACATAATAGGAATAAAATTTATATGTGAAATTAATAATTGATAAATGGCATTAACAGGCACAGAAGAAGTCCTAATTACCCACTTATGATATGATATAAAGTATTTAAATTAAAGCAAAGAGAAAACACAATTGGAACATATGTAACAGCAGATAAGAGAGGAGTGCAATACAGTGAAAATTTCCAACATATATGTTGTTTTCATCCCAGGAAGAGTGTGATAATGTGGGAGGGAAGGGAAGGCGATGCATGGGAAAAGACGCTTACCGAGAAGTGTAACTGACAAGCGCCAGACAAGATAAATAAAAGCTAAATTATATCCTAGGCACATCACAATACAGTTACTGAAAACAAAAGGAAATCTTCAATGTAGCAAGAGGAGAAAGAAAAACACATTTTCTTCAAAGAAACACCAACAATAAAGACTGATGACTTCTCATCCCAATCTGTGAATGCCATAAGACAATTTAGATACATCTTTAATGCGCTAAATAAAGTAACAACCAACTCGAAATTTATACCCAGTAACCACAATTTCCACACCTATGACCACATAAGAGGGTTTCACACATTTAGAAACTGAGAGGATTGGTTTTCGGCAAACCTGTGGATCTGAATTAAAAACAGTGACTGTGGAGAAGAAAAATGGTCATATATGGAAAAAAAATATGAAGGAGAGAGAAAGGACAGTGGAAATAGCAAACGTAAGGGTACATGTCAAGGAATACTGATAAGCAAAGTCATGAATGGTGACGATTTGTGTACAACTATTGCAGTTACTGTTCTTTTTCTGTCTTTTTTGTGTGTGAATGTGAAATATGTCCCTTACAGATGACAGACACACAGTTGGGTCCCGCTTTCTTTATCGGGTCTGACCATTTCTGCTTTTCCCTGAGGTGTGAGGACCGTTCACATTTCATGTGCTTGTTGGTGTGGTTAGGCTTTCCGTTATGCAGTATTTTTAAACGCTGTCTTTCTTATTCCTTTACCTTCACTGCTGCCTTTTGAATCGAATAGTTTTGTGTATGTGTATTTAAATTTCTAGTGCAACTTTCCCTTTCAAAAATTACTTTCTAAGTGTTTGCTCTGGAGAATATATTCTACATCTTAATTTACCACAACCAACTTAATATCATCCGTTAATAACAGCTTAATTTTTATAAAACATAGAAACTTAGTTCTATTCCTTCCTCCCGTTTCTGCTATTATTGCCATATGTATTATACCTCTGCATGTTATAAACTAAATAATGCATTGTTAAAATTATTGCTTTAGAGAATCGATGCCTTCTAAAAAATCAATGGAAATAAATAAAATACTTTACTGAGTCTTTCATATTAACCCACTTTTACCATCATTTCCTTTCAGCTTGGAGGATTTCCTTTACTGTGTAAGACAGGTCTTCCAGCAACGAATTCTCAGTCTTCATTTCACCTTCGACTGAAAGCATAGTGATTCTTGTTATGGAACACATGGGGATTTCGGCACGTTGAATTTCCCGTTCCACTGGCCTTCCCTGTACGTGGTGAGTTAGTTTTCTCCTGCTGCTTTTAGTGTCTCTGTGTTTGTCTTTTAATAGTTTGATTATGTTATATCTAAATATGAGTCTCTTTAAATTTGCCTTACTTGGAGTTTTTTGAAATTCTTTGATGAGTAGATTAGTATTTTTCATCTCATTTGGTATGTTTTTGTTCCTTATTTCTTCATGTATTTTTTTTCTGTTTGAGTTTTTGCTCATTTAAAAAAATTCTTTTGTCTCTCTGTTCCTTCAGATTGGGTAATTTATATTAAATATCTGAATTCGCAGATTATCCCTTCAGGTCATTGTGAATCTCCTGTTAAGCCCCTCTAGTGAGTTTTCTTTGCATGTATTGGACTTTTCAACTCCAAAATTTTTATTTCATTCTTTTAAAAAAATTGTCTCTTTATTGAGAATCTTTATTTTTTATTCATTATCTTGCTTTATTTTACTTTTAAATATGGTCTTCTTTGTTTTTTTTAAACATTTATAATAGTTGCTTGGAAGTGTTTGTTTAAATCCAACATCGGGGACACTCAGGTCTCTGTTGACTGCTTGCTCCTATTTATTTGCATATCTTGTAATTTCTTGTTGAAAACTGGATATTTTAAATCATACATTGTAGCAACTCTGGATTCTGATTTTTAAATCCCTGAATATTGTTATTGTTGCTTTGTTTATTTGCTGGTTTCTTGGTTCAGCAATTTGCCTAAACCTAATCAATGACATCTCCCCTGTGCTCTGTGGCCACTGATATCCCTGGGTTGGGTTTGTTTTGTTTTGTTTTGTTTTTTAAGATTCTTGTTCTGAGTTTTACATTTGGCTTCCTAGGCCTTGCCTCTGGGTCTGTGTAGCTTAAATGATAAGCCGATGGTTGGATAGAGGTTTTGCATAAACACTTGAGGTCTCCTCCTGGCTCTCTGTATGACAGACCCATGCTTCGAAAGTTCACACTGTTTTCAGTGGTGACCCAGCTTTTGCCTCCTGCTGGGCTCTTTCTCATTTCCTCTGTGCGGGTGATCTTACAGCCTCAGGAGTGCGTGGCTAGCTATGTTTCACTTCCATCTCCATTGCATGTACTCAGCTTTAGCCAAGAATATGCTTGCCCTGAGTGTGACCATGACCTTGGACTCAGAGAGCTGTTGGCTATCCCTTCTTGCCCGCTTCTAAGATCATTTCCACTGAGACAGTGCTGGGCTTGGACATCACCTGCCACCAGGTGAGCCCCTTTCACCACAGCAGTGACGCTTCCCGTCCTGTGGTCTTCCCCGCCTGGAATAAGCTTTCCCCCGCCTGCACTAGGGTTGAGGGTGATAAGTAAGTAGCTCCAGGCCAGAATGTGACAGTGCCCTGGGGCTCTTACCTAAAGATGAGCAGTTTTTCAAAGGTGACTGTTTCTCAAATTGTTCTCTTCCTTGGGTCAATTTCTAGAGCACTGAAATAGTTGTATTTGTCAATTTTGCCTAGCTCTTTAGTGTCTTTTTTGCAAGAGCGTTTACTGATCACACTCACCCCTACCTGGAAGCCTTGCTTCTGGTCTTGTGTGAGGCATCCATTTTTTCTTTACTGTCTTAGGATGATGAAAAATTTACATGTCCTAGTGACTGATTTATCTGTTTTCTTTGGGATGAGTTTTTGTTTTATGTTGGAATCAAATGTAAAAAAAAAAAAAAAAAAAAAAGAGGTTTCTTCAAATGCCCAGGGTCCTTGGCTGTGCATTTGTATTGGAATATTAGAATGAAAAAGATGCCTGGAAGATGCCTATATTTGGGTGGCACTGATTTGACGGAACCGTGTGCACTAGAGTGGACAGGTGGGGAACCAAGGTTATGCCGGAAGTCAGCCAAGGGCCAGAGTGAGGCCGACTTCTTTTCAGCTCCCCCATACCATAATGTTTTCTGGACAATTCATTTCCTCAAACACAGTACTTCTCCCAGTTACTTATTTCTTTTTCTTACCCATGGTCAGATATTTAGCTACAGGCACAAAGAAAGTAGCCGCTTATACAAATAGATTGGGGAAGGAGATTCAATATGTATTGGACAAATCGATTGCTTGCATATTTGAACTTCACTTTTTACTCCACACGTCTGCCAGGGATGTCTGGTCATTGCTTTCACAGCAGCGCTCTCTGAACGCAGTCTCGACTCAGGCTGTTCCCCCTCTTTCTTCTGTTAAGTGCTCGCTCACCTTGTACAAATCTGTAGGCAGGGCTCTCTCATCTCTTCACTGCTAAGGGTTTACATCCTCCCCCTCACCCTAACACACACCTTTATTATCTTTTTAAGGGGCTCTCTGGAGGGACACGGGGAGGCGCTGATTGGTCTTCCCAACCAAATATTTTGTGCACATGTTTTTAACTGGTTGCAATGTAGAGTGTACACTCTGTCTTGGGTCTTGTTTCCACTTCTTCATGTAAGCATGTCCTACTTGCTGAATGAACTTCGTCATAACCATTGTTTGTACTTGATCGTGACCATATTTTTAGTGAAATAGTTTGTTGTATTCTCATTATTACTGCAGTGGTTACTATTTTAGTTCCTGCCTCCTTCTCTCTCTTCACCCTTTCCTCCACCCTGCCATCACGTACACTCACCTTTCCTCGGGTAACCAGCGTTAACAACGTTGACACTTTGGTGACAGTTAAGTGTTAAATTTCTTCCTCTGGTCCATCTGCCTGAGTGAAAGCTATCAAGAATAGTTCCCCAAGAGTGGGTGACACTGTCGTGAAGAGAGTGATTTCACGTGCACGTGGGTTTTCCAGGAAACGGGGTGGTTTCAGCTGTGGGTGAGGCGATGGGCAGCGTCTGTGCGGTGGCTTGAGCGTGGGCATCTCCACCTTAGTTCCGAACCGGGAGTGAACCGTGTGCCCCGTAACAATTCTTCTGGTCTGAACGAAATGATCTGCAGCTATTTCCGCAACCCTTCCTCCGTCCGAGAAAGTAAAGCTGCACTGCTTGTCTAACCGGGGCCTTGTCTCCACAGGTTGGACGCATGGCTGGAAGGCGTCACATTCACACTCCGAAAGAGAACGGTGACAAGTTGCGACAAAAGGGAAAAGAAGATCGTTTAGAAGAGGCACTGCAGGTAATGACACCCACCAGTTGTTTTAAGATGCATCCATCTTACCTTTTATGGAATTAGGTTAGTCAGCTGCAAATGCTTTATGCTGCTATCCTTCTGGTGAGTGGGGAGCGCCAGGAACGCTGAGCTTTGAGGTTGACCTCTTCAGAGCTTTAGGAGTATCTTCGATTCAAAAATCTAAATAATAGATATTGAAAAGTATATTTAAATAATATTTAGATCGTGACACAAACACCAAATGACAAAATTCAGGAGTTTCAGAACAGGCTTATATACTATTACTGTTCACATAGTAACATTTTTAAAATTATATTTTATTGATTTGCTATTATAGTTGTCCCAATTTTTCTTCCTTTGTCCCCCTCCAGCCAGCACCCCCCACTCCCTCAGGCCATCCCCACACCATTGTTCATGTTCTTTGGTCGTGTGTGTGTCAGTTCACTGGCTACTCCATTTCCTGCGCTGCACTTTATATCCCCATGGCTATTCTGTAACCTACCTGTTTGTACTTCTTAATCCCCTCACCTCTTCATGCATTCCACCAAACCCCCCTCCCATTCGGAAACCATCAAAACGCTCTCCACATCCATGATTCTGTTTCTGTTCTTCTAGTTTACTTAGTTTGTTTTTTAGATTCAGTTGTTGATAGATATGTATTTATTGCCATTTTGTTGTTCATAGTTTTGATCTTCTTTTTCTTAAATAAGTCCCTTTCACATTTCATATAATAATGGTTTAGTGAGATGAACTCCTTTAGTTTTTTCTTGTCTGGGAAACTCTTTAATGCCCTCTGATTCTAAATAATAGCTTTGCTGGGTTGAGCAATTTGGGCTGTAGGACCCCATTTTTCATGACTTTGAATATTTCTTGCTAGTCCCTTCTAGCCTGTGAAGTTTCTTTTGAGAAATCAGCCGACAGTCTTATGGGAACTCCCCTGTAGGTAACCGCTTTTGTCTTGCTGCTTTTGAGATTCTCTCTTTGTCTTTAACCTTTGGCATTTTAATTATGATGTGTTTGGAGTGGGCCTCTTTGCATCCATCTTGTTTGGAATTCTCTGTGCTTCCTGCACTTGTGTGTCTACTTCCTTCACCAAATTAGGGAATTTTTCTGTCATTATTTTTTCAAATAGATTTCCAATTTCTAGCTCTTTCTTCTGCTTCTGGCACCCCTATGATGCAAATGCTGGAATGCTTGAAGTTGTCCCAGAGGCTCCTTACAATATCCTTTTTTGGGGTTCTTTTTATTTCTTGTTGTTTTTATTGGTTGTTCTTTGCTTCCTTATGTCCAAATTATTGATTTGATTCTTGGCTTCATCCACTCTACTGTTGTTTCCCTGTAAATTGTTCTTTATTTCAATTAGTATATCCTATATCCTTTTTTGACTGGATCTTTTTTGTGCTGCTGAGGTCCTCACTAAGTTCCTTGAGTATCCTTATAACCAGTGTTTTAAACTCTGCATCTGATAGCTTGTTTAACTCCATTTTGTTTAGCTCTTTTTCTGGAGTTTTGATCTGTTATTTCATTTGGGCCGTGTTTCTTTGTCTCCTCATTTTGGTAGCCTCCCTGTGTTTATTCCTATGTATTAGGTAGAGCTGCTTTGACTCCCTGTCTATGTATTGGGTATCATGGCCTAATGCAGTAGTTGTCCTGTAGGGTCCAGTGGTACAGCCTGCCCTGTCACCCAAGCTGGATACTTGAGGTGTGGCCTTCATGTGGGCTGAGTATACCCTCCTCTTGTAGTTGAGTCTTGGTTGCTATAGGCAGAATAATGGTAGGGATTTACTCAGGCCTGTCAGCTGCAAGGACTGGCTGTGGCCACTGACCACCAACCTCTGCCCTATGTGGAAGATCAGCTGTGGAGGGGCAGGGTGGTGGTGCTTCAATGTGGTCTGTGGCTGCCCATTGGGTATGCAGGCTCTGGGGTTTCCCAGGTGATGCAGGCCAAGGTCACCTGCTCCTGTGTTCTGCCCAGGGCCACCCAGCATAAGCTATAAAGCAATCTGAGATGGCTGCTACTTGTGCTGGGCTTGGAAGTTCCAAGGCAGAGCCAAGCTGTGAACCTAGATTGGCTGCTGCTGGAGTGGACCTGAGGCCACTTAATAAAAGGTATGGGGGCTGGTGGCTCAATGAGGCCAGCTGTTGCTTGTTTGAGAGAATTTAGGAAGTTATGAAGCATGAGCCAAGACCAACCATTCATAGGGAAAAATCACTGTTAACAGCTTGGGTGGATCTGTAAGTTGGATGGGGCAGAACCTCAGTGGATCTCCGGGGCAGAGCAAACAGTGCTAGCCAGGCTGATGGAGTCTCAGATATGGCACCAGCCTGCTGGTTCCATGGGGGGAGGGTTGAGAAAAGGAACAATGGCCTCTGCTCACCTTTCTGTCTGGGAGAAAGCTGTCCCCCAGCTCTTGCCTTGATGCCAGACACTTCAGTTCCTTCCAGTATGCCACTGGTACTTTTCAAGCTTCTACCCCAGTTCTGGATCTCAGAGGGAGTGAGTCTAAGTCCATGTGTGGGTTCTTTAAGAGGAACTGCTTGGGACTCCAGAAGTTTCTTCCACCAACTCAATCCCTACTGGTGCTTGCAGCCAGAAGTTATAGGGACTTATCTTCCTGGCACTGGAACTCTGTATCTAGGGGGCCTAGTGTGGGACTGGGACTCCTGGCTCCCAAGAAATTCCTCCAGAATTTTTACCCACTACATGTGGGTGTGGGACCAGCCTGTCCTCTGTCTCCGCATCTCCGCCTCTCCTACCAGTCTGGATGGATGTGGTTTCTTTAATTCTGTAGTTGTTGGACTTCCATTCAGCTCAATTTATGACAGTTCTGAGTGATGTTTTCTCTGTAGTTTAGTTGTAATTTTGATGTGGTTGTGTGAGGAGGCGAGCCCTGTTCACCTACACCACCGTCCTGACCAGAAGTCCTCCAGTAACTGTTTTAAATTAGTGGTAACAGGCTGATTTGGGGATTGTGTGTCAGCTTAACTTCAAATTTGATTGTTGTTTTGGTTGGTGTCACAACTTTAACAACAGATTTTCAAGTAAGTTTCCACATGTCCTTTAGTTCAGGCTCATTAAAAAATGCATTTGATAAATCTAAGAGGCATAAATAGGTCACACTGAAGAGGAGTTCCTTGCTTCTCTGGTGTCGAAAGACTGCTAACCCCTGTGTTATAAGTGGAAGAAGTTAGCTCGGGCATTCCTGTAAATTTCTGCTTTTCAGGAATTTGATTCAGATCAATATAAATACAAATAACAAGGCATGACGTTGATATAATTCTGCTCACACTCTATTCTTCCTGTACTGCTAATGCTAACCACTTGGTCTTGGTTATCACCTCTGTAGATGTTAAGGATCACAATTCCCACAATTGATATTTTTTCATTAAAATGACAAGTTAAACCAGATAATTATGTCACTGGAAGAATCCTCATCCAGTGTAGTTGAGTACAGATGGACTCTGCCTTAAAACCTTCATATGGCAGTCCTGGTTCATAAAGCACTGTTGTGAAGACTTATCAAAATAGAATCTTGCTTTTGAAAGTAACACTCATTACTTGTGTTTTAATGCCGCACTGGATGTTACAGGAGCAGTCAGGAGCCTGGTGCAGGAGGAGGGAGAAGGGAGAGATTAATCTACTCCCCCAGATCCCTCCCTTTCCTGATTCTTACCTGTTGTGATCTCACAGGGCAGGTCTGCGTTGCCTATACTGAATCTAGGTTTAACTTACAAAATAAACTGTTAGAGTCTGTCCCACAGTCATCTTTTTCAGCACCTGTGTTAGAGAAATAAAAGATGAGGAGAGAAGCAAATTGTTTATTGATCTTTTCTTGTTGACTCACACAGGTGCTCACCAACCCCACACCCTGCGTAGCTCTCATCTCCTCCCTGATGGAACCACCAGGCCTCCCTTCCTGTTCTTTTATCAGCGACCGGGGAAACAATCTTTCTTTTCTAGTATGTGTCATCTTGTATCTTTATTTTTCAAGCAGTGTTGAATTTGAGAAATTTCTTGTAGTTTTCACTTGGGATGATGCTGTGAAGCTTTATCTTCATTTCTGGTCTTTACTTTTCCTACCTGGTGGATCCTCCCATCTCACATCATTATTAAATCATCACAATTCTGACATGTTTATAAACCCGTCTTCAGCAGTAAGAGGTAATTACACTGCCTTGTGTAGTGGTTTAAAATGTAGAGTTGTGTGTGAAGGTTTTGGCCAAATTCTCCAAATACCTTTAAACTCTACTAGTACCCTTATTTTGAATGAATTTTTAAAATCATTATTATTATTCATGCAATACTAGTTATGATTTCTATTTGATGAGAATGACATTTTTAAACAAAAATTCAGAGGAGGCTTTCTAAATGCACAGGAAGCTATTCAAATAAACAAATTGTAATTTACTATATACCTGCAATACAAAAGTGTTTTTTTTGCAGAGACACAAACCATTCTCTTTAAATACTGTAGGCCAATCCAGCTTCATGCAAATTCATTTAGAGTAGTTTGAGATTTAGGTATTTCATAAGGCTGGTAGCGGATGTAACTCATGTATTCAGGGTCCTTCAATGAACAGTGATGCTCTGGTGACTGCCTGGAAACAAATGATGAAGTTTTATTTGGTGTTTCTGGTGCATCAGTCAATCCTATAAATGGCTTTCTAATGGGGTACAATATATATTTTTAGTAGTTTACTATAACATTAAGAGATAATATGTATTGAGTATTTTCTACATGCCAGTGACTTTTCTAAGTACTACCTATGGATTATCTCACATAATACTCATAGCAACCCTTTAGTGACCTCACTGTTTTATAGCTGCCACAGAGGCACATGAAGCGAGTGGTACACGACCAGTAAGTAATGGAGCTGGGATTCGGGCAAAGTAGTGTAACTCCAGAGCTCAGACTCTAAGTCCTCACTGACTCGAAACGTGGTTCCCAGGCCAGCTGTGTTACTAGTACGTGGGGATGAACTAGGAGTGCAGAATCTCAGGCCTCACCCCAGACCTACCGAAGATCTACGTTTTTAGCAAGACCCCCAGGTTGTTGGTACCTTAAAGTTTGAGAAGCACAGCTTTAAACTACTTTGCAGTTCTGCCCTTACTATAGGTTTGGGTAGATTCTTCAAGTTCTCAAGGTCCCCAAAATGTCTTGAGGTTCTTTCCTTGCCATCTTTCAGAAAAATAACCTTCGTTCCTTACCTGGAAAAGCAACCATGAAACATGACCGAGCAAGTGAACTGCTGATGCAGCGTCAGTCGTGCAGAAGTTACTGTGGACCTGATGGCGTCACCAGAGGTTTTTAAACTGCCAACAAAGAGGATCTGTCAGATCGTCACTGCTTGATTTCATATCAGCAAAATTTGGAAGTCTTCTCAACTGTCATCTTGAAGACTCAGAAACTGGTTTATGACTTCCCATGTTCTCTAACCTTTGTATTCTTTCTGTTTTCGTAGAGTGTGTACTATGACCTTATTTACCTGATTGCTGGTTAACGTAGTATAGGCCTCACTTTAGAAGCCCATCTGCATCGCCCCCTCCTAAGATGAAAGTCAACGGCTTGACTGGATTGACTTGTTGTCAGGACTAGATGGTTGAGTTGGATACAACAATTCCATATCAAGAGGAAGATGTTTTAAGATTCCAGGCTATCCCTGCTTTGCAAGAATTAGCTAAGAACCTCTCTATTCCAGTCTCAGGTCCCATTTCCTGGTCTCTCCTAGATTAGACAGGGAGAGACTTCCACACCCTACACAGGCAGGGACCTCAACCCTTGTCAGCAGGAAGCAGTTACTGAAGAGAAGGAAACCCTCCGCCCTCATCACCCTTAAAAGATTTTAGGGATGGGAGTCTCTGAGGGGGGAATGAGTCAGGATAGTAAGAAGCTAGGAAAATTCCTTGGCAAGTAGAATAGGGAAACTGAGACAGAGAGCTGAACACAATGGCTGAGCAATTTACAGCTAGGTAGGTTCAGGTGGTCAGCAGGGTGGAAGGCCCAGACTGCCTGGCAGGGGGCAAAACTGAGATAACAAGGACCCCATCCCCAGGGTAACCTGTCCTCCCCTGGCCTTTCCTCTCTGGAGACAACATCCAGGCCTGAGTTATGTTTCAGCTCCAGGCCCAGAAAAGCAGCAGGATCAGGTGGCCAATATAAGTAGGTCACACTGAACTAGCTATAATGACTAAAGACCCCCTGCCCTGCCACTGACCAATCAGTGTAGACCATGACCTGGAAAGGGCTCACCTGGAGAACTGATGCATATTCTGCTGAAAATCTCCCCTGAGACCTCCCCTAATATTTAGACCTGCAAGAGAGAGGTAAAAGCCTCGAGACGAAGGACCCAGCCTGCCTGTGCTCTCCCTTTGGGGAGCAGCCTGCATCATTTGCTTTTCCTTCATCTCCCCCCACTTCTTTCTTCATAGGCATGGGTGTCCTAAACTCTAAGGCAATGGGCAGCTGGCCGCTTGTCCTGGGATGATCCCCTGAACCCGTCCCTAAAGCCCCCTTTTCTCTGACTTCTGGGGCATTCATCAGAGAGGGCATTCATCCTTCTGAATTAGGCCTCAGAGGAGGCAGGACATCTCCCAGAGGGCTGTAAGGGTTTGTGACCACCCAGCCTTCAGAGGAACCCATGGGAGACACCTGGGCTTTCCCACTCAAGCTGTTTTGTGGGTGCTTGGGATTGAGGTCCAGAGTCCCAGGACTGCACTTGTGGGAAGTGAGGATGCTCTTGGTCTTCAAGGGCCTAGGTATAAGTGGTAGATCTCCCCTTTTATCAGGGCTGTCCTGGTCGTTCTGTTCGCTGTTCCGTACCAGATTGTTTTTGTTCTTTGCCGTCCCTTCTGTGGATTCTTTCTGGACTTTCACCTTAACCTCCACCTCCTTTGGGCAAGGACATGGGGGGGTCTTGGAGGGTCCTGGCTTCTCAGCTATGACTGCCTGCTCCGGTGGTGAGGGCAGGACAGAAAATCTACACCTTGCAGGAGGGATATAGACCTTTCTTGAGGGTCCAAACATCCTAGAATTTCGAGCAGACAGCATGAGCTTATTTGGTGGGTCCTTCCATTTCACCAAGGGGAGGATCCCCACAGGGAAGCGTGTCATCTGTGGAAGAGGACACTATCTTCTCGGTGCGAAGTAAAAGCCAGAAGCTATAGGTGCACAATCTTGGTGGGACAGCCTGTGACCAGGGCCCAGCACAGGTGCAGGAGCAGCATCATCGCAGTGGACCGGGGAAACTACTGCACGATGGCCACTGGGAAAGGGATGGTGGTGGCTCCAGTGGCAAAATCACTCATGAAACTTAGAAATCAAATTGCCCATCTAGAGCCAGATGTGCGCTAAATGAACCGAGAATAGAGCTGAAATGAGAGAGCTTCTCCTTCACTTCCTGTTCCTCTGGGGCTCTAGCACCCACTGAACTAACTGTAGCCAGGAGTTCTGATGTCTATGGAAATGTCAATGGAGAAAGGTACATGCACCAAGTCCAGAGTGTGGGAAGAGAGATCAAAGGGCAAGGGTTGGGCCCCAATGGCTGGCCAATCCCTTCATGACTTCCTAGCCCCTGAGGCCTCCAGCTGCTGGCCTTCTATGAGGGGTGTGTTCCAGGACACCGAGGCCCCATCTGTCAGACCCCGTTCTGCCTGGCCACAGGATCTGCTGGTGCTTCAGCTCCTGAGCCACAGTCCAAGAGGCCGGAGCTTGCTCAATGCCGGTGCTGGAACCACCCAGATCTTGCCTGGATGTGGCTCACCTCCTCTGGGACCTCCCCAGCTTCTCTCTGAGGCCCAAAGTCAGGTGCACTTTCTCCGTGGTTCACCAGCCAGGTGAAAGGTTCTGAGGAGTGGACATGGGCCTGACCTGACTGGGTGCTGCACCCCACGACACCCCAGAGAAGAGCTAGCAACTCGCAGGGATTGAAACCAAATATGCTGAATTATTGGTGCAAAAAAAGTGAGTCTTTTCCCTGTTGCCTTCTTCAGGGGGAAGTGACTTCGCCCTGGTCAGGGAGTGGAGGGGATGCAGGGGAAGCATCCCTGCGGGGGCTTCCCCGTCTTACGAAGCTGACACAACAGGCAGAAGCCTTTGAAAATGCCCAGAGGACACAATCAGTTGCATCTACTGACTTGTCCTTTTCACTTGACCCTTTGCACAGACTGGTTCATGAATGAAATAGTTGAAGCGGCCTTTGCTTTGGGGACTTAAACCCTTCCAAGTACATGGTCTCCTTGGATCTCAGCCCAGCAATGAATTTTTGGGCACATGATACTGTTAAAAACCATCAGCTTTTGAGTGT